>NC_140077.1:72488968-72927481 GCF_964194135.1 Talpa europaea
CTCTGGTGTCGGAGCCCGAGCACTATGGGACGTGGTGCGTAGGCAGAGGCACCTGCAGGGATGCAACCTGCCTTTGCAGGAAGTTGTAAAAAAGATGGCAGCAGCCCCCACTCAGACTGAGTTTCAGGAGAGCCCATCCTGTTCCTTGTGCGTTCGTTTATGTATTCAATACATATTCACTAAACACCAGCACGATGCACAGGGTGTGCAAAGGTGAATGAGAGTCAGTCATCTCACCTGTGCTGCTGTCTACTGGGAGAGAGAAGGGTAGGAAGCAAGGGATCACAGGTGCACAAGAGCTGCAGGAGTCCAGACGAGGGGACACAGGCCTGTGACACGTCAGGCAGGAGAAAGGCCACCAAGATGGGAGCTGGATTTGACCCCCCAGAATTCAAAGCCACAACAAAAGCCAAGCCTAAGTCAAGTCTTGGAGACTTCCTGGATACTCAGCTGCCAATCAGAAGACCTCCAGTTAATGCCCATAGTTCCCAAAAGAGAATCCCTGCTTTTTCTTCTTTTCTTCTCAGTATCCCTGGTACACCACAGAGTGTGAGTATGGCTGAATTTTGAATGAATGAGTGAGTGAGTAAATGAATGAATGGATGGATGGATGAATGGAGGACCAAGGGAAAGATATTATATTCCTCCCCAACCAGGCATGTTCAGGCTATGCACTACTAACTGAAATCTCCCCCACAGATGTTCCTCCACCAAGGTCAAAGCTGTGGTGTTCGGGCTGCTGCCTGTGCTCTCCTGGCTCCCCAAGTACAAGATCAAAGACTACATCGTCCCTGACCTCCTTGGCGGACTCAGTGGTGGCTCAATCCAGGTCCCACAAGGTGAAGGGATCCCCTCCGCCAGGCCTGGCCTGCTGCTCCCCCAACCCTCTGTGGCCTCGGTAGCCCAACCGCACCCTTAGCCCCCAGTCTCTGTCTTCTGCAGGCATGGCGTTTGCCCTGCTGGCCAACCTTCCCGCGGTCAACGGCCTCTACTCCTCCTTCTTTCCGCTCCTGACCTACTTCTTCCTGGGGGGCATCCACCAGATGGTGCCAGGTAAGCCTCTCCCCTCTCAGAGGGCAGGATGACCTGGACCACGTAGTCTGAGAGAAGGGGTTCAGGTGATTTCCTCTGGGTTCTCTGAGAAGTGCTGGTCAGAACTGGAGGCGCCTTCCCTGTGAGTGTCAGTCCCAGGTCCTCTGTGACCTTAGAGAAAACACTTCGCTTCCGTGAGCTTAGTTAGCATTACCAGTTCTGTCTCCCTCCCTGGAATGTGGGGAAGACTTGGCAGAACAAAATTACCACGTGCTACAGAGATGTGAGAAATTTCTGTCTGACTCCTAGGCTAGTCCCAGCAGGCCGCTGCAGGGCCATCTGAGGTTCTCCACTGCTAAGTGAAATGGAGGAAAGGGCCTGTCGCAGGCCTGGTTCCTGGGTCAGGCTCTGCTTGCATTTCCAGGCTCATCCCCCGTGTGTCCAATGAAATACTATCACCCATTGAGGTGAAAGCACCTTGACAAGTGTAGGTCCTGGTGAGACATGATTGGTTGTCGGAGACCCGGGGAGCTGCCCGGGGAGCTGCCCCCTGGGGGTTGGGGCCCCTTTCTCATTTCCATGGGTGTGGTCCAGACCTCTGACTTTTGCTGACTGGGTGGGGCACCACAGGTACCTTTGCCGTTATCAGCATCCTGGTGGGTAACATCTGTCTGCAGCTGGCCCCAGAGTCGAAATTCCGGGTCTTCAATGATACCACCAATGAGACCTACGTGGACATAGCAGCCATGGAGGCCGAGAGGCTACACGTGTCGGCGACACTAGCGTGCCTGACTGCTGTCATCCAGGTGAGGGACCGCCCCCTGCGCAGGGCCCTAGGGAGAACATCCCACCTCTCCGCCACACCTCAAATTTTGACTCTAAAAACCACCTCGCAGCCCCCACCTCAAATTTTGACACTAAAACTGATGAAGGCCCTGACCTCCACCCTCTCCCCCATTCCAGACCCACAAAAGGCCTTAAAGGGTCAGTGTGTCTCCTCACCTGCCTCTGGCAGCACAAGAGCGGCCTCTGTAGCCAGTTAAACTGTCCTGAGTTACAGATGCTCTGAGAGACCCCTTCACCCTGCATTAGCCTGCCAGGCCGCTCTCTGCACAGGCCCCGGGCTCCCTCACACCCCTCCCCCTGCAGTCTCCTCTGCTCCAAGCCTCCACCAGCAGCAGCAAACCCAGGTGACCGGACCCGTGTGCAGAGAACCCTGATAGGTGTTAGGGCAGGAAATGCAGCCAAGAGGATGCGGGAGCAGGAAGCCACTTTGCCGAGTACCATTCGGGCGTTCGTTCCTGCAGTTTGTGGTTTTTGGTTGTTTCATTGTGCCAGAAACTAGCATAGGCCCTGGGGATAAAAGATAAGTCTGAAAGAGGTCCAGTTCTCAAGGAGTTCACTGCCCAGCAGAGGAAGCAGCCATGTCAACAGATACATTTGCAGGCTGTGAGATAAGCGCATAACAGAGTTTTGTGCAAAGTAGCTCCAGAAACACCAAACAGCATCAGGGAAGAGCCCTCCTCCAAGAGAGGAGGTGACATTTGACCTGGGTCTTAAAGGATGAGTAGAAGCTGACCAGTCACGAGTGAACAGGGCCCAGAAAGATAATCAGGCAGAGGGGACAGCCCCCCAAAGCACTGAGGCCTAAAAGAGTGTGAACTGACCCAGGAATGACAGGGCCAGAAGTCTGACATGGCTGGACACAGGGGATGGGCTAGAGAAGAATTTGAAATGGTTGGCAGGGGCCAGAATGGAAGCTCAGGTCTGTCCCCTAAGCGGTGGCATTGGGCCTTATTGACCAGCTGCAAGGATCAGGTGTGATGGGTAGGGGTGGGACAAAGCAAGGTAGGGCAGCTGCAGCGGATGCCGCGTGGCCCAGGCAAGAACGATGGCTGCCTAGGAGAGGGTAGCAACTACAACGGGAATGGTGGAGACGGGGCTGGGAGGGACGTTTCGCCAGGTGCATCACCAGGTTTTGGTGGCAGGCTGGACGCGGGACGATGAGTCACGTGCTCTTGGTTGGCTAATGGGACAGATGATGGTGTCATTTACTCGAAGAGGAAACACTGGGGAAAGACCAGATTTGCTTTACCTGTGAGAAAACTAAAGCCACAGAGGTGACGTGACAGAGGCCCGTCTCTTTGGGAGCTAAAGGTCTACTGACACAGTAAAGGGCAAGACGAGGTCACAAAGGGCCCATTCCCAAGAGCTGCAGTTGTCCTGGGGCTGCATGAGACACCAGCCCTGGTTCGGGTCAGGCAGATGTGGGAGCTGCTGATGCCTCTTGGTCTTCTCCCCTCACCGCAGATGGGCCTGGGCTTCGTGCAGTTCGGCTTTGTAGCCATCTACCTCTCTGAGTCCTTCATCCGGGGCTTCATGACCGCCGCCGGCCTGCAGATCCTGATCTCGGTGCTCAAGTACATCTTCGGGCTGACCGTCCCTTCCTACACAGGCCCAGGCTCCATCGTCCTTGTGAGTCTAGGGATGCACCCCGAGAATGGGAAGGGGCTCGAGCAGACACATAAGCAAGGCTCATTGTTGCAAGAAGCTGTGAGCTCCTGTTTGGGAAAAGCTCTCAAGCAAGGGCCGGCCTATCGCTCAAGGAAGATTGCCAGGGAGTCCCCACTTTGGGAGGGAGGTCAAACACACCCCTGGGGAGCTGCAGATAGTCTCTGTGTTCATCCCTTTAGAAAAGAAGATATCCACTGTAGAACGGACCCCTGGTCCCACCCAGTGCCTCAACCTCCTTTCCCCTAGGAAACTCTTCCTTCTGTCCAAGCTCCATCCTTTTGCCTTTAGTTTGAACTCTTTTGAGAAAAAGAAGGGAAAAGCCATCCCCACCCCAGCATCGCCCAGCACGGTGCTCACGAGGACTCTGAATTCTGCCTTGGGGCTCCACTGGGCATCCCTGCCCTAACCACTTACCCCAGGATGGGGGCGTATGGGAAGATGGGGGAGCCCATGGCGTGATGCTCTCTCCTCCAGACCTTCATTGACATTTGCAAAAACCTGCCGCATACCAACATCGCCTCGCTCGTCTTCGCCCTCATTAGCGGTGCTTTCCTGGTGCTGGTAAAGGAACTCAACGCCCGCTACATGCACAAGATCCGCTTCCCCATCCCCACAGAGATGATCGTGGTGAGGCCTCTCCCAGCGGAGAGGGGTCCTGACGGGGTCTGGGGTCCCAGTGGAGAGGCTATGGGGAAAAGGGTCCAGCTCCAGCCAAGGCCGAGGGAGCCCTATATACCCTCACCTGCTCCACTGGCAGCTGGAGGAACAGGAAGCCAGTGGTGAATCCATCCCACCCTCTGTGTGTGACTCCCCCTCTTCCTGTTCTCAGCTTGTTACCCCCTAAGGAGGCAAAGGAGTAGGATTTGGGGTATGCAGAGAAAAGGGGGGCTTAGGAGAGACCCCTGTCAAGACCCCAACCTAAAGCCCATTCCTATTCTCTGCGTTGGGGTTTGCAGGTGGTGGTGGCAACAGCTATCTCCGGGAGCTATAATATGCCCCAAAAGTATCACATGCAGATCGTAGGAGAGATCCAGCATGGGTGAGTCCAGGGGGCCAGAAACCAGGCCCGTCCCCACTGCGCCCCAGCAAGTCTGGGCTCAGAGCTTGGCATGAGGCGTTACCAACCCTGTGACACTGATCACACATCATGTCACCATTACTCACTATGGAGAGAGCCACACACCAGCCAGTGCTGACTATTTTACTAAAAGTGAGTCTTAAGGGGGTCTCCCCTGGTGGGGCAGCGGTTGAGCGCTGGGCTGCAAAGCTGCCCGCAGCCTCTGCAGCGCCATTTCAATCCCTGGCCACCGGCGAGGGTCCCACATGGCACTCAGACCTCTCCTGCCGCACCTGCTGCTCCCCTCAGCAGTGCATTTCATCAGTCTGCCTGTTCTGCTCCCCGCTGTGGCTCTGATGAATTCTCTCACACTCCCACACTTCTGACTGTACCCAGTGCTTGCATAAATAAATAAATAAACAAACAAACAAATAAATAAATAAATCTTTAAAAAAAAGTGAGTCTTAAGGGCCACACTACCCCCAAAGTCTCATTCAATGGACTCTGCTAAATGAATAGGGGGCATGTCCTGTGGGTCTGTGGACTAGTCCAGGATCTGGGCGCCAACAAACAGGGCTGTCTGCTCTCCTGCCTCCATGAGCTCAGACAAGTGTGGCTTTTTAACTGGGAGCAACAGTGGCTGTTCCTCACCTTACACAAGGATTCAGCTCGGAAGGGAATCCCCTAAGAACCCCACACGCAGTGGTGCCCGGTGGGCCCTGTGAGTTGATGAAGGACATGGGGTCCTCCCGCTCCTCACACCCTTGGGCCCTGCCTCCTTCTGCTCCTTGGCAGGTTCCCCGCTCCTGTGCTGCCTGTGGTCTCGCAGTGGCAGGACATGATTGGCACTGCCTTCTCCCTGGCCATCGTGGGCTATGTCATTAACCTGGCCATGGGCCGGACACTGGCCAACAAGCACGGCTACGATGTGGATTCCAACCAGGTAGGTCCGGTGACCCCAGCAGGGCTGACAGAAGCTGGGCAGGAAATACCTTGGGATCTTGGCCTGAGAGGCAGGGTGCTGTTGGAGGGGAGATTGGGTCTCTCATCCCAAGATAGGACCTCTGATCAGGAGTGTATGGATTTATGGTAGTGGAGTCACTTTCAGGTCCTACACTGAAGATCCAGTCTGCACGGCCAAGCATGCTTGGTTAGTACCCTGCTGCACCTCTTGCACCCCCAGCTTCTATCCTGCCCTCTCCCCACAGGAGATGATTGCCCTGGGCTGCAGCAACTTCTTTGGTTCCTTCTTTAAAATCCACGTCATCTGCTGTGCTCTCTCTGTCACTCTGGCTGTTGATGGAGCTGGAGGAAAATCCCAGGTGAGCCCTGTTCTAGGGGAAGGGGTTAGACAGAACACGGCCCTGCAAGCCAGGCCAGCGGTTCCCCAACCTCCCTCTCCATTCCCTAGTCTCACTCTGCCAAGATTTCACACCTGCTCCCATCCCCAATTCTTTCTCTGAACAGGTGGCAAGCCTGTGTGTGTCCCTGGTGGTGATGATCACCATGCTGGTCCTGGGGTCCTATCTGTACCCTCTCCCCAAGGTAAGAGCACAGTGGGAGCAGAGGCCAGAGTCTCCAGAAAGAACAACTTCTTAGCATTGTGTGGCACTTTGCAAATGACACAGTTCTGCTGTCACTGTCACTCTCTATCCTAGTCACAACCTGTAAAGCAGGCAATGCAGGGGTTATTTCCCCCATTTTACAGGTGAGGGAAACTAAGGCTAGGCGTGTCTGAGTGATCTGCCCACAGGGTAGGACTGCTCTCAGTTGCCAGAGAGTCCATTCTCCAGTCAGCACTTACCTGTGCCTGGGGGCCACTGAGGGGGCGAGGGAGGTGGTGGTAAACAGGCCGTTTAGGGAGGAGGGGCCAGGGAAGGACAAAGACCAGCCAGGATGGGTCCGGGGCTCAGGACCTGCCTCTCCAAACCTAAGGCTGGGTGCAGAGATTTGGGGGCTCTGCTGGGGAAACTGGACAGAACCCCAGCTCCATTCTGCCAGGCTCCAGGGTCAGATGCTGTAGGAAGGTAAGAACAAGGGCACACTCCAGAGGCAAGAAACAGCTCTCTACTTCCCCAGTCTGTGCTAGGAGCCCTGATAGCTGTCAACCTCAAAAACTCCCTCAAGCAACTCGCTGACCCCTACTACCTGTGGCAGAAGAGTAAGCTGGACTGTGTAAGTACTGGACGGCCCCTGGGCACACCCCTCCACCCCCACTCCCCCATCCCGCCTCCAACTCCCACAGCCCCTTCACTTGTCACCTCCCATCAAAAACCCCCCTGCTGGCCACTCCCTAATTAGCACAACCCAGTGTTAAGAGATCAGAGTTTAGAATGAGGCACCCGATGTCCAAACCCAAACTCAAATGCACTGACTCTAGGGCCAAAAACAAGTCCCTTAACCTCTCTAAGCCTCAGCTTCCTCATTGTGAAAAGGGTAGTTGTGACCCTCTGGCGCCAGGGTTGCCTAGGAAAAATAACCGAGATAATACCAGTTAGCAGGGCATTGCCTGGATTGTACTTTATGGTCAGCAAAACCAAGCTATTATTATTATTGTGATTTAGAGTTCAAAAAAGCATTTTTAAAAACAACAACAAACAAAACCCTACAGCATGAAGCCAGCAGACCAGAGCCTGGAGTAAGTCACCAGACTTCTGGGGCGTCAGAGAGGGGCGCTGGCTCCTCCTCTGTCCCAGGGGGGATGGCCACAGCTGCATCACACACTCATTCTGAGGATTAAATGAGACCAGAACAGGAAACCACCATGAGCTGTAATACGCTGGGCCGACATGACTTACTGTGACGATTAGTCACGTCCGCACCGGACAACAAAATAAGCACCTCAGATTGACAACGCTCCCTACCCCGACTAAGCCCCACCGCGATCTAGAGACAGGGTGACCTGACCTGCTCTCGAGATGTTGAAAGAAGTTCAGGGAGGTTAAGCAACTCGCCCAAAACCCTGCAGGCAGTAAGTGGAAGCCTGCATTCGAACCCCGAGTCTTAGACTCCACACCTCGGGCTGGACTGGCTCCTGGAGGAGCACGCCCACCTAGTGCAGGCAAGGACACCCTTGCTCCCAAGACTGGGCAGCATACCTGGAGGCCCCCGTGAGTGAACAATGAGGATGCAGAGAACAATGACCCTGCTCACAGCCCAAGGACCCGCTTCCCCACACCCCCGCGGCCCCTGGCATGGGCGATAGTCCCTGACTCCGAGCCCATGCTGTGGGTTCCCACCTGGCCAACACGGTTCTCTACAGGGATGGGGCAGATTTACTCCCTGTAGAGGAATCTGGGGACTCCAAAGGGCATTGGGGCACCTAAGGTATCCAGTCCTACCCTTAACCCAGCCCCAGACGGTCAGACTAGGGAATGAGTGGGAGCAGGTGTCATGGAGAGAGGACACTCACGTTGGTACCCCCAGGTCTGTCACTAGGCTGGGGCCACCATATTCCTTAGCTCTTTAACCCTTTCATGAAACAGGTATTATTTCTGCTTGTGGGTTAGGCAACTAGGTTCACTTCACTCATTACTAGGAGAATGAAACTTGAAACCCAGGTACATCTAACATCTTATCCTTGTCACCACACCTTGCTGTGGGCTTGACTATAAAAACCAGGCAAGATCAAAGAGCCAATTAGAGGGAATTTAGAGGAAATGAGCAAGTGTAACCAAAATACAAATACATGAAACAGTGAAAAAATGCAGTGAAAAGGAAAGGGTGTGTCTGAGGTTGTGCTAGTAGAGAATGCCGTTGGCTAATCCAGGAAGACTTCCTGAAAGAGGCAGTTTTCTCCCCGGGCCTGTTTTGACATCTCTCTCCTCACAGTGCATCTGGGTGGTGAGCTTCCTCTCCTCCTTCTTCCTGAGCCTACCATATGGTGTGGCCGTGGGTGTCGCCTTCTCTGTCCTCGTTGTGGTCTTCCAGACCCAGTTGTAAGTAACAGCCCTTCCCTCCAAGGTACAGCAGTGGGGTCCCTGGGCCAGCTTACCAAGAGCTCCATGCCAAGGCTTAGCCCACTACACCCCACAGCCTTCTAGGTCTAAGGGACTCTGAGCCAGCCCAAGCTGTGACAGGCTGGGCTACCTGACTTCTCACATCTTGAAAACCCCAAAGGAAGCCATGATGGTCTTAGAGCAGGAGGGCAGATGGGTGAAACTCAGCCAAAGGTGCTGCCAGACCCCAGACCAGCTGGGATGCTCCTCCCCAGGAGGACACCAAGCCAAAGGACAGAAGCCGTGGCCTCCCTATGAAATTAGGTGTGCAGGCCAGGGGCACAGAGGAAGGGCCCCCAAGCAGGAGGCCTACCATTTTGCTGGAAGAGTGCTGAATGTGAGGAAGCCCTGTTTTCTCCTCTTGAGAACTCAGACCAGGACGTGGTGACTTTGGGGCCACTGAAGCCTGTCACCTTGTATATCCCCCTTACAGCCCCTGACTAGGAGCTGTCAGAGGCCTGCCTGTCACCCCTCTAGTTTTAACATGACTGTAGGCAACAGGCATGTGTCTCAAGGACAGAAAGACTCATGGGACAAGACCAGGAGTAGGGAAGGGTCCCAGGCCCACCCTTCCTCTGCCCTAGGCACCCCCCGCACAGCCCCACTTGCTGTTAACTTTCGCTCATGTTCTGCCCCCCCCCCCCCAGTCGAAATGGCTATGCCTTGGCCCAGGTCATGGACACTGACATTTACGTGAATCCCAAGACCTACAATAAGGTGGGTGATCCAAGTTCATGGCTCCCCTCTCTGGCCTTCCCCACTTCAAGGAGAAGGGTTTGTGGTTGTTATTGTTGTTTTGAAGATAGTATTTTAATGACTGAGCTCACTCTCTCTTCATAGGCCCACGAAATTGAGGGGATTAAGATAGTCACTTACTGCTCCCCTCTCTACTTTGCCAACTCGGAGATCTTCAGGGAAAAGGTGATTGCCAAGGTAAGACTCCATCCTCTGGGGTCCAGCTGGGCTGGACAGAAAACAACCAGAAGGAAGAAAAGAGGCTGGGAGCCAAGAGCAGTCCCCCTGAGAAGAGAGTGGACATCAAGACTGCCGTCGACTTTGTCCCCACAGACAGGCGTGGACCCCCAGAAAGTACTGCTGGCCAAGCAAAGATACCTCAAGAAGCAGGAGAAGGGGAGAATGATGGCCACTCCGCAGAGGAAGTCTCTCTGCATGAAAACCAAGGTGAGGGAAGTGAGGGGGCTCCCGGCCTGCTCCCTGCCAGCTGTCCTGCCTCCACCTCCCACTTCCCAGCACTTTTGAGCCAAAGAAGTCTCTGACCACTGGACCTTCTCTTGAGTGAGAGCTGCCAGGGAAGCACTCCCATGGCCCTCCCCCCCCCCCCCCCGTTTCTATGACTCATAGACTCAGAGCAGCAGCAGTGGATTTCCTGAGGTGCCTGACCAACCAGAGCCAGCGAGGGGGGGGGGGGGGCTTCTGGGGAGAACCAGGCTGGCACCCACCATCACAAAAAGAAACCACTTGTTCCCCAAAGGGCTTCCCCAGGACTGGGCGGCGGAGGGGAGCTTCAGTGCTCCCTTGGAGGGACCTCCATTGGGTTGGGGGAGACCAAGCCCACAGGCCCTGCCTAAGGAAGGGGCTTGACGAGAAGCCTCGCCTATGAGGTTTTCCAGGCTTCTATTCACCACCAAGTTCAGTTATTCACCTCCCTGCCTTGCGTCAGCCATGTCTGACTCCGTTTTTTGACCCCTGACTACTGTCTACCTCCCTCTGCCCCCCGCCTCCCCCAGACTGTCTCACTGCAGGAGCTCCAGCAGGACTTTGAGGGCACGTCTCCCACTGACCCCAACAACAACAACCAGACTGCTAATGGCGCCAGCGTGTCCTACATCACCTTCCGCCCTGACAGTGCCCCAGCTACCCAGTGTGAGCCATCGGCCGCTGCTAAGTCCCCAGGCGAGCCAGGTGACCTGCTGGCCAGTGTCCCACCCTATGTTGCCTTCCACACCCTCATCCTGGACATGAGTGGGGTCAGCTTTGTGGATCTGATGGGCATCAAAGCCCTGGCCAAGGTGAGACCATTGAGCAGAGGTAGTGCCGACCTACCTTCCACCCCCGTGCCCTCACCCCTGCCCCACACTCCTCTTCCTTGGGGCCTTCATCGCCACAAACTGAGGACAGAAATTCGCCAACAAGGCTAAGGGTGTCTAAGGATTCTAAAGACACCCCAACCCCTACTACCCATGGCAAGGACAGAATGTCCTCTACCAAGTAGGCCCAGATAGTCCAAGGCAGTCGCTGAAGAGGGACACCAAAGCTCTGGGGCCACTTGTGCCACCTCCTTTACACCCCTCTCTAGCAGAGGCCTCCCCAAACTCCTCTCAGCCCACCAGGAAGCCACCTGAGGTTCTCTGAGTTTGTCCTGCTTGGCCCTGTTTCCGGGCCGCTGCTCCTCCCCTCTCACCCAAACGCTTTATCTGGCATCAGCTAGTTCTGGCCAACCCCGGAGAGAAAAAGAAAAAACATCCACAGGCCAAACAGGCCCCCCTCCCCCAGGACACCTTGAATAAATGTATCCGACTGATAACCTTTCAGCAGCCACCGCCATGGCAGGGAGCCGGCAAACCTCAGAGCTGGCTCAGACAGACGCAGCCCAGGAGAAGTGGGGGGCAGAGCGGCACGGTGGCTGGCACCAGGGGCCAGGTGCAGAGAAGGCCCCGTGCCCAGGGTTCAGCCTGCCTCCCCGCCTGGACCTCCATCCAGATGGGCTTGGCTGAAGGCCTAGCCGCTCTGGGCCTTGGTTCTCCCCACAGTTTCTGCCTAAAGCCACAAAAACAGGGGAGGGGAGGGGTCTGGAAAGCTAAGCTACTGAAAGAAAAGTCTGGCCCCATAAGAAGGGGCTACGGGGACTTAAGTGCCCTCCTTGTTGGCACATGCTCACTTCCGCCTGGCTTTCCAGAGGCGCCCTTGGCCGGCACTCCAGGGAGAAGTGGTGTGCTCTGCTGCTATTTTTACCTTTGGCTGCCAGGGCTCTCAGGGTTGCTTATTTGTTTGGCTTCCCTTCTGAAGTGCGTTTTGTGAATCACTTTTGAGACCCACTCAGAACATTCCTTTCCCTTTGTCTTCCTCCACAACACTTCTAGCTGAGCTCCACTTATGGGAAGATCGGGGTGAAGGTCTTCTTGGTGAACATTCATGGTAAGGGGGGAACAGTGGGGGACTGGAGACGGGCTGGGGGTGGGGTGGACACAGGCGGGTGGGACACTGAACAGAGAAGGCAGTGGAAATGAGAGCTCCCAAACAATTCCCTGAATGACTACCAGCTCGTAAGAGCTTCATGTGTGAGCCAGAAGAGACCATGGTCAAACCGGGCCCGTCCTGGGGTGTCTCAGTTACGGAGTGAAGGTAACAGATCTGAGAAAGGATAATTCGAATGCTAATTTGCTTTGTATCCTCAATCCAATCACTTTCTATTGGGGGGATCAATGTCAACTTATGTAAAATGAAAAGTGGATTAGATGAATTTGAGGATCTTCTCCAAATCTGAAAGTTCACCAATCTATATAGGTACAGAACACACACATGCCCGCCCGCCCAGGAAACACACAAATATGCAGTTTTACATGCATGCACCCTTCAAAGGGAGCCAAGGACACAGCCTGGCCACACTCCACAGAGCAGGGGACATTTGCGTCCAGGCCCATATGCAGAGTCCAGGCATGTGAAACAGCAAGTGTGCACAGAGAGACAAGACAATGTCTGAGTGCACACATCCAGCTTCCTGCAGGGGAGTCAGCACTTTCTGGGGGTCTGCCCTGGAGGCCACAATGCGTTTCTCCAGAGTTAGAGCCAGCAGATTCTCCCACCTTCACTGGGTACCCCCAGGACACAGTAGCAGTAAGAGCCCCGTTGCATGCTGAAAGTTTCAGGGTAAACAGAAGCATGGACCCTCAGCACAGAACTGGCAGCTGCTTCCTCAAGGACACTAGCCTTTCCCTCCCATTGCCACAAAGTCCTCACTCCCTGAACCAAGCTGCTTCCTCTGCCCTGGGCTGGAGCTCATCATCCTCAAGCGCTTGTTGCCCCCTGCTGTCCAAACCTGATATTGCAAGGCCAACGCCCTCTCAACTGGGCAGAGTGAGGCCCTCTCAGCTGGGCAGAAAGCAGCGGTCAGACTACCCTCCTGGCCCTTGGCTCCCACTCCCTCTCACCACCTCCCTCCCCAGCTCCAATCCATGGGGCCACTCTCTCTCTGAAGCTGACAGCGCCCTCCTTCCAGCCCAGGTGTACAACGACATTAGCCATGGAGGCATCTTTGCAGACGGGTCTCTGGAGCACCGCCACATCTTTCCCAGCATCCACGATGCCGTCCTCTTTGCCCAGGCAAATGCCAGAGAAGTGGCCCCAGGACACGACTTCCAAGGGGTAAAGTCCCTGCACCCGAGAAATCCAGGGTCCCCGGGCCCTGAAATAGCAAAGGCTGGGGGAGGGGGACTCCAGCGCCAATTCTGTCATTTAACTTTTCTGAAATTGTCCTCTAGTAGTTTTCTTATCTGAAAAATGGTCACCCTGGATCAACATCACCAGCTGACCTCACAGGGTTCTTTTGTTTTTGTCTTTGGGTTCTTGATGATTCTTTTATTTCTTTTGAAAGTGTTTTGTATATTTAAAGGATTTTCTTATTATTACTTTCCAGATGACACAGATACCTAAAGCACATTATGTTGATCCCCATATTGGCCTTGCTCACCCCTCCTGCTCCTTCACTACTTCAGAAGAGATTTTAGGAAAGGAAGGGAGGAAACCCACCCATTTCATTTAGCAGAGCTTGGGAGATTTCAGGCTGGTGATGGATGAAGAAGCTGGATCCGAGTCCCAGCTCCTTGACATTTAATTTCCTAGCTCAGTGACTGGTAATCAAATGGGGCCCCCCAAAAAAATTGATGAGGATTCCTGAGAGCTGAAACATTCCACGCCATTAGGGTTCCTGCCCAGTCTCCCCCAGCTACCTCCACCTCCAAAGTGGGTTCCCTCAGTTCAGCCTCTGCCCTTGGCACCCAAGTCTGTGCCCCAGCCCTGGATTAAAACCCCTCCTGCCTCAGTGGGTCACAAGAAAGGGTTTTCTGGCCCTACAGCAACCATTTGCTCTTTGCTTCAAGAGACTGACGAAGGAGAAGCCGCTGTTCAAAGTGCGCCAGGCTGCCCGAGGACGCAGCCTCCCTCACAGGAGAGGTTGACTAGGGGCAGGGCCTTTGGCTCCTGTCCACAAAGCAGAGAGGGAGATTCCGCAAGAATTTGCCACTTGTTACTGCATGAATACTGTCCAGTTATCCGCTTATATATTTATTTTTTTAAGATTTATTTATTTATACAAGAGCTGGGGTGCAGGTCAGAGGCGCGGGAGGGTGAGAGAATCCACCAGAGACAGAGCGGGGAACAGAACAGGCAGACGGACCAAAAACGCTGCTGAGGGGAGCAACAGGAGAGACGGGAGAGGTCTGCTGCACCATGTGGGTTTCTCCCTAGCCGGCCGGGAATCAAACCAGTGCTGCAGAGGCTGCAGACAGCTCCATAGCACTGTGCTCAACCCGCTGCGCCACCGGGGATGCCCCACTTATATATTTAAAATAACTCATATTATATATAACAGACTGTACACCGATGGCAGAATATGTTAATGCGTATAAATCACACATACCCCTTTCAACAACATGGTGAGGTAGAAAACCTGCAAAGTGAGCCCGATTGTTTCACTCTTACAGAGGAGGACACAGATTCCCGGAGAAGGGAAATGGCTTCCCCAAGGTCAGGCAGCTAGCCAACCCTGGATGCTGGGAAACCCTCCCTGCCCCTACCTGCCCACAGAGGAGAGCAGAGGCTGATAATGCTGTGTGTAAGGAGAAGACCACACGGGGCGATATTTTGTAAGGCAGATGAAAGAAGAGAGTGAAGTGAGGGGGAGTGTCAGAAAACACAGTGTCCCCAGAACCTGCCACTGTCCCAGTCTTGGTCATCAGTCCCTGAAGTTCATTCTGCACCCGTTTCTCCCTTCCAGGCTCCCCTGGACCCGGAGCTCTCCTTGTACGATTCCGAGGAGGACAGCCCCCGCTACTGGGACTTGGAGCAAGTAAGCTGTGGGCTGAGTGAGGAGGGAATGAAGCTGGCCTCCACATACTCACGAGGGCTACTCACCTCCAGGCCGGGGCAGTCACCTTGGGAGAACATTTCTCTCTCATCTTTCTTTTAATAGCAGAGCTTAATTCTTCTCACTCCCTGACAGACACCGTGGGGGAAGGGAGAAACTCTGGACCAAGTCCTGGAGAGCTAATATCTATTCTTAACTCTCCAAAACATCAACCACATGGCCTTGGGCAAGACACAGAATGCCAATAGGCTCCAATTCTTATCATTGTAAAATAAGGGAAACATGGGTGAACCCTGTCCCATCTACCTCAGAAGATTAGGAGGGTTTTCATTCGTTCTTTCACTAATTCGGCGGGCATTTAGGACTTGCCTGTTGCTTCCCTGTCACAATTTCAGGGTGGGTACCTGTCAGTGAGCAGAACAAAAACCCTGCCCTTAGGACAATATTCTGGGAGGGTCTGAACTCTAGGGACACAAATTCTATGGGCACAAATCTTATTGCATGAGGTCAGGCCTGAAGAGCTAAGGGCTCTGCAGGTGTGAGAGGTAACTGTCCCCATAAAGCACTAAGTACCGCAATGCCCTAAGTTAAGACACCAGATGACTAGGCTGAGGGAAATCTGGCCTCTCCCTGTTCCTGATGGACTTGAGTTCCATGGTCCTCTGAAGGCCTTCTCTGGGGCCTTCTCTGGGGGATATGGGGGGACTTTAGGAAATAGAGCAGGTACCACAAATACTCGGCAGGTTGATTTCTGTGACCCCACCCCCACCCCATGGAATCTCTACCACATTCCAAAAAAAACCTGGAGCAGACCTCAATAGGTCATGAGTGCAACGGGCTTGAGTGATTTTCCAAAGACCACACAGCACACCGGAAGTGACTCAAAATTAGTCTCCAGGTGTCTTCTCCTGGCACCTTTGTAGCAGTTCACCTCTTAGGCTGACGCTGCCTCTCCCCCACTGACACTGTACACACACGCACACACTCGCGAACGATGCCTCTTCACCTGGTGGTCCCGGCCACTGCAGACACAGGTCCAGGCTCCCTTCCCCTCCGTTTTCTTCCCTGCAGGAGATGTTCGGGAGCATGTTTCACGCAGAAACGCTGACCGCCCTCTGAGGGTCCAGCTAGTTGCTGTGCTGCCTCCAGCATGCTAGACACTGGGGACTTCCGTGATGAATGAACCTGGGGTTGCAGAGAGTGGCCGGTCAAGCAGAGCACCTCCACAGGACTTTGGATCCTCTCTGTTCTCTTCCACCTCCTCTCTCCTGTCCCTCCCTCCCTCCCTCCCTCCTGCCTGTAGGGTGAGCCAATCTCAGCCTCAGGAGGAGACACATCCTTCCACTTCCTTCATACCAGGGCCTCACCAGCAAAGGAGCAAGCCTCCTGCTCACCTGCCACAGCCACATGCCCTGCCTGTGTCAGCTGACGAGACCCTGACGTCCAGGCCTTAGCAGTGAGCCAAGAACTGAGGGAAGGTCCAGCTGCGCTGACCTGAGCTTGCCTGGCTCAGTGCCAGATGCTACCGAACTGTCACAGGACACAGGGACCAACCTACGTAGGACTCGGTGGCTTCTTCTCCAGCTGCCCCAATGGGACTATGGCGGCTCTGCACCTGCAAACTTAGGAATCTCTGTCTTGGTGGCTGTGGCCCCTTCCCCCTCATCCTGGGGTACTGGGACTTCCAATGCTAATCAGCACACCACACTAGCTGGAGGAGTGGCCAGGACCCCCAAGGCCACCAGAGCTACCTCCCCAGGGCCAGCCCACCAAGGTAGCCGCCCCAACCTCCTAAAGCAATATCATCCCCCTACCCTCAGGGGCTGCTCCCTTCCACTTGAGACTGAGTAGGAACCCAAAAGGGAGAGGTGAGAGGCAGGCAGAATCCTCTGGCAACATAGCAATAGATAACAGTTATCATGCACAAGAGCTTTCAAAAATGCCAACCTAGGGCAAACCAGTGGGGCCTGATCCCTGACAACCCCTTTGTTCTCAGAGCCCCCTTGTCCTTATTTGCAAAAAGCCAATGATTTTAACTCACCCTTATCAGTTTGTGGCCTGAATCCTTCCCCCAGGGAAGGGAAGAAGCCCCAAGGACTAACTGTAATACCCGAGTGGTGCAAAATGTAGAGAAGGGTTGATCCTGATTGGGTCTTCTTCCACGAGGATTGCCACCAAACTCAGGACCTATGCCACCTACCCCTAGATAAGGTGAAAAGAGGGGTTGGTTTCTCCAAGTATATAAGGAGGTACCTAGAGAAATTCCACTGTTCACTTGAAAATAAATATGTTCCATGTGCAAGTATTCTGGAAAATTTCCATGGAAATGCACAGAAAACCTACTGGCCTCTTACCACTACTTCTCCTAAGCTCCTTCATTAATGATCCCTTCCCAACAGGTTGGGCTGGCCCAGCCTGGGAAAAATGTCCCAACTCCTAATTTCAGCCCAACCTGCATTGTGTGTGTATCTGTGTGCTGAGTGAGCCAATCAGCTAGCTGGTCTTAGAGTTAAAGGAGAGGGTGCTGGCAAAAAGCCAACAGATTCTTGGCCTACAAGCATTGCTTCTCTGTGAATTCATTATGCCATCTGGCTGCCAGTAAACTCAAAACTTGGAAGACGGAAGACTATCTGGGATTCACCATGCCTGGCACCCAAAGTGCCAAATTCCAGGAGGACAAGAACTTTAGCCAATGACAATTCACCTTCCCCTACTCCACCTCCTTCAATGTCCAGCTCAGGCCCAGGAGGTAGGGGAAGGTCACATAGTCCCAGGATATCCCGAGTCAGAGGTCACCTTTGCTCCAAGAGTCTAGACCCTTTGAGGACTTGATGAAGTGACCATTAAACTCCAGACCTAAGGGGGTTGCTGACTCACAATGACCTGCAGTGGGTGCTCAAGGAGGGGTCCTGGAAGTTGTGTAAGGAATCAGATCCTCTCAGGGTTAACACTGGAAAGACATGGGGTAGAGGAAGAACACCGAAGGAAACGTCACTGCTGGAAAATTTGGGGGAAGAGCACAAATTCACAGAGACTTCTTTCTGAACATGAATGAGGGAAGAAAGGAGAGAAAGGCAGTGAAATAATCCAGAATTTCAATATTTTTGAATGTTCTTAGTGATGCTGACCTGGGATGATGTAGTCCCAGGGATGACTGGGATGCTTGAGATATTTGTGTAATTTATTTAATTTAAAAACCATTCTCCTTTTGTTCATTTTGTTAATAAAGTGGTTCTGAAATGTGAACTAATAGTATGTTTGGGTGATTTTACAGAGAGGCAAAACAAGTCAACTCCAGGAAAAACCCTGTCTTACACTATCTTGGGGGAAGGGATAAGACTTCTCTGTGAGTTTCCCAGCTCCTCTCCAAGTCCTGTTTTTCCAATCCTGGGATTGGATAAGCTTCCATGATCCAGCTGAAAAACAGAGGTTATATTAGGGGGAAATGATGTCCTGAGCTAATCCCATACAGGCTTTGTGGACCCCACCCCCACTCCAGACCAAAGCCATCAAGACATTGGGAAAGACAAATCCCGTCACCACCAAAGGGAAGGTGGCTGGGACCTGAGGGTGGAGTTAAGCAGCCAGGTTGGATATAAAAACCAAACACGTGGGCCTTGGGCTGGCTCACTGTCGCTCGCCTCCTGGCTTCACGGCTCCTGGCTCGCGGCCCGCTCTCAGAGTGCCATTTTGGGATTCCTGATCGGCGGATCGGGTAGGACTCATTTAAAACTTTGTCTCCCACTTTTCTCCCTGAGCTGTACATTTCCTCATTTGCCCTTCCCTTGTAAATAAACCTTTTATTAACCTTTCGCGTGTGCCTGCAGTAGAGCATTGATAAGTCCTTTTAAGCGCGCGGGTGAGGACCCACAGTCAGGCACCCCGTTTTGTATCGGGGTTGCTCTACAACAGTTAGAGAGGGAAGACAAGATGAAGGGCCAGTCTGGACTTAGCACCAAATCCCAGAGCCAACTCTGTGACTTGCTTGCTATCAGAGAAGATGAATTCCCATGGTGTCTTCTGTATATACTTCTTATGCCAGTTCTTCAACATTCATGAGATGCCTGTTAAAGGTCAATTTCATCAAGACTCAGCCAAGTTTTCAGAAGTCTTAGTTTGGGGGTACACACAGTCTAATCCCATGTTTCCCTCCCCTGTTTGTAAGACAAGGCAAGGAGAGTAGAGACACAGAAGTTAAGTGTGGAACAAATGAGGTTGACCTCCAACTTTGTTCACTAACAGAAAACAGAAGGAGATAAGAAAAATCATTGAAAAACAAAGAGCAAAGCTGTGAAGGAGACAGAAATCATTTGAATTGGTAAGAGGTAAAGGATTAGATAAGGCAAAGCAAAAGGGAAGTAAGGTAAATGCTTAGCATTTACTTGGGGGCAAAGAGAATTGAGGTAAATGCTTAGAGATACATGGGGGCAAAGAGACTGGGAAAACTAGAAAAGGGGAAAATGGGAGATGGGATGGTATTGTGGAGGCAGAGAAGTGAATGAGGTCCAAAATATTTATGTAGAACAAAAAATCTTGCTTTTTCCTACTATCCAACTGCCTTGTAAACTCTGAGTAAATTAACAATTAGCATCCCTCCCATTTGAACTGTATGTGTGTGTATATATGTGTGTGTGTGTGTGTACTATAAATATATATTTAAGAATGCTGTCTTAGCCTGAATCCTTCTGAAAGCAGAACCTGAGACAAAAGCTTTTGTACAGATATTTAGTAAATGATCCTGATGGAGTTTTGTAGAGCTGCGGGTCCTTGTGTTACAGGGCAGCCCCAATACAAAAACTGGTTGCCTGACTGTGGGTCCTCACCCGCGCGCTTAAAAGGACTTATCAATGCTCTACTGCAGGCACACATGAAAGGTTAATAAAAGGTTTATTTACAAGGGAAGGGCAAATGAGGAAATGTACAACTCAGGGAGAAAAGTGGGAGACAAAGTTTTAAATGCGTCCTACCCGATCCACCGATCTGGAATCCCAAATGGCACTCTGAGAGCTGGCCGCGAGCCAGGAGCCGTGAAGCCAGGAGACCAGCAAGAGAGCGAGCCCCGCCAAGGCCCACGTGTTTGGTTTTTTATACCAACCCTGGCTGCTTAACTCCACCCTCAGGTCCCAGCCACTTTCCCTTTGGTGGCGACGGGATTTGTCTTTCCCAATGTCTTGATGGCTTTGGTCTGGAGTGGGGGTGGGGTCCACAAAGCCTGCATGGGATTAACGCAGGACATCCTTTCCCCCTAAAGATTCTCCCCTTTCACTTTTTGCTACCATTTCCATGGTGATGAAGATCAAATATATAGAATTAGCTCAGGACAGCCTTTCCCTCAACACTTGGGTTCACTCTGGGAGAGGTATCCCCAGAGCTCCCGTTTCAGTGGCACGCGGCGAGTTCCCCAGGCGAGTTTCTCCACGAGACAGAGACGGTAGTTATATTTAAAGAGCAGGTTTATTAGGGAAAGGGAAAGGGACAGGTTTGCTGAGAGAGGCCTGCATGGTTGCAGGCAGGCAGCCTTAAGGAGAGCAGCCTCCGCTGAGGGAGGTCAGGGAAGAGAAGTCCCAGCATGGTACAGGTCACAGGCAGGCAGGAGGCTGCTGCCCTGCGGAGGGTGAGAGTTGGTGAAAAGAGGCACCTGCATCTTTACAGGTGGGCAGTGGGAGTGCTGCCCCGAGCCTGTGCGGAGACTGCACTGATATAGTCCTCTTCTCTTTGGGAGGGGTCACTGCTCTGTGGAGTGGCTGCTTGTTGCTGATATTGGGTAACAATCTCCATATCTTTACCCTCAGGTCTGAGTTCCACTCCCTGTAGCATCTGATCCTGCTTGGGTCTCCTGCCTTATGATTAGACACTGGTGCCTAAGGGTCCAACCTCTACAGCTGGGTTAATGGTCTTATTATTCCCCTCGACCCCCACCTCCTTGTGTGAGTCAGGTTTTAGTCTTGTGAGTCCTCCTTTCCAATTTTTCTATTCTTGTCCTCCATCAATCCCAGGGAGCAAGAGTGAAAGTCAGGAGGAGTAAAACAGTGTGGAGTGGGGAAAGACCAGCACAAGAATGGCTTACAGAGGTAACCACTTTGGGAGGTGACTAGGGCACCACCTCACTGGGCCTTCTCAGGATCCCTATGAAATGCATCTCCAAACTATCCTTGTGGACATCTAACCATCACTCCCGTATCCTGTTGATAAAGTGTGTCCCCATGGACATTAACTTTTCAACAATTACAGTTTGTATGGCAAAGAGGTATATTACAAAATCAACATACCAAAATCCATAGCCTTTCTAGATATAAAACAATTAATAAGAAGCAAAAGAGGGCCTCCCCGGTGGTGCAGCGGTTGAGCACTGGGTTGCGAAGCTGCCCGCAGCCTCTGCAGCGTCGGTTCAATCCCTGGCTGTTCCCCGGCCACGGGAGGAGGGTCCTGCATGGCCACGGGAGGAGGGTCCCGCATGGCGCGCAGACCTCTCCTGCCACCCACTGCTCCCCTCAGCAGTGTGCTTCAGTCCTTCTGCCTGCTCTGCCCCCCTCTCTGGTTCTGGTGAATTCTCTCACCCTCCCGCACTTCTGACTGTACCCAGTGCTTGTGCAAATAAATAAATAAATCTTTAAAAAAAAAAAAAAAAGAAGAAGCAAAAGAAATTAAGAAAATAATTCCATTAGATTTATAATTGCCTCAAAAAAGAATTAAATACCTCAGAATCATCATAACTAAGGAGGTGGAAGACCTATACAACAAGAACTACAGGATGTTATTTAAGGACTGAGATAGTGACATCAGGTGAAGGAAGGATATCACATGTTCACGGATGGGAGAATCATTATAGTCATAATAACTATTCTGCCTAAAATGACGTACAATTTTTTAAAGATTTATTTTTATTTATTTATTCATATAAGAACTGGGGTGTAAGTCAGAGGTATGGGAGGTGAGAGGATTCACCAGAGACAGAGTGGGGAGCAGGACAAGCAGATACACTGCTGACAGGAGCAGCAGGTGAAACAGGAGAGGTCTGCTGTGCCATGCGGGTCAGCTCCCTGGCTGATTGAACTCCTACCATAGTGGCTGATGATAGCTTGAAAGCACTGAGACTTTAACCCCTGCACCACCAGGGAGGCCCCATTAAATGACATATAAATTTAACACTATCTCCATCAAAATACAAGCACTATTTTTCTGGTAAGAAATTGAAAATTATATGGAATAACAAAAGGCCTCAAATTGCAAAAGCAATCCTGAGGGAAAAAAAGGACAGATATAGAGGTATCAAGTTATCTGATTTCAGATTTCACTATAAAGCAATAGTACTAAAAACAATATAGTATTGACACAAAAATAGATACATGGACCAATGAAATAAAATCAAAATCCAGAAATAAATCAAACATACCAACACCAAACTAATAAAAAGCACACATAAAGGAATGAAGTTGGATCACTTGCTACCTCATACACAAAAATAAATTACAGATGTAGTAAAGATTTCAATATAAGGCCTGCAACAACAAAATACATAGAAAAAAATTTTGGTGGGCCTCCCTGGTGGCGCAGGAGTTAAAGTCTCAGTACTGTCAAGCTATTCTCAGCCACTGCAGCATGAGTTTGATCCCCTGGCCAGGGAGCTACCACTGCAGCATGAGTTTGATCCCCTGGCCAGGGAGCTAACCCACATGGCTCAGCAGACCTCTCCTGTCTTGCCTGCTGCTCCCCTCAGCAGTATATTTTAGTAGATCTGCCTATTCTGCTCCCCACACTGTCTCTGGTGAATTCTCTCACCCCACACACCTCTGGCTTATACCCCAGTTATTGTATGCATAAATAAATAAAAATAAATCTTATCCTCTTAAAACATAAAAAAATAATAATAGTAAAGTAGATATCAGAAGAATATAGATATAAAATATTAGAAGAAAACATAGAGGTAAATCTGCATGATGTTGGATTTGGCAAAGAATTCTAAATATGACACCAAAATCATAAACAACAAAAGAAAAATTAGATAAATTAGACTCATCACAATTTTAAACTTTGTGTTTCAAAGAATACTGTCAAGAAAGCAGAAAGGCAACCCACAGAATGGGATAAAATATTTGCAAATCATATTTCTGCTAAGGAACCTGAATGTAGAATATAAAAAAAAATTACAACTCAATAATAAAAAAGTAGCCCAATTTAAAAATGAACAAAAGATCTGAATAGACATTTCTCTGAGTAAGATGTACAAATGGCCAATAAATACTTAAAAATGGCATCGTTTGTCATCAAGGAAAGGTAAATCAAAACCACAATGAGCTACCACTTCACATCCACGAGAATAAAAAAGTCCAATGTAAGTGTTGGGAAAGATGTGTAGAAATCAGAATCCTCACACATTGCTAGTGGGAATGCAGGTGGATCAGGCACTGTGGAAAACAACATGGCAATGTACCAAATGATTAAACACAGAGCTGCCACATGATTCATCAATCCCACTACTAGGTCCATACCCAAGAGAAATTACGATATGTCCACACACAGACCTTGTAATGAATGTTCATATCAGCATTAATTATAATAGCCAAAAGGTGGGAGCCCAAATGTCCATCAGTGGATAAAAGGATAAATGAAAGGTGATATAACAATACCGTGAAGTATTATTGGGACATAAAAAGGAATGACGTACTGGTACATTTTACAACATGGATGAACTTTGAAAAACATGTTACGTGAAAGAAGCCAGTCACAAAAGATGATGCATTCTACAATTCCATTTATATGAAATGTCCAGAATAAGCAAATGTATAGAAACAGAAAATAGATTAGGGGCCTCCCTGGTGGCAATGGATATAAGTCTCAGCACTATGAAGCTATCACCACCACTGTGGCCTGAGTTCAATCCCCCAGCCAGGGAGGTGACCTCCGTGGCACAGCAGACCTCTCCTGTCTCTCCCACTGCTCCCCTCAGGTATGTATTTCAGTAGATCTGCCTGTTCTGCTCCCCATTCTGTCTCTGAACAATCCTCAAACCACCCCCCACCCCGCACTTCTGGCCTACACCCCAGTTCTTGTATGCATAAATAAATAAAAATAAATCTTTAAAAAAATTTTTTTAAAAAATAGATTAGTGATTTCTTAGGGCTAAGGGTAGTAGATGGGGAAGTTAGGAGATGATCACTAAGGGACAGAGGATTTATTTTGGAGATGATGAAAACATGACTGCAGTCACATTTGCACAACTTTGTGAGTATACTGCAACCATTGACTTGCACATTTAAAAAAAAAATCTGACATCTTGACACCTGGTAGTGAAACTAAAAGACAAAGAGAAGTCTTTAAAAGAATACAAAGAGAAAACAGTTCATTACTAAAAATCAATAATTACATTGTTAACCAACTTCTCAACAAGAATAAAGGAAGCCAGGGCCTCCCCGGTGGCGCAGCGGTTGAGCGCTGGGTTGCGAAGCTGCCCGCGACCTCTGCGGCGCCGGTTCGATCCCCGGCTGCTCCCCGGCCACTGGAGGAGGGTCCCACATGGTGCGCAGACTTCTCCTGCTGCCCGCTGCTCCCCTCAGCAGTGTACTTCAGTCCTTCTGCCTGCTCTGCTCCCCACTCTGGCTCTGGTGAATTCTCTCACCCTCCCGTGCTTCTGACTGTACCCAGTGCATGTATAAACAAAACAAACAAACAAACAAATAAATAAATAAAACATGCCTCTAAAAAAAAAAAAAAGAAATTTTAAAAAAATTTAAAAAAAAAAAAAGAATAAAGGAAGCCAAAAAATAGGAAAATAACACCTTCAAAGTGCTAAGGAAAACAACCAACTAAACTTACATATTCAACAAGATTGTCTTTCAAAAATGAGAATGAAATAAAGATAATTTCAGATAGAAAACAACTGAGAGTTAATCAGACCTTCAAAAAGTAGCTTTAAAAGAATGAAGGTTGGGACCTCCCCAGTGGCGCATCGGGTTGAGCACAGCAAGCTGTCCGCAGCCTCTGCAGCACCAGTTCGATCCCCGGCCACATGGCACAGCAGACCTCTCCTGTCTCTCGCGCTGCTCCCCTCAACAGTGCTTTATGTCCGTCTGCCTGTTCTGCCTCTGGTGAATCCTCTCACCCTCCCACACCTCTGGCCTGTACCCCAGCTCTTGTATAAATAAATAAATCTTTTGTTTAAAAAAAAAAGGAAAATATTTTTTAAAAAACTAAAAAATAAAAGAATGAAGATTGGGAAAAAGGAAAAATATTCAAGAAGCAAGGTCTGAGATTCAAGAGAAAAATGAGGCAAAGAAACTGGTAAACATAATAGTAAATGCATAGAGACCGTCTATGTGATAATAAAAATAGTAATTATAACCTTTGTGCCATTTAAAAATAATTTTTAAAACTAAAATAATGAATAGCAATAGCATAGAGAGAGGGTGATCAGAGTTAAAGTATCTAAATATCTTCATATTTTTCAGAGAAGGTTATAGTGTTAACTTCAAATTTATTAAATATGGATACTAAAATTTCAATAGTAAATCATAAGAAGATAACAAAGAATATAACTTCCAAACCAGGAAAGGAGAGGAAAATAGAAATTATAAGCAAAGAATGAAAATTTAATTAATTTTGAGAAGCAGTAAATGGGAAGAAAGAAGCATAAAAAAGTAGTGCTACTGGTAATGGTATAGAAATATGTTCAAATACACAAAATAATCACAATAAATGTGAATAGAGTAATTAGTGAAAGAGAAATTATCTGATTAGATTAAAGTTTAAATCCAGAGAGTCTTCTAAATAGAATTTTTTCTTCGAAAATATGACACAAAAAATGGAAAGCGCATATGTAAGATAAATACTAATCAAAAATACTATTAAAAAATACTCAGAGCAAAAAAACTGACTTTACCAGAAAGAGATAATTAAGCATAAAGAGGACCAGTATACATGGCAAAAATTTCAACTCAACAAGAAAATATGACAATTTTAAACTTGAATCCACCAAACAGTCTCATAATAAATGAATGAAGATTGACTTTAAAAAACTAGGAAAAATCACAAATTCACCAAAAGAAGATTTCAATGTACCTCTCTCATTGTTGATAAATCATGGAGATTAAAAAAAAAGTAAGGTATGAAGCTAACTGATAAAATAAAGTCTTTAATGAAAATATATGGAATTGTATTGATGAAATTCATATGGAATCACAAAAAGCCCCGAATAGCCAAAGCTCTCCTGAAAAAAAAAAGAAGGGAATGGAGGCATCACACTCCCAGACTTCAAACTATACTACAAAGCCATAATCATCAAAACTGCATGGTATTGGAACAAGAACAGACATACAGACCAATGGAATTGAATAGAAAATCCAGAAATAAACCCACAGATTTATGATCAACTAATCTTTGACAAAGGAGCAAAGACTATGCATTGGAGCAAAGAAAGTTTGTTCAATAAATGGTGCTGGGAAAACTGGGTCGCTACATGCAAAAGAATGAAGCTTGACCACTACCTCACACCATACACAAAAATCAACTCAAAATGGATTAAAGAACTAGACATAAGACCTGAAACCATAAAATACATAGAAGGAAATATAGGCGAAACACTACGTGATATTCACCTCAAAGACATCTTTACAGACACATCACCCAAAGCAGTGATAGTGAAGGCAAAGATAAACAGCTGGGACTACATCAAATTAAAGAGCTTCTGCACAGCAAAAGAGACAATAACCAAAACAAAGAGAAACCCCACCGACTGGGAAAACATTTTTGCACACAACACTAATGATAAAGGACTGATCACAAAAATCTGCAAAGAGCTGATGAGACTCAACAACAACAAAGAAAATAATGCAGTCAAAAAATTGGCAGAAGAGCTAAAAAGAAACTTCTCTGAAGAGGAAATGCAAATGGCCAACAGGCATATGAAAAAATGTTCAACATCACTTGTCATCAGGGAAATGCAAATCAAAACTACCATGAGATACCATCTCACACCAGTGAGAATGGCACATATTAAAAAACTAGCAACAACAAATGTTGGCGAGGGTGTGGAGAAAAAGGAACTCTTCTGCACTGTTGGTGCAGAAATAAGCCAGAAAGAAAAAGAAAAATACCGGATGGTCTCACTCATAGCAGGAATCTAGAAAACTTAAATAAGGGACCAGGAAAATGAATAACTATAAGAAAGTGAAAATCAAAATCAACAAAAAACTATGAACCAGAGACACTTTTTGGGGGGTGGGGAGCGGGAGGGGAGGGATTAGGGTCAGAATGGGGGGGTTGCAATTGTATGGGGAATATAAAAATAAAATTTATTATTTAAAAAAAATATATGGAATTGTGCACACAATTAAAATTCATACTTTTAGATACACTTGAAATAGTTACCAAACATTATCATATACCAGATCCTAACAATTGTCAACAATTTCAAAGAATAAGTATCATCCCACATTTTCTGACTACAAAAACTGGAAGTTAAAAATTAATTACAAAAAAGATTTTAAAATGTGCACTTAGGTTTTAAAAAACACTTCTAAATGACATATAGTCATTTATAATGAATGGTGCTGGAAAAACTGGTTATCTAGTTGGGACAAAAATAAAATTGAATCCAAATTTCATACCATTTACAAAAAAAAATCATTCTGGATAAGAATTAAATATTTAAAACTTAAAAGATAACATATCAGGGCCTCCCTGGTGGCGCAAGGGGTTAAGCACAGCACTGTGAAGTGATCTGCAGCAAGAGTTTGATCCCCAGCCAGAGAGCTGAACTACATGGTGCAGCAGACCTCTCTTGTCTTACCTGCTGCTCCCCTCAGCAGTGTATTTCAGTAGATCTGCCTGTTCTGCTCCCTACTCTGTCTCTGGTGAATCCTCTCACACCCTGCACCTCTGGCCTGTACCCGGGTTCTTGTATGCATAAATAAATAATTTTTTTTTAAAAAAAGATAACATATCAAAATATATTTATGACATTGGCATAGAAAAAGACTTACTAAACAAGAAAACAAAAAACACTAACCATAAAAGAAAAGAATTGACAAATTAAAATTTAGACTTCAGTTTATCAAAATACCATAAAAGAGGTGAAAGTACACAATAAGAGAAGACACAAATAGAGGGAAATATTTGTAACATTAGTACTACTGACAAAATAGAAGTATCCATAATATACAGATACTCCTAAAAGTCAATAAGAAAACAACTCTAAACAAAAATTGGCAAAATACATGAAAGTTTTTTACTGGGGAAATACAAATGGGAAATAAGCATATGAAAAGATACTTAAACTCCTTCATGAATTGGGAAGTACAAATTAATACCACAATAAGCTATTGTTTTCTAACCTCTAAATGGACAAAATAAAGACATCCGAATTGCCAAGTGTTGGCGAAAACGTTGAGCTACAGGAACTCAAGTTCTATGCACAGCTCGCTGGTGAGAGTCTAAACTTGTTCAACAGCTTTAGAAAATAATTCAGCATTGCCTTATCAAGTTCAATATTCATAAGATACAATATGACCCAACAGTTTCACACCTAGATGTATATCTCAGGTTCTTTTTCATCTGTGACCCAGAAGACTTGTACAGTAAATGTGTATGCATTTGCAGAGTGCAGCAGTAGTGGACTATGCCTAGATATAACAGTGTGGACAAAGCCCACAAACACAATATGGGGCAAACAAGGAAAATTACACCCTGTCAGCAAAAACAAAACTCTCTCCTCTCCCCTCATCTTTCCCCTCCCTACTCTCCCTTGAGTACACATGCTCTGTGTCTCATGAGATTTTTTTTCCTTCTTCTATTCTGCTCACACTTAAAAGTTCATCTCCACCCTGTTCTTAATGTTCTAAGATCTTAAACTCAGAGCTGAATACAGAAATATTCGTTCAGTTACTCTTTACACCTTGCTGTATGTCTATCTCTACCAACCTATCTGTCAGATCATGCATATGTTGTAAAACTTTTTAATGCATACGCATTGACATAAACACTAATTTCAGATTGTGGTCATCTTAAGCAAGAGCATGGGAGATTGAAGCAACAGGACACTCACACATACCTGCAATGTCACTGACAATTTGGAGGAGTGGGGATCACAGGAGTCATGTTTTGCTTTACATATTCACTGCACATATTAAGAATCAAAAGTTGCACGATATGAGAATATAAAGAATATTTAAGGACAGGATAATGTTATAATGCAAAAGGAATGAAACAGAATATAGAACTTTGCATATAGTATGTATCTGTTTCATTTTAAAACACACAATTCAGGGCCTCCCTGGTGGTGCAAGGGGTTAAGCACCGCACTATGAAACAACCCACAGCCACTGCAGTACAAGTTCTATCCCTGGTCGGCCAGAGAAAAACCCACATGGCAAAGCAGACCTCTCCTGTCTCATCCGCTGCTACCCTCAGCAGCTTATTTCAGTCAGTCTGCCTGTTCTGTTCCCTGCTTTGTCTCTGGTGAATCCTCTCACCCGCCCCCCCCCATCTCTGGCCTGTACCCCAGCTCTTGTATGCATAAATAAATAAATCTTAAAAAAACAACAAATGTTGGCGAGATTGTGGAGAAAAAGGCGCTCTCCTGCACTGCTGGTGGGAGTGCAAACTGGTCCAACCACTATGGAGAGCTGTGTGGAGATTTCTGGACCTACTAAACATAGAGCTCCCATATGATCCAGCCATTCCACTCTTAGGTATTTACCCAAAGGACACAGAAACATCAATTCCAAAGAGCACCCGCACCCCTATGTTTATAGCAGCACTATTTACAATAGCTAAGCTTTGGAAACAACCCAAATGCCCAAAAATAGATGACTGGATCAAGAAGATGTGGTACATATACACCATGGAATATTACTCAGCATTCAAAAAAGATAAACACATGCAATTTGCAGCAACATGGATGGAGCTGGAAGGGATCATGCTCAGTGAAATAAGCCAGAAAGAAAAAGAAAAATACCGGATGGTCTCACTCATAGCCGGAATCTAGAAAACTTAAATAAGAGACCAGGAAAAAGAATAACTATAAGAAAGAAAATATCAAAATCAACAAACAACTGTGAACCAGAGACATTCTATGGGAGGTGGGAGACGGGAAAAGGAGGGCTTGGGGTCAAAATAAGGGGATTGTAATTGTATGGGGAATATAAAAATAAAATTTAAATTAAAAAAAAAGAAAATCAATATCAGTTTAAAATAATAATAATATAATAAACACACAATTCATATGTCAGTATATGTGAGCATAGAAAAAGCTGGGATAACACACCAAACTATTATGAGTGAATATCTCTCTGGACATTGGGACAACACATGATTGTTTTCTTCATACTTTTCTTTATTTTCTAAATAATTTACAATGTTTACTAATTTTACAATTATAAAAGCTTTTTAAGTTGGATTGAATTAAACTACCTTGTCTTAAAATTTCTGTGAATGTTCACACTTAAAAATTCATCTCAACCCTGTATTTATTGTTCTAGATCTTAACCTCGAGGTGAATATAGAAATGTTCCCTATGTTACTCTTTATACCTTTCTGTATGTGAAGTGTTCCATAATACTGTTTCTAAGTTCCTGTAAGTAACTAATGATTGCACCTAAAGCAAAACTTACTTACTAGACAGTGACTTATTGTATTTTTCTAGAGAGTTCTAAAATGAGCCGGATTAAATGGCATCAAGGAGTCTGGGAAAAAAACGGTTACTTCTGGCTCCAACAAACCTGACTTTATAGCTGTGTCTCCCAAAAAAAAAAAAAAAAAAAGATCTATTCAGATCTTCTCTTCTGAATGGCTATGAAACTTTGGACTGATGGGAATACCAAAATTATTACTACATAAACTTTCTAAAACTCCTAGGTCTTAATGCATTGGCCTAGAGTTGCAAAAATGCAGAGTTAATTAATATCAAAATCATTCTCAACGAAGCGCCTAAACAGGAACAAGGCCTTTGCTCTGAAATTCAAAGTAACTTGTACAGACTGAGTAAAACTGTTCAGCTTTAGATAAATCAAACTCCTGGCTGGGGGAGAGAGAACCTCCACGGAATGCCAAGGCAATGGAAGGTGGTCAAGCAACGAGTCAAGAAGTAAGTTTATCTTCCAGAGGAGCTTGAAACCTAAACGTCCCAAGTGCATTTTTCCCCTTGATAACAGCGCTCCTTGATAACACTTGCAAATATTCTCATGACTCCTTGTGCTTTCCTTCCCAGTGAGCTTCAGAGGAAGCAGTTTAAGGACGGATATGCTTTGTTCGGTTCTTTTGCTTACACTCCCTTTGCCCCGTCCTCCCTCAGCCTGAGATTCGCGAATATCTAGAGGACGGCGCAGACTCGCGGCGACAGTGGCCTGGACGGGCTTTGACCTCGCCCAGGGGCATCCGCCTGGGCAGCAGAAGCAGCACAACCCCCACAGGGCCTCGCTGGCAGGGGGCGGGGCCATTCTTTCGATTGGTTGCTTGCAGCCAAGGTCAAGCGATGATTGGCCGCGTCTGGGAATGGGGCGGGGCTAAGACGGTTGTGGGAATTAGAACTGTGAAGGGTGGGGGACCTGCCTGGGTTCAAACTCCAGCGGCTGACGGGCGGCCGAGACCTGAGAGAACATGGCTCGGCCGTTCGTTTGCGTGCGGGCCCTGGCGACCGTGCTTCTGCTAGGTATCGCCACCGTCTCCAGATCGATGGGCCTGCGGGGCCAAGAGCATCGAGGGACGTCGCGAATCCCTTCACAGTTCAGCGCGGAGGAGCGCTTCACCATGAAAGAGGCGCTGAAAGGTGAGCCCGGGGCAATTTCGCCCACCTGTGCTCCGACACGGGTCCTTCTCTCCTCGGATCTCGTGGCTTCCCTCTCCAGCCGAAGAGGGTCCGCTACTCCAGCGGGAGCTCCACGCAACGCTCGGGACCCTTCCTGCAGCTCCTGCTGCAAGGTACCGCACCTCCCACCGCAGGACGGTTCCGCACCTCGTGCCCCGCACCGATTGCCTGTCTTTGGTGAGATCTGGCCTCGGGGACCCTGTGTTCCTTGCCGAACCTATTGACTTGGCTGTCACCCACCCTAGCAGTTTGCCTCCAGTATTTCAACAGCTTTTGGTTCCATTTTTAACTTTTGGAAGTTTTTGTTTGTGTTAAATCTCTGCAATACATTAAGGGAAAACTAAATGATCTTAGTCTTATCTACTGAGGAGGGAAATTGAGGTTTTGGTCAATTACAGGACCCCAGGACCCCACAGCAAGGAGCTGAGCCCTGGGTGACCACATCTAGCACCTGTTCCACCGCCTGGGCTCCAAAAATCTACAAGAAAGGGATGTAAGGGTGTTCCTGGGGTGTGGGGAGTTCCTAATTTCCTCTCCTAATTAAATGACATCTCGCCTTTTAACCTCAAACCAAGGTTAAAATTCATTTACCTTCCTAGCCTGCATGTTCCAGAGGAAAGTTTCTGTTGCATGCTAGATCCTGTAGATAATGAGATGTGTCCTCAACATTGGGCTTGGTGCCAGTCTTTTTTTCCTTTCATCAAGTAATTGCTTAAAAGAAACTGCCTGTAATTGGATATAAATTTCACTGTGGAGGCAGAGGCCTGGGAAGCAGATCAATGAAAGGGAAAGGGCAGTCACTCCAGTCTTCACACAGAAGAAAGCAGAAGCTACATAAAAACCTAAAGTAGGGCCTTATAACAATATAGCTTAGAACTCTGAGCAAGAGGTAAAATGTCTGATTTCGATCTTGGGGCTGCCTTTCATTTAGGCAGTTTATTTCATCTTTCTCAATCTTAGCCTATGTGGTAGGCTAGAATGAAGGGTTAACCCTAAGCAAAAACCAGTCAAACGGCAGGTTTTTTTTTTTTTTAAGATTTATTTATTTTTATACAAGAGCTGGGATACAGGCCAGAGGCGTGGGAGGGTGAGAGGATTCACCAGAGACAGAGCAGGGAACAGAACAGGCAGACTGACTGAAATACACTGCTGAGGGGAGCAGCGGGCGAAATGGGAGAGGTCTGCCGCACCATGCAGGGTTGCTCCCTGGTCAGCCGGCCGGGCTCGAACCCGCACTGCAGAGGCTGTGGACAGCTTCACAGCGCTCCGCTCAACCCGCTGCACCACCAGGGAGGCCCAAAAACCAGTCAAGAAGTAAGTTTATCTTCCAGAGGTCCTTAAAACCTAAATGCCCCAGGTACATTTATTCCCACTGTGTTCTTTGATAACACTCTCAGATATTCTCATGATTCATTGTGTTTTCCCTCCCAATGATGTTTGCAATTGATATTGGATTGTTTTAAGAGTTTAACACTTTTGAGGCTCAAAAGAGTGCACCAAGTCATAACTCAAGGAACTGAGACCTCTGGGTAGGACAGGTGAGATTTTTCAGGACGGAGAAGCTTGGGGCAAGCTTCTACATCTACTCTTCCCAGGCATCATGTGCAAAAAAACAAAAAACAAAAAAAACTCCTAGCATTGGCTGGGAGTTCAGTGAGTCTCTGGATGAGCCAGCCTGTGAGGACTAGCCCAGTGTCAGCACACAAAAACCTCATTCATTCACAGAGGGATCCGGGACAGCGGGCTCCTTGGATTCATCAGCAGGATGGTGACTTCAGAGGCACGGTAAAGTCTTAGGGAGCAATTTAGAGCAGCTTCCCAATCAGAGTCAGGGGCCAAAATCTACTCCCCTCTACCACCTCCTCTCCCATCTTGGACTTTATTTTTCTTTAAGAGCCACATTAGCCTAAATGAACCCAAAGACCAGGGTTTCAATCCCAGTTCTGCTGCTCAATTCTGGACAATCTTGAACAGTTCACCTAACTTCTCTCAACTTATTTCCTCACCCTCAAATTAGGGACAGCAGCAGCACTTACTTTACAGGATGGTTTACCTTCCACAATAAGATAATAAATGTAAAAGAACTTTCCATGCATAGAGGGCCATGGAAAAAACAAATGGTTGTTATCATCTGTAATCTTCCACCTCTGGCTGTGTGACCCTGACAGATGCCATCAAGATCCCAACAGTGTCTTTCGGCCCCGAGGAGTTCAACACTACAGCCCTCGCTGAGTTTGGAGAATTCATTTATAAAGGTCAGCCACAAGCTGTGAAAAGTGGGTGGGAGAAGTAACCATGGAGACCTGATTCTTTTACAAGGTGATAGACATTTAGCTTGTAACTGACTAGATGACAGTCTAATTCCCACAGGTCTTTTTTGTGTTTGTACATAATGGAGAGGGATAGAAAGGATCCAGGAACTAGGATGAAGGTAGAGTAGAGATGGCAGATTTGTCCTTTGAATTTATAAAATTGGAGTTTGAACTCCCAACCTTTGCCCTCAGTAAATGTCAGTCAATAAACATGGTAAGTTTGATTATAATCAAAAGGTAGGACTAGGAATTCCTCCTTCCTGAGCAAGCCTTCAGAACTATACCCCATGCTCCTACACACACACACACACACCCTCCACATCCAGACCTACACAACTTACATATTCCAACTACCCACAACTCCATCTTCATTGCTAACACATTTCTGAGTTTCTAGGCAATCCACACCTCTGAGCTATCAGAGTCCTCTCCCCTCACCCCTGCACCAGTGGAGGAAGTACACCACTGAAGAATGTGTCAAGGGGAAGAGGGACTGGGGACACCCCTCCCATGTGACACACTCAGGGAGAGTAGTGAGCCACCTCCTGCACCAAATGATAAACAGGATGTTCACAGTTGTCAGAAATGGAGAAACTGACCTGGGCAGCAGGTATCCTCCTCTCTGGAAGAGGTGGATCTGGGACAAATCCCCAAAAGTCAGGCAGGGGCCAGGTTGGAAATTGTTACTAAATAGGAGATAAAAATAGGGTGAATTAGATAAGCTGACTGAGAAAGACAAAAGCATAACGACAAATGCATATTCGCCTTAGGCTGTTTTCAGGTTTTGCATTTCTACCACAGAAGTGTGCCTCGGACCAGCACAGCAGTGAACGATGAGGCCGTCTCAGGGTTGAGAGACTGCGCAGGGTGGTCAGGGATTCGGTTAAAGAAATGACAAACAGACACACTTCAAGAGTGAAAATCTGAGTGTAATTTTATTTGAGTTGGTGACCAGTATATATATGTTTTCTAAAAGCATAGGAATGGCGAACATCAGTGAAGAAATCAGCTTGCTTATAGGTTTAGCTTATCATTGACAGGGCAGTGATTTACATCTGGACCCAGGCGCATTCCTAAGTAGTTAGGCTATTAATTTTTATTTTTGTTTTATATGATTACTTTTTGTTTTAACTACTCACTATTACTATTAATTAATACGGGTGAATTTTACTTTTCACAATGTAATATTTTTATCATTTAGATTAATACAAACAAGGCTAAGTATACAACGGAGAAATTATTAAGCTAGCAGTTCAATTAATACACAGAGTTTAGTAACGTTTCATTTGAATCAGCCTAGTTATTAGATTTCGTATGTTCTTTTTTAATCGGCAAACCAATGACCTTTTAAACAGAGAAAGAGAAAAGATTTTAGAGAGACAGTTGTATTAGAATAAAGTTTGTGGGTCTAGAGAAGGTGAGATAAGTTTCCATGGAACAGCATTCCTGTAGTGGCTCCTGGTGGTCGTTATCTTTCAACAGGCTTCCGTCTTATCTATGTCTTCAGGCGGTTTTTGCTGTTCTCCTCCTGCGGCTGGTTGCCCAGCCGGACCTAGGGATTCCTAGAGGTCACTGCAGGAGGAGGTGCAGCAGGTATACCTTCAGGGGGTTTTGCTGTTCTCCCCCTGCCCGCTGGTTGCCCAGCCGGACCTAGGGACCGTGGTGCAAGCCATTAGCCCTAAGGGTCACTGCAGGGGGAGGTGCAGCAGAAGTGGATGTGGATTTTTCCAACCAAGTCCAAAGTTAGATAAAAGTTCTTTCTCTGTGTGTCTAAGGCCACCATGTTAAGGCCTATCTGTAACCTATAACTGACCCTGGAAACATCCATACAGTACACAAAAGTGTGGCCTTGTACTAGCCAGAGCTATCTTATCTCCACATAACACAGTCAGATTAGTTTTTTTTCAAAAGAAAAAAATGGCTTAGAATTTTTTTTAATAGAGGCATGTTTTATTTATTTGTTTGTTTGTTTATACAAGCACTGGGTACAGTCAGAAGTGCGGGAGGGTGAGAGAATTCACCAGAGCCAGAGCAGGGAGCAGAGCAGGCAGAAGGACCGAAGTACACTGCTGAGGGGAGCAGCGGGCGGCAGGAGAGGTCTGCGCGCCATGTGGGACCCTCCTCCGGTGGCCGGGGAGCAGCCGGGGATCGAACCAGCACCACAGAGGCCGCGGGCAGCTTTGCAACCCAGCGCTCAACCGCTGCGCCACTGGGGAGGCCCAACTTAGAATTTTTGTTTCCTATAAGGGTTGTGTTTTGAGACGCAGGGCAAGAGGGTTATTAGGCAGTTTCAGGGACAGTGCAGGAGGGGACCTCTGAAGAATTTGGGGAGGCTTCAGAGATAAAGACAACCAAGGGAATGTAACCAATTCCACTAGGAAAAACAAACATCCCAGGACCACAGACAATGTTAATACTGTTAACGATGGCCCTGGTTTTCTTCAGGTGATAAAGGGAGGTGGAGACTAGAGAAATGGAGAGTGGTTTAATCTATGGACAACTTAGAAGGGCAGCTGTTTAACTTCAATGTAGAGATGCTCACCCGGAGGACTAGGCCATAAAGATAAAGTGACAAGCATGACAAATGGGGAAAGGGAAAGCTGTTGGATAAGGAATGTGAAATTCCCCCACTTAGTGTGAGACCCTCTGGGAGTTAACCAATCAGGGAGAGAGAGAGTAAAATTTAAACATAATGAAGGAGAGAAAGTATATATTGCCAACGTAATATCCCGTACCGGCTCGTCTCGGCCCCTCCCAGGTACCTTATACCTGGGAGTCTTTCTTCTTTGTCTCTTTTCTTCCTAAATAAACTCTTCTTTCAAAGACAAGATTTGTCTCTCTCTGCTTACTTACTTCAAAAGGTCTGTGAATTCCTTTCTACGGTTTCACGAGGTAAGAACTCGTGGTAAAGCGGCGGCAGTTGTTACACATGCCGGCATCATTTTGATTCCAATAAATCTGGATATGGGCACCTACTACATTCACAATTTAACACACCCCTGGTCTGCATAACATGTACTTGTCATAATATGTTGTAGGTGAGACCAAGCCAGATTTTGAGCTACTGTCACAATGGTGGAGTCTTGATGTACATGGTAGTACAGAGTAATAGCACATTAAAATATGGGGAAGAGGAATTCCACAGATTGTCTGGGCCAATCAGGAATCAGACTGGTTTTGTCCCAGAAGGTTTCCTGAAAGAGGCTGCATGTTTTTAAAAATGAACATTTTCTATCAGATGTTAAGAAAACCAAAGGAAATTGAAACCCTGGTTTTCATTCCTTTGCCTCTAGCCTTTCCAACATTGTTCAAAACCAGCTTTATCCAACACGAAGTCGTGGGAGAGTACAGCCACCTCTTCACTGTCCAAGGCTCAGACCCCAGCTTACAGCCTTACCTGCTGACGGCGCACATCGACGTGGTGCCTGCCCCTGCGGAAGGCTGGGAGGTGCCCCCATTCTCTGGGCTGGAGCGTGATGGCTTCATCCATGGGCGAGGCACACTGGACAACAAAAACTCCGTCATGGTCTGAAATGCTCCGTTCCCTCTACCTTAGGGCCCTAAAGACCAACCCAGAGAGGGTGTTTAACTGACCCCCAGGAGACAGGAGCTTATGCTAGAAAGAACCTGGGCTCCCAGAGACCCAGGTTCTAGCCATCAGATTGTCACTTCCGTTTTCTGGAAAGTGACATGATCTCTCAACCATGAACCTGAGACTGGACTGGATGATCCTGAGGGACCCTTTCAGCTCTGACATTGATAACTTTATGCTTTTCTCCAAGCAGTAAATGTTTTATGCAGAGCTCTGCTTCCCACATCTAGTCCTCTACGACCTTTCGAGTTTGTTCTCTTTAAAGAGAGTGTCTGATCCTCCCACCAGCCCTGATGCACGCACTGAATGTTTCTGATACAGGTAGTCCACTTACATAATAAGCCTTTCTCCGCCCTGGCGCCTCTGTCCCCCCCAGGCAATCCTGCAAGCCTTGGAGCTCCTGGTGACCAGAAACTATGTTCCCCGAAGATCTTTCTTCATTGCTCTGGGCCATGATGAGGAGGTAGAGTTTCCTCACCCTGTTGTACCTCTCTGGGGCCTTATGTGGGGGAGGGGTGATTCACCTTAGGCTGATTTGTTCTCCAGCTGCAGGGTTCCTGATATCAAAATCCCACACTACAGTGGTACATTTGTTATAATTGATGATCTTACATTGGCCCATCCTAATCACCCAAAGTCCAGAGTTTCCGTTAGTGTTCGCTCTTGGTACTATATATTCAATGGGTTTAGACAAATGTATGGCATCTATCTGTCATTATGTTACCCTACAGAATATACCCACTGCCCTAAAAATCCTAAAAATCCCCTGTACTCTGCCTATCATCCTTCTCTCCCTTCCAACTCCTGGAAACATTTTAGAGTCCATAGTTTTGCCTTTTTCCAGATGCTATATATTTAGAATCGTACAGCATACTGCCTTTCCAGAGTGGCTTCCTTCACTTGGTCATTAGTTAGGAATTTGTAACCAACTCCCTGGTAATTTCTAAGGCAGCCAGTGGGGCTGCCAACTATACCGTGGGAAACAGTGATATGATGGAAAGAGAACTCAACATGGCAATCGATAAATGTGTTTTATTTCCAGCAGTGCCCCTTTATTTGACCCAGCGCAAGTCACTTCTCTCTCTGGGCCCCATTTTCTTCATTTGTGTAATGAGACCAGTTGGGCCCTTCCAGTTCTGATATTCCAGGACTCGTTGTGGCAGGATTGTTTGAGTCCTGTACACCACCTAACAGACGGAGACTGGGTGGGAATGTTCGGAGCCCCAAGCTAAGCCAAGCATTGCCTGTCTCTGTAAGTGTGACACCAGCTTCCATGTCTGCAGGTATCAGGGAAGTATGGAGCTCAGAAAATCTCAGCCCTGCTGCAGGCCAGGGGTGTCCAGCTAGCCTTCATCATGGACGAGTGTGGCTTCGTCTTGGATGGTTTCTTTCCCAGCCTCAAGAAACCCTTTGCTATGTGAGTAAAGAATCCTGTCCACCATCTTGGAAGGCATCCTCACCTCATTGGAGATGACCCTAGCCTGGCACTATAAACCTTGCTGAGATAGCTCTTTATGGTACATCCTTTGCTTTAATCAACCTGGAATCCAACCAGTTCTGGGCTCCCCCTTCCCTTTCTCCTCTAGTATAGATTTTTTAAAGCAGCGTGAAGCTGACTTTTTAGCCCACCAGGCCCTACACATGGGCCTGTGGGCCTGTGGGTAATTCAGAGCAGGAGGAAGTCAGGAGGGCCCTCTCTGATCCTTTCCTACAGGGTTTCAGTCTCCGAGAAGGGGGCACTTAACCTCAAGCTGCAAGTAAACATGACCCCAGGCCACTCTTCAGCCCCTCCGAAGGAGACAAGCATTGGCATCCTCGCAGCTGCTATTAGCCGGTAAGCAGCTCCTGGCCAGCTCCCTGGCCAGACTCAAAATAGAAGACCTTCTTTGAGTTTGAGAAGGCTAAGTTTTCCTCCCTGAAGCTAGGGAGGGAGACATGGTGGTGCTACAGGAAGACAGAGCCCCCAGTCCCAAGGCAGAGCTGGAGATCAGGAGAGGACCTGTCGCTACTTGTACAAGCACATGAGGCCCAACAACCAAAGCTAGAGCAGCAAGCCAGGGCAGCCCAGAGCCCAGAACAGCATACAGAAATCAAACCTGGCAATGACTGGGGAAACTGTGAATTCTTCACCTGTTCTGGCAAGAAGAGAAAGATAAATAAAGGCTCTTAACTGTGAGTCTGTAACAACAGAATTCACCTCTGACCGAGTTTTCTTAGTAAAGCAGCAAGAAGAGTTATGTTCATTCAGGTAAATATTTAACTGCCTGCCATGCTCAAGCTGTGCCAGGTGATGGGCATGCAGTGATTAAACAACAGGTCCTCCTGGAGCTCATAGTTCTTGGGGGAGATTGATGGGTTGGGCTACAAAGTGGTAGGTGCATGAGAACACGGTCCACTAACTTGGCCTTGGGGGACGGACTCCCACAGATGGAGTAGAGGTGGTCCAGGTACTGTGAGATCTTGAAACGTCAGGGTTGGTGGAGGTGATGAGGAAGACAGTCTCCTCGCTCCCTCCTCTTCAGGACACTGATCTGTGGAGTTGCTTTCATCTCTAGAATATTTCTCTTCCAGCCTGGAGCAGACGTCACTACCAAACATGTTTGGAGATGGGCCATTGAAGAAGACAATGCAACTACTGGCAAATGAGGTATGGGAAAGAGTCTTTCATACTCCTGATCAGCTGTGGAAGATGAAGAAAGGGTAGCAGAGAAGTCACCTTAGGAGTAATGAAAGACCCTGTCACAGACCTGTCCGGTGCTCTCCTCGCCTACTTCCAGCCACTGGCTGCACCGAGATAGAGGGATCTGACTTGTTCCCTAAGGCTCTCTGGGCTTCTCTGAGACCCTAAGACTTAACATACCTGCACCCATTGGCAGTGTGTTCCCACTCATCCTTGTGGCTACCCCCGAGGATCCCTGAGACAGCTCTAAAGTAGGGAGACACCTAGGCTCAGGTATAAGCACCCTACTGTGCCAACCCCTCTGAAATCCTGCTGATCTGGCTGTTTCCCTTTCAGTTTCCCTTTCCTACCAATGTAGTCTTGAGCAACCTGTGGCTGTTTCGGCCCCTTGTAAGCAGGTAAAGTTCGCTCTTTCCTTCCCTAACTCTTTACCCTAAACCAACCTACCCCACATCAGTCCCTTCTCTTGACTTAGCTAATCATCCCTCAACCACCATACATATGGATTACATCTCATTTGTATATAGAATATTCAGGAAGGTGGGTGATCCCCCAACCAGTTCTTTCTCCCCATTAGACAGTTCTTTCTCAGTTCTGACGTTAGTCCTGTTGCTTTAGGTTATTGGAGAGGAATTACATAACCAACGCATTCATCAGGACCACCACGGCAGTCACCATGTTCAATGCAGGGATCAAGGTAACATGGCCTGGTTCCTCCCTCATCCCTTTTCCTCACTGCTCACCCACCCCTCCATTTCTCTGTTTTGTCTCCTGACTCACCTTGGCTTCTCTGGTTACGATTTTAATAACAGGAAGGCCTGGCACTGATCTGTTCTGTGTCAGTTGGGTAAACTCAAGAACAAAAGTTCTAATGAGGTCCACAAGCCCTCAAACTTGGCCCAATTGAAATTGGCCAGTTGAAATTGTCCAAGTTTTGTATAAGTGTGTTTTTGTGGGTATCCATACCCCTCTCAGGTTCTTTGGGTCTGCACACCCTCAAAAAAGCAGCCATTGTACCAGGATTAAAAGGTGCTATTTAGGGCCTCCCCGGTGGCGCAGCGGTTGAGCACTGGGTTGCGAAGCTGCCCACAGTCTCTGCAGCACCGGTTTGATCCCCGGCTGCTCTCTAGCCATCGGGCCGCCCGTTGCTCCCCTCAGCAGTGTACTTCGGTCCGTCTGCCTGCTCTGCTCCCTGCTCTGGCTCTGGTGAATTCTCTCACCCTCCTGTGCTTCTGACTGTACCTAGTGCTTGTATAAATAAGTAAATAAATCTTTTTTTAAAAAAAAAGAAAGAAAAGAAAAATCTTAAAAAAAAAAAAAAAAGGTGCTATTTAGCAATTGATTCCTGTATTCCTGTGACATATTTTCATTTAACATGTTACTTATTCACCTAACACTTTGGTCATGTAGATTAATGATTTCTACTTTTCTTCTATTACCAAGGATCTCTTTATTATTTATCCTCATATTTTTAAAGATTTACCCAACTAACAAATTTAATGAATGGTTAATGTCTTTTCCTCTGCTGTTACTCTGAGCTGAAAAAGAGACACCTACCATTTAGAGAATTTGTAACATTTGTTATATATACAGTATTTAAACTGTACACATTGTCATTTCCTAGAATACACTAAATGTTGAGTGGTCTTAGTGAACAAAATTCTGTAGGGGGTTTATTTTTATAGAATTAAATTTTTTGTCAATTAGTTTTTTGATAATTTTTTTCCAAGAACAGCTTTTTTTAAAGATTTATTTATGCATACAAGAACTGGGGTACAGGTCAGAGGAGCAGGGGGTGAGAGCATTCACCAGAGACAGAGTGGGCAACAGAATGGGTGGATCCATTGAAATACACTGCTGAGGGGAGCAGCAGGCGAGACAGGAAAGGTCTGCTATACCACGTGGGTCAGCTCCCTGGCTGGGGATCAAACTCGTGCTGCAAAGGCTGCGGATAGCTTCACAGTGCTGTGCTTAACCCCTTGCGCCACCAGGGAAGCCCTCCAAGAACAACTTTTTAGGAAGTCGATCTCCTTCCAAATGGATTGCATGCTAAGGGGCATCTCATTTAAAAGGACCAAGCCACAACCACATTAGTGACCCTGAACTTAGGTCTTTCTGGAATCGTGAAAGGAGTTAGGCCATTCCTAGTGTTGCCAGTACCACTTGCACTTCTTCAAGGGGTCACCATTCATCTAGATTATGAAGTAGCCTTGGCAGGCACTGGTGACCTCGGTGAGCTGGTAACCTGGTATATGTGAAAAGAGATTCAGAATGAATTCCTGGTATACCTGGAGTCCAATGTATGAACTAGACCAGAGCATTCCTCACCAGCTTGCCAGTGTCCACCAAAATAATAGCACTGTGTTCTTGCATTTGAATGTATTTTTATCTGTCCAGAATACTTTCACATTTGTTACTCTATGATCCCAACAGCTCTATGAGTATTATTGCCCCATCTGCCAGTTGAGAAACTGGAGGCACAAGGAGGTTATAGTTATTTAAAATCACATGGCTAGTTTGTAACAGCTCAGTTATCCCTTCCCTAGCAGAGTGCTTGTTACATCCACCAACTCAAAGAAAGATATGCAGTTGGGGAGTCTGTTCTCTCATGACCTCCAAGGAAGACATCTATAGCCCAGATCTCTTCTCTGATTAGTACTGGGTTCCTGGTGAAGCAAAGAACAGAGTCTAGTTTCACAACTGAACTTGGGGAAACTACCACCATCATCATCCCCTTCAGATCAGTCATGCCTGCAGGGGCCCTGGGTACCCCGTCTGAGTCAGCACTAACACTAACAGCTGCAGAGGTAACGTAGGTGCCCCGCAAAAGAGCTCCCTGGCAGCAGCTGCCTGAGTGGTCACAGAGAATTCAGTCTTGCTCAGAGCAGCAAACCCCCTCCATGAAGACCTGACCTAAAGCAGAAACACACCGTTAGCTCTGAACATAACCACAGGTCCAGGGCCCAGAGCAGACAGGGACTGACTCAAATAATGAAGCCCTGAAACTCCCCCTACTGGTGCTATTTGGCATTTCCTGCAATGGTCTTGAGTTTGGCTCAGGTTAGGGTTTGTGGTTCTCTTTCCAGATAAATGTCATTCCACCAGTGGCCGAGGCTACCATCAACTTCCGAATTCACCCTGCACAGACAGTCCAGGAGGTATGTGCATAAGTTCTCAACAACTGGCTCCACACTGGGGAGCTGTGGCTCTCAGAAGTGGGTATAGCTGGAATCCCAGAGCTAGCCCAGTGTCTCATCTGCTCAAACAACACTCTTTAAAGGCTTCCTGTGCATAGGACTTGGCTAGGACTTAGAGTTGGGTAGTAAGAGGAAAAAATTAGTAAATAATAACAATCAAGGCAGAGAAGGTGAGTCGTGTGCCTGAGATGACACTTCCAGCAACAGAGTTCCAGAGTCTGTGACCCACTCTCTACTAGAGTTGGAACAATTAGGGGTGAGCAGATTACATGGGGCCAGTTCAGAGAAGGAAACTAGGGGGTCAAGAAAATCTTTTTGACCTCTAGAAAATTGAGCTGGGACTTAAAGGACAAATAGGACTTTGCTAAGTAAAACATTTAGTGAAGCTAAAGAGTGGAATAAATTGGGAAGAAGTGATAGGAGATGGAAACAGAGTTGTAATGTGGGGATCAAGGCCTCGTATGTGGTGCTGGGGAGTCTGGGCTCTAGTTAGGTCCTCTGTCAGGCCTGTGGTCTGCTCAGATTTGCTTTTTTGCTGACAGTGCTGGTGGCACTGCCGAGAAAGTACTGGAGGAGGACGTGATGGTTTGAAACCTGCCGCAGCGCCTCAGACACTTGGCATGAAGATCTGAGCAGAGGCTGTGGTCGTGGGTGGGGCGAGGACACCCACCAGGTGTGAGACGGATGGGTTCCACAGGACATGTGTGTCTGGAGAGACAGGTGGGATGGTGCCCAGGTTTTTAACGTGAGTGCCTTTAACCAAGACTGGGAGTTTGGGAAGAAGAGCAAGTTCACAGGGAAATATAATGGCTAAAAAGGTTGAGAATCTCCTATTAATAGGTAATTCTAGTACCTCAAATCTGGAGAAGGAACTAGAGATACCCAAGTGTTACTCACATAACTGAAACTTCTAAAGTCAGTAAAATCCCCGGGAAAGATGTGTAAAGTTAGGAGAAAAAGAAGGCTGAGGCCAGAGCCTTGTGATGGTCCACTGTGAACAAGAAGTTAAAAATTATTAAAATGAACCACAACGAGGGCTATGACAAAAGGGACCAGGTGCTGCTGGAGAAGACAACAAGGAAACAGGTATCATGTGGGTGTCAGTTAAGGGACCCTGAGGAAGTGACATTGAGCTGAAACTTAGAGTGAGAAGATGCTACACAGATGTCTGACATCTTTAGGAAAAGCCAACTTATTTAGACATCAGGTGGAGCTAGCAAGGGTAAACGTGACTCTTCAAAAAAATGATTGAAAAAAGCAGCCCAACGACTCCAGAATGAATCCTACATTCCAGAATCAAACAGGCCAGGGACAGGAGTCTCCAGCACAGGTCACGAAGAGACAGCCCACGAAGATTCTGGGGGCCTTTCTCCCTGGGTTTGCCTTCACAGGGCAGAAGGCACACCCCTTATTGTAGAGGTAGGAACAGGTTGACAGCCTGCCCAGAGTTACCCAGCATTCAAGAGAGCTGGGACCAGTGTGAGCCCTGAGTTCTGTTGCTTTTCATCCAGTGCCAACCTTTGTCCTCTCCCTGAGGGCTCATGGGACCAGGAAATCACTGAATTCCCCTCATTGGGCTTCTTTCCACCAGTTTTTTTCCAGGCTCATCCCAACGCCATGCCCTTTCCAAGGGCTGTTTTCCACCAGCTGGGACTTTCATCTCCCCAGGCACTCTCCCCTCCTCGCCCTGCCACAGTGGCCTTCCTTCCCGGGCTAGCTGATGAATCCCTGGAACCCCCAGGCCCATCCTGCCCACCTGCCCCAATGTAGAATGGAAAGCTCCATCATCCCGAATTCACTGTGTCCCTTTGACTGGCTACTCCTCTCCTGGTAGCTCAGCTGTGTGCCTCAGGGACACTCCCTGCTGTCCTGGGGGCCACGAATCTGAGCCTTGGACTTGATCAGTGCCCAGGGTCCTTGTCCTCCAAATGTAATGTAGGTTGGTCGCCAGCACCTCCCTATGAAGAACAAAAATCTTCAGAAATTTAACAGGCTGCCACATGGAGGAAGGTTTGCCCTGAACGGGCCGCAAGTGCAGCAATAAGGCCAACGGAAGCTTCTTCAGGGAGAGTTTCAGAACTTGATGCCTTTGGAGATAAGGAGGTCCTTCGAGGCTGGGTGTCCCCTTAGCTAGAGTTCTGTACAGAAGATTCCTCCCTCTTCCCTTACCTCTCTCCGCCCTTCCCGCCCTTCTTTCCTTCCTCCAAGCCTGGCTTCTCAGTATGTGTTAGACAGTTTTTAAGCACTTGGGGGAAGGGTGAGCAGGACAGCCAGGATTCCCACGAACATTTTAGTGGAGACAAGACAGCAATAAGCAAGTAATCAAATGGGAGCAAAGTGATTTTTTTGAGATAAGCATCACAAAAGAAAAAAAATGATGTGTCACAGAGCGGGGCGGGGGTGGGGGGCAGTGAGCAGCTTTAAAGACAATGGTTGTCCTCTCTGAGGATGCATTTACACTGAGACCCAAAAAGAGGAGCAGGTGCTGGGAACAGCAAGAGCGCAGACCCTCCAAATTTCACAAAGGTGAGATCCTGCAACGGTGTGTCTAGACCCATACTGTGCCCTGTGCAGTCGGTGCAATATCAAGAGAGATTAGAAGGTGCAGGAAGCCACGTCTCAGTTCATTACAAGGAAGACGTTCCCAGCCAAGAAGCTCCGAGTGGAGTGGGAGGTGACTTACAACAGTGGGCGTCCTCCCTCGGAGGTTTTCAAGCGCAGGCGACCCCAAATGAGCGGCCTTACAGCGGGTGGGAACTGCTCTCTTAACTCCGAAGGCCTTACACATTTCTGTACTTCCATCTGGTGTCCTTGCCCCAAGCAAATTTGCCATTCAATTGAAAGGAAAATATGTATATACATAAAACAGAATAATCAGACTATGCTATAGGGACTGTAAGAGGTCAGAGAAATGAGAGAGAGTGTGCTCACCATAGCCTTTGAGGCCCCTCTTTCTCCTAGTCCCACCCATATGCCTCTGGTTTTTGCCCAGAGTGGTCCCGTTATTCTAAACAGGTAAATAACAGTTACCATTAATTGAGTGTTCCCCATGTAGCAGGCACTGGCTTCACAAAGCAAATGACGTGTTAATTCCCGTAGCGGTCACAGCCACCTGGCCAGGTAGGTGCCACTATTATCTGCATGTTACATGAATAAGCCCAAGGTCACTGGGCTCTCTGTGGCCATCAGAGGCACAAGGACCAATGTCCCTCATCCACTTTTGCACAGGCCCCTCCATGCTCAGACTGCCTCTTGCCTCTTTTCTATCAGTTTCTCATCCTACCTTCAAACTCTGGCTCAAGATCATGCCACTGAGGAGTTTATCTGAAATCAAAGCCACCCCCTTTCTGGCTCTACTCCACATCACCTCACCCTGTGTGCACGGAGGGAGCAGCAAACTGTCATCCTTGTGAAATCAGGAAGACCAGCTTCAGACAGGCAGCCTGGCAACGCTATCTGCGTGACTCTGGGCCAGTTACCTCATGAGACAGAGCCATTGTTACTCTTATTGCTTCACCTCTCTCAAGCCCAGGTGTCCAACGCTACTGATGCCTTTCAAGTTCTCGGTACTAGAAATAACAGCAATGAGGCAGACCCAGGAACTGTTTTGAGTCAGGGCCTGGTCTAGTAGCTAGTGGGAAACCTGGGTCTTTCCTTGTGGCCTTTCATGACGCGACCCAATCTGTGTGCCCTCCTCAATTTCTGGGACCAGGAATCTTCAATCTGGGGTGAGGGACAGTATTCAGGACCCCAACCTACCTTAGAGTGACTTAGACTATTAATATATAGTCTTAATAGGTTCTCTACCCACTGGTGGTAGAGAACATATTAACCACCACATATTACCCAGCAGTGGGTAGAGAACCTATTAAGACTATATATTAATTCTTGTATAAAAGTATTTGGGGCATAAATGCTAGAGTGAAATTAGTTATGATACATGAGTGTCAGAGTATCAGTCCCACAGCAGGGAACTTGATTTGGCTCAAACAATGGTTTCTGAACCTGAAGTAGGAACTCTCGTTTCATTTCCTGGCTCAGCTCCTAGTCTACTTGTAGGGGACACTGACCTAGAAGCAATATTATTGAGATAATACCCATGTTTAGGTGATCCCCAGCTGTTAGACACCTCTCTTTCTCAGCACAGGCAGTTCTCCAGCTGGTCAACTGCTGGTTTGAGGCTAGTGCTGGCTTTTCCAGGGTAACTGGGTGGGTTTGGAGACCACTAAGTCAGCTTCTTTTCCCACGTGGCTCAATGCAACCTGATTCACAGGGTCTGGTCTACATCCTGCGTGGAGCTAGGACTTTTTGGATTCACCTCTAGACTAAATTTTCTAGGAGCTTTGTCTGGAAGCTTTTCTGAGGCAAAGAAGGAAAGCTTAAATACTGGTCTCCCAACTCCTGATATTTTGTCTTTGTCAAACTCACCTTCTGGCTTCGAGTGCAGCTAGTTACAAAAAGGAAACAAGGATTCCCAGAGAGGGGAAGTGTGTGACCCTCTCATCACCTGTCTGAGACTCTCGGGGGTGAAGTGAGGTCGTTACATCTCTCCGCTGCTTCATGATGGTTGATTCCCACTCAGCTATCTCTTCTGCCGTTTCCCCAGCTCATGCCTCACGACACTGGGGAATTTTCCACTTCCCCAGATGACTCATGATTGAGGCATGCCTCCCAAACATTCGACCTAAATCAATGCTATTGATTGCTTTCCAGGAAGGCCCAGCTCTTCTTTCTCCTCTGTCTTCGGCCAGACAGCAGAAATTGAGGTCCCACTGCTAGTATGAGTCTCCTGTGACCTCTTGGCTCTGTGTTGCTAGAGAAATCAGGACCATCTAAACATAGCGGTACTTGGAGAGCCGATCAATAAGAAATCGAACTGCTTTTGTTTCCTTTCTGAGGTCATTGATCTCGTCAAGAACATCATGGCTGATGACCGGGTCCAGTTCCACGTGTTGAGTGCCTTTGACCCCCTCCCCATCAGCCCCTCCGATGATCAGGCCTTCGGCTACCAGCTGCTCCGCCAGACCATACAGTCCGTTTTCCCTGAGGTCAACATTGTTGCCCCAGGTAATGACTTCATCAGCTGCGGCTGGAGGGAAGTAAGGGTTGGAACTGTTTCCCAGCCAGTGTCTACTGCTCCACCCCCATCCCAGCTGTTCAGCCTGGAAACAGCTGGCTGCTTCCCCTCCTGGTGGGACTGGAACTGTATTTTCCCCTTGGAGTGGAAGTGAGAAAGCAAACAGGAAAGGAGCAGAAACAATAAATTAGGTCAGTCAAGCCTGGGTCCTTGCTTAACCTAGGCCAGCCACTCGCATGGAGCAGATCTGCCCAGATTCCCTCCTCTGGGGGAGAAGCAGAAGCAGCAAAGTTCCTCCCTGTCTGAGCCGCTGCAGGGTAACAGCTCAGCAGGCAAGATCACAATCTGCAGCTCAGAAAGCCCTTCCCAGCCTGTACCATTTGCACTACTCCCTTCATCTCTCTCAGCCCAGATCAGTCCCAGCAATAGTGCCTCTAGGCCCTTTCCCCAGCGTCCAGCATAACTTCCAAATCTATGCTATAAGGACAGTGGTATGCAAATTTAAGACTGCAAGAGAAACATGTTAAAACTTATTAACACTTAACCAAATCTGGAGAGAACTCTGGAATCAGTGCTCTCGGTTTTTTGGTTTTTTTTTTTTTTTGAATCAACTTAAATCTGACCTATTTCTCAGGAAATTCAAACTCAGACATTACTGAGGTTTCCAAGTACCTCCACTGTCCCCACCTTGAATCAGGCCCTCAGGGTCTAATGCAGCAACAGCCATTGTCCTGACCACAAGGTCACTTCAGATTGGAGATTTCCTCTGACTCCCCGGCCTGTCTTGGGAGTAGAGTCTTTGGCTCCAGACTAAGAATATACCAGAATACATTCCCTTGAGGGCTGCTGCCTCGTAGGTCCCTGCCATCCAGAAACACTTGTTTCACAGACACAGATTCTCCCTTAGCTCACAAAGGCTCCCAACCCTATCCTCTCCCTTCTGGGGCACCTACCATAACCCCCTAGTGGGGTCAGCTGTTACAGAAAAAAGATAGAAAAAAAAATAGAAATCCCCAAAGAGGAAGGGTAGTCATCCATTTGAAAATGGAAAATAAAAGTGAAAAATGAAACAAATCACAAATTGCCATCTCAAATCATCCCACCACACCTTCATTGATGCTCCAGGGAGACTTTGCCCAAAGAACATTGTTGGGGGCCAGGGGTGCCAGGAAGAAGACAGTCCCAGCCCCAACTGAGGGTTGAAGGGAGCTGCTGCTACTTTTGGGAGAATGATCTAGAGTTTTCCAACCCTGAGGTTTGACTCTTAAAGGCAGAGTCATCCTTCAGAGGACAAGAAACTCAGGAAATTACATTCTACTTTAAAAGGATTGTATTTTATAGCAGTTAAATTCCCAAGAGGATGTTTATTTATGACCTAAGGAGATGCAGAAGAAAACTCAGGCAATAAAGAAGCAACAGTTAGAATTCTGGATGTCTACATTTCAGAAATAGTCCAGCTATGGGTGTGAACACATTGGCCTCATGGGGAGAAGACACTTAGCTTTGGCCCATTCAAGGGCTAGCCCACTGATGCCCTTGGGAGGAGAGCCCATGTTACCAGCTGAAATGAAGTTTCACTAACATTTTGAGAATGGGAAGGGTAAGGGGAGAAAATCCACAACATCAGGCTTCCACCTGCAGGCCCAGGCTCCGCTCTGCCAGGCTCAAGGGGCCCCTTGACCCCGCCAGCCCACTTGGCATCCCCTTGTGTTGGCAGCTCACTTCCTACAGGGTCTCTCCCACCTTGCCACTTTCTACTGCTGATCTTCCCTCTCTAGGCACTTGCATTGGCAACACAGACAGTCGGCACTACACAAACCTCACGACTGACATCTACCGGTTCAACCCCCTCTACCTGCAGCCTCAGGACTTCAGTAGGTGAGTGAGTGGAACAGCCAGGGGGAGAGAGTGGATGCATCTGACCTGTCCTTCTCCTCTCCCAGTCTGTGACAGTCCACAGAATGGGGGGAGACCAGGGTTTGTACCAACTAAAATGGGCACATAGTAGAACCCAACTGGTCAGCTTCCTCGTAGCCAGAGTCTTGCCACTCCCCAGAATTTGTGAAAATTGACCGTGTTTTACAGGTGTGGCCAACACGATTGGAGAGATCAGGTGAAGAGACTTCAGTTCTAGTCTCAGTTTTTTCTCCTTTTTTGGAGAGTGTGAACCCTCTGGATCTCATTTTCTCACCAAAAAGGGAGACTCCAGAGTTCTTGATTACCACTCAGTGAAATGCAGACACACAGGCAGTCAGAGATGGGCTCATGCTTTGACTTCTCAGAAGCACACCATAGAAACTCAAGAAATTCATCATGTATGCACTACCATTTTATGACTTCTTCAGCCAATATGGGGGATGAGTTCCGTTTACCTCTGCTCCTTACCATTTCCAGTCCTGGTTTCCCTGCCACAAGTTGAAAACAGAATGAAAATATTTGAAGATGAGCTTAAGAATGGGTTTGATGAGGTGGGGGTGGAGAGTAGCTTAGGAGGAGGGGAAGAGAACAGGTAGCTACTCTTTATTCTTCCATCTTTGATATTACATGTGTGGGTTGATTGATGTGTGTTTTGGGTTGGGTTGGGTTGGGACGGGGTGGGGTGGGGTGGGGTGGGGTAGGATGAGGTGGGGTGGGGTGGGGTGTGGTGGGGTGAGCTGAAGAAAGTTGGTGGGCATGGAAACTGAGTGAAGTTCCCAGAGGAAATGGAGAATGAACCCCATAAGTACCCTGGGCAGTTGCCCTTCCCATCCTGTCGAACCCCTAGGAATGTGAGGACAAGGTAGTGCTAGCTTAGAAATAAGTCTAGCTGGGGACTCAAGCCTAAGAAAAAGAGAATTAGAAAGATAATTTTCCCTCAGATGAGAAATTATAGAATGGATTCTGGAGTCGGAGATGAATATGAACTCCCCAGGAGTTATTTTATTCTCTACTCCCACTGTTCTTTTCCATGGACGTGAACCCTAGGAGATGGCCAACACGTCATATGAAACCTCACTGCATACAAATGGTCTCCCCCACCCTGCCCATTTCCTACCCCTCAAGTTCAAAGGCTTCAGGGAGGTGGGGAGGGAGTGTTCTGAATAACACTTGGAATAACGCAGTAGTGGGCTTCTCTCCCCCCAAATCTCTTTCCTTCAGCATCCATGGACTCAACGAGAAAATCTCAGTCCAAGCCTACGAGACCCAGGTGAAATTCATGTTTGAGTTGATCCAGAATGCTGACACAGAGCTGAGCCAAGTTCCTCACCTGCATGAACTGTGAGGTTGAGGGGCCAGGATTACTCCAGGGGGAAGTCAGTGCTCTTGAAACTTTTCATCAAAACCACATCGTTCACCCCTAAACTCACAAGAACATGTCTGAGGTGTGAGGGAGGAGTGTGGGAATCTGGCTTCTCCCTTGCTCTTAACTTCACCCCTCAGCTGGCTGGCTTCACTGCCTTCCTGTCTCTAGCCTGGAGAATTGTCCTGTCTTGTGCTAGTTATTCAACTGTGCCACCCTCCAGCCCTTGGCAACTTAGCAACTGCAGACTTGAAAAATCTCAACCAGGTTTTGCTTGGTTAAAGTATTTAGTGTGTTCCTGCTAGATGACTTTCTCCATGGCTTACACATTCTTGCTGTAACTTCCTTTCCCCCTTTTCTCCTCTTCAGCCCTTCAACTGTTTCTGTCTCTTTCCTCTCCTGCCCCTGAGTCCCTCCCCCGCCCCCCAACTTTATTCTCTATCTGGAGCAAGAGTTCATCAAACTGTGGTGTTACCATAATTGTCACAACTGGTCAAATAAAGTGACATGTGCAACATGAGCTGGTGACTGACAGGTGAAACTGAGGCAGGGAACTTAGAGGGAACCCAAGGCCCCTGGTTCTGGAGGAGGGAGCCTTAAGAATAAAATGTCTGGGGCCTCCCCTGGTGGCGTAGCGGTTGAGCGCTGGGCTGCGAAGCTGCCCACAGCCTCTGCAGTGCCGGTTCGATCCCCGGCCACCAGGGAGGGTCCCACCTGGCGTGCAGACCTCTTCTGCCGCGCCCACTGCTCCCCTCAGCAGTGTACCTCACTCCTTCTGCCTGTTCTGCTCCCCGCTCTGGCTCTGGTGAATTCTCTCACCCTCCCGCACTTCTGACTATACCCAGTGCTTGTATAAATAAATAAATAAATCTTTAAAAAAAAAAAAAAGTTTTAAAAAAAAAAAGAATAAAATGTCTGCTTTCAGGTTGCTTCCAAGGGCTCCCTGTGCTTCGCTCTCTCCCCTGCTCTGTTTCTAACACCTGTGGCTGATGTACTCCTTACCCACCCCAGGAGGCACTAGTCTGTGGCAACATTTCTCTGACACACCCTAGGACCTGAGTTCCCAAGACAAGGGCACTTTTGGTGGAACCAAGGCCTGCAGGGCCCTGGCATCTCGTCCTCTTCAGACTCACCAAAAGGAAGTGGAGGGGGTGGCGGCTGGGCGTGGGAAGGGGAGGATGGGAAAGGGACAGGCTGGGAGGGGCATGAGGAGGGTCAAGCTGGCGTCCCTTAGAGGTCAGCAGAGCTCCCATCTTTTCTCCCTGGAACCACACCCTGAGGAGATCTGAATCTGCTCAGCATCTGCCAGGTAGGGGGCACTGGAAGCATTTCTTGGCTCAAGACTTTGTGGAGTACAAGGAAGTTTGAGTCAGAGGGAGGCAAGAGGAAGCGGAGAGAACCCCCTCATTTTTCCCACCTCAGGCAAGGATCTGCCATGCCTCTGCTCCTTTTCCCTCCTGACCACCCTCTGGCCCCCTCATGCCCATAATTCCTCGCCTCCCTCCCCTGGATATTCCTTAGGACTCAGCCTTAATAGAAAGTGTTATAAATATATTGTAGGGGTTATTGGAGCTTTTTTACAGCTTCCCCTAGCATTCCCATTCCTTTCTCACCCTCCCTTTTTTGGCCAATTCTATACTTATTCAGCCTTTTTTAGAGGGTGAGCTGAACAACAAAATTAATCCTTCCTATACTACAGAGTTGTCAGGCCTCTATCTCATCAGAGCCCTTGAAAAGCCCTCTGAAGAATATATATATTTTTTAAGATTTATTTATTTATGCATACAAGAACTGGGGTACAGGCCAGAGGTGTGGAGGGTGAGAGGATCCACCAGAGACAGAGTGGGGAACAGAACAGGCGGAATCACTGAAATCCACTGCTGAGGGGAGCAGCATGGGAGTCAGGAGAGGTCTCCTGCGCCATGTGGGTTGCTCTCTGGCCAGGAATTGAACTCCCGCTACAGTAGCCGTGGATAGCTTCATAGGTTGCGTCTTAACCCCTGTGCCACCAGGGAGGCCCTGAAGAATGTATTATTATAGGCCTCCCCCGTAGCGCAGCGGTTGAGCGCTGGTTCGATCCCCGGCTGCTCCCCGGCCACCAGAGGAGGGTCCCGCATGGCACGCAAACCTCTCCTGCCGCCCGCTGCTCCCCTCAGCAGTGTACTTCGGTCCTTCTGCCTGCTCTGCTCCCCGCTCTGGCTCTGGTGAATTCTCTCACCCTCCCGCGCTTCTGACTGTACCCAGTGCTGGTATAAATAAATAAATAAATCTTTAAAAAAAAAAAAAAAAGAATGTATTATTACCCCACCTTCCAAGAGAGGAATTGGTCCTCAGAGAGGTTACACATCTAGCTTTGGGCAGATGCAAATCATGTCACTGGCCCCAAACTCACTGCTACCACATGATCCTAAGTTTCTGATAGAATTTTCTTCCCATCAATGATATTACTTAATGCTGATGACTCTAAGGTGTTATTGCCCCTGTTTTACAAGTGAGGGAACTGGGGCCCAAAGGCGAAGTCATTTGTCCAAGGTCATGCAGGTGTTAGGAGCAGAGTCTCTACATCCAAATCCATGGTACCAAAGTGGAAACTGGGTCTTGGAAAAGTCATTTGCCCAAGATCACACAGTTCTTAAAGGATGGTCCCAGAATTCAAACACAGATCAAAATCCCCTAAGTCCTGAGCTTTTATAATTGATTCATGTTTCTTCTAAGAACCTGTGGTGTATTGTTCATTCCTTCTGACCAGGGAGAGCTGAAGGACAGAGACTGTTTTGCTATTGGTGGAGTTTTCAGCTCCAGCTCTCTATGTTGCCTTGGCTGACCTCTCCCCGGTCACACCACTCTCTGTCTACCAACATTTCTTACCACCTCCTCCCCCAGCTTCTGAGGTAAGCTGTTCTTTCTTCTCTCAGTTCGGAAACAACTGGATCTCTAACATAACTGGGAAGAGAACGAGCAGGGACCATGTCCCCAGCCAGCCCCATCAGTCACTCCAGCTTCAGAAAGAATAATCTGAGCCCTCAATGTGGAAAGAAGGCATTTAAGAGGACACTGTTCCAATTCCTGGCTGAGAACCCAGATTCCAGGACTATAGCCCTTGAGCTTTCTGGAGAGAATGGTTGAAAGTGCTAGCTAGGCCAGGACCACCTAAGCGTCAAGACTCTGGATAGGATGGGACAATGAATCTGAGATTTTCCTCCACCCCCACCCCCATCCATACCATTCCCTAAATGCACCTTGAAAGAGCTGCAGCAGGTAATCATTCAGCCCCTCTGTACCCCACCAAGGACTTAGCTCAAACTTCTACTCATACCTCATTTCCTAAGATTGAAAGGAAGACAAAATATTCATTAGCAAAGAGAATGGGAAAGAAAAGGAGTCATTTCATTGGAGTCCCTTTCACCACCTGGATTGCTAGTAATTCCAATGTTTGAAATACATCCAATGCATCCAGTGCTGCAGAGTCCAAGCCAAAAGCCACATGGGGTGGGGATGGCAGCTGAGCAGAGACTCAAGGAAAAGGTAGAGCCCAGTTGCAGGTAAAAGATGGCAGCCTTCTGACAGGAGCCTGGACACCACCAGATGTGTGGAGGAAAAGGGGGTATCCCATGATCACAGTGGGGCTGGAACTGGACACAGCAAATAGGGAAGGGAGGCAGGTCAGAATGCAAGGACTGGAGGTTAAGCCAGCACCCTTCCACCAAGAGGGAGTGCCAGGCTATCTGCTACTGCTGCTGCAGCTTTTTAAAGCCTTCATGGCTGCTCTACTCCTCCCTTCATCCCCAGATGCCTTTGTTCAGAAAGTCAGGGGCTGGAACAGGAAGTTCCACCCTCTAACTGACCCCTGGCAGTGTGGATTGGAGAGGTCAGAGAGGGGTGGTCAGGACCATGGCACTGGTCCTGGCCAAGGCCAGCAACTCAGAGCTGGACACCCACTTCCAGCATACATTCAGTTTGGTGATGTAGCTCCAGCAACACTGAGGGCTCCAGCACCCACTCAGGCACGCTGGCTCAGAGGGCCAGGCACGGTGGAGCCAAGGGAAGCTGAACAAAAGCAGTGAGGGAGACAGGTGGTGTTACTGTGCCCAAAGCAAGCATCCAGCATGGCGCCTGCACCAGGAGCCGAGGTGTGTGCAGCCTGGCCACACGGGAGAGGTGCTGAGGCTTGACTGAACCTTGGTGGCCTGGGAACAGCTGGTGCTGGTGTGACCACTCCTTGAGGTCTTGGATGCTGAATGAGAGCTGTAGCAAGTCTCAGGACTGCTGCACTCCTCTCACAATGATAGGTCTAGTGTTATTTTCTTCCAGAGGAGGTAATAGTGATGTGGAGGGTGGTTTCTAAGGTAGCACCTGTTGTGCCCAAGATCAGCAGACTCGGCGAGCATAGCCTCCAAGAATCCAAAGACAGCTGATGCAAATGCAAAAGGGAGTTTATTACGGGCTCGAGACCGGGCCCTCGACACACACCGATGCAACGGCAGAGGTCGAGAGCCCCGAATAGAGGAAGCAGGGGTATCTTATAGGGTCGCGAGTGGCGCGAACTCTGAAAGAAGCTGGCAATTACTCATTGGCTACTACAAAGGCATTTTGGAGCGCGCGGTTACAGTTTCAAACTGACTGGACGGTTAGAGATGCTGTCCCATTTATGGACAGGACTGCCCTCATTGGCGGCTGGGGTGGTCTGCTTTTTCGCCACCAAGTGGAGTGAGGGTTGTGACTGCTGAAACTATCTCCGGAATGCGGCTGGACAAGGACTAACATATCAAGGTGGAGGATATACAAAATGGCGAAACCTTGGCTAAACTTGGTTCCACATTCCCCCATTTTTTTTTTTTTTTTCTGAAAAACAGCTAGTCAGCTAAGAAAACAACAGCTACCAAGCCTTTTATCCGTTAGTCAGTCTCATAATTATGGTTAAGTTCAGCCACATAATGTGTTCACAGGTTTATAGGTACAGGAAAATTTAAAATTGCCATCCTTATACAAAACACTGACTTTTTCTGGGTCATCTCAGACCACGACCTCTGAAAATCAGACTCTAAACCATCTATCTAGTCAGCAAGAGGTATTATCTTCAGTAACAAATGAGAATTACTCTGCTCAAACAAGGGATCTCTCTCCAGTTAGCCAGTCACAGAGTTATTCATTTGGTCACTAAACATCAGCTATTGAATAAAACAGGTTGCTGCCCACCAGTCTTAATACTAACCCCTTTTTATTTCCTCCTTGCATAAATGAGTCTGCTGCTCCAATTAAAACACTCTCTGTTATTACTTGAAGGAAACCAAGGCCAACGTTAACACATTCCTTTAGTTGTTATCTCTGAAGCCTTCCTAAACTCTTCAGAGGTCCCCTCCTGCACTGTCCCTAAAACTGCCTAATTACCCTAACTTGCCCTAAGTGCACCCACCAGCACTGCTGTTAGCAAGGTGGTACAAGCTTGCCAAGATGGCGCCTGTCAGTGATTCCAACAAGTGGATGGTCCCTAAAGTTTCCTGCATTTCTTGGTGATGACCTGTGGATTTGGTTCTGTTAAAACATGTGTTACTGCATTGGGCTCCGGGGCAAGTGAATTCCGCGTGCTGGCCCTTTAAGGGCTAGATCTTAGTCTCTGCTGATTTTCTTGCACTTAATTCCCTCTGATCCTCAGTGCAAAGGACTTGTCTGTGGATGCTGGATCACAGGGTAGGTGTGCCAATGTTAGGGATAACTCTCCCCCGACTTCCCAGGGGAACATTCTGTATCTTAGAGATCTCTTCCCAACTGCACCTCGTTGCCTCAGCGATGGGGTTTCTTTCTTGATGAGAGGGTGTCTCTGTCTCTCCTATCTGTCTGGATACTACCCTTTTTATCTTTTGTTGTGGAAGTTCTATTCATCCGGATTTCAGGTCTACTTCTCAGTAGATTAGCCAATTTTTAGTTGTAGATTTGTTGTGTCCGTGGGAGGAGATGGGTACAGATTCTTCCTATGCCACCTTCTTGAATCCACCCCAGAGAAGATAATAGGAGACAACATTCCTACCAAATTTTTGAAATTAATGAACACTTTGTTGTTTTTTTGAAAATTAAAATTTAATTAAATATATTTATAAAAATGAAGCTATTTGCAATTCTAGTGTTCAAAGTCCATGTAGCTGTCACTAAAAAGCATCTTGTTTTCCTGTGTGGTTACTTCTAGATCTACAAATGTAAAAATGATAGAATACTATAAATTGTTTAATACTACAAAATGCTCCTAGCCACCATGTGCAATGTTGCAAACACTACTTTCATTTTTTAGTGCCTCTAGAGTCAGGAATTAAAACTCAAAGAAGAGCAAGAAAATGGGAGCTCAGCACTACTGGAAAATGCTATCAGGGAGGATCTACTGCGGTCATGTTCTCTGAGAAGAAGGATTTGACAAGACAGTTTCTTCTCCCTTAGCTAAGCACTTTAACAACTGGATCCCTCCCTGCACTCCAAAGCCATGTCTGTCTCTAAGATTCACAGTGACACAATTCATAAACCTTTAGAGCCCTCAAACATAATTTTTTTTCTGAAAGCATAGGTCTAGATGTGTAAAGAAATGAACTATGTTATTCTCAGGAACCTGTGTTTGGGGTGACTAGTTGCTCTGCATCAGCAATAAGTACGGAATCCCAAGTGGCCAAAACACCCCTGGATTTTTCATAGAGCTAGTTCTCTTCTGATTGTAATATCTGGGACCTTCTGCAGCAGAAAGCCTAGGGCAGAGGACTCTCTTTCCCAAGTCTAAGAGATCAGTATCGAGAGCTATGTCCATGGTGCCTGGTCAGGAGAATCAGGAAGGCTTGATTCCTGAGTTGGTCAAGAATAAACTGAGACTTCAAGACTGAATAAAAGTTAACAAGGCAAAGAGAAGGGGGAGAGGATTATGTCAGACACAAAGAGGAGAACATGCAGAGACTATGAAGCAATATAGAGCACGGTACCTGCCGAAAACTGAAAGGAGATATATTGGGTCATAAAAGCCAGGATAGGGATTTTGAACTTTGACTTAATGGATAGTGGGGAAGGGAAGAATATTTAAGAGGTTATTTTTTCCTTCCCTCTTTCCTTCTTTCCATCTTTCTATGCTTCTGTTCTTCCTTTTACTCCTTCTTCCTGATACTAAAGTTATCCTATGATGTAAGCTGTTGAAATACAACAGACCAAAAAAAATGAGTGAGTGAATTGGAGAAAATTAGTTATATTTAAAAGTCATTTAGATTAGTCATTAGAAAAATAAAACAAAAACCAAAACAGGCTGTGATTTTTTTTAAATGGAAAATGACTAGTGTTGGTGAGAATGTGGAGAAATTGGAAACCTGGTACATTTCCTGCTGGGAATGAAACATGGTTCAGCCACTATATAGAATACAGGTATTCAAACGTAAGTTTTTCCATGAATGCCCCTAGCAGCACCATTCACAATAACCAAAAAGTGGCTACAACCAAAATGTCCATCAACAAGTGAGTGAATAAATAGAACTAGTTTTTATAAATTGGAGACATTCATCAGGAGAGGGGGAGGGATCAAAATGGGGGGGGGAAGAGCCCAAGAGTCTCTGGTGTCTTGGTGGGAATTTTATGAGGACAACCCTGAGAGGTGAAATCAAACAATGGACAAAAATGACCAATGATGTAAATATATATATAAATAAATAAATACAAACAAGTTTTATCCATTCTATGGCATATTATTCATCCATAAAAAGGAACAACATACAGATACAGGCTATAACATAGATGAATTTTGAAAACATTATACTGAATGAAAGAAGCTAACCACTAAAGGTGACATGTTGTATGGTTCCATTTATATAAAATGTTTAGAAGAGGGGAAATCCAGAGAGACAGAACACAGACTAATGGCTTCCAGAGGCTGGGGGAGGGAGAAATAGGGAGTGACTACTTAATGGGTAAGAGATCCCTATTGGAGTGATGAAAATGTTTTGGAACTCAACAGAGATGAAGGCTGCATAACATTGTGAATACACTAAGTGCCAATGGATTGTATGCTTCAAAATACTTTTTTATGTTATGAATTTTATTACAATTAAAAAACAATCCAAGAAAAAGTTACTTAGGAGGTGGAGTCAGTTGATGACACTTGGTGATTAATGGCTAGTGGGGAGTTGGGGAAGTAAAGAGTCAAGAATGACTCCCAGGTGGCTGACTTGAGCAAATGAGATGGACAAGACCAAAGAAGGAGCAGACATCTGGGCAAGGCTTAGCTCCATCTGGCAAGTAGCAAGCTAATAGTGCTGAGACCTCCAAATTTGGCACTCAGAAGAGAAGTCTAAGACAAAGATGTTTGGGAATCCTCAACATAGCACAATAAATTAACACTGTAAGAGTCAATGAGACTCAATGAAGGAGTCTGGTGGAGGAAGAATAGAATTTGTAAGTTTAAATTAGAATGTTAAAAGACACATCTGGTAAAGAACTGTGTAAATAGTTTAAATAGATGGCAAATAAGCATATGAAAAGATCCAAACCATAGGGCCTCCCTGGTGGTGCAGGGACTGAGTCTCAGCACTATCAAGCTGTAACAAGCTACCTCAGCAGGATCCCTGGCCAGGGAGCTGAGCCACAAGGTGCAGCAGACCTCTCCTGTCTCCCCTTGACTCCCCTCAGCAGTGTATTTCAGTAGATCTGCCTGCTCTGCTCGTCCTTCTGTCTCTGGTGAATCCTCTCACCTCCCACACCTCTAGCCTACACCCGAGTTCTTATATGCATAAATAAATAAAATAAATCTCTTTTAAAAAGATGCCAAATATCATATGTCATCAGGGAAATGCAAATTAAATCAATAGTAATGTCCCATTACACACGCATTACAACAGCCAAAATCTGGAACCCTGACAATACCAAATGCTGGTGAGGAGGTAGAGCAATAGGAATGCTCATTGCTGGATGGAAGAAATACAAAATAGTAGAGCCACCTTTGCAAGAGAGTTTGGTGTCTTCCTACAAAATTAAACACACTTTTATTATACAGTCCAGCAATCATGTGCTTTGGTATTTACCCAACAGATTTGAAAACAGGTCTACACAAAAAAAAAAAAAAAAAAAAAAAAAAAACCTGCACATGATACTTATACCAGATTTACTTATAATTGCCAAAGCTTGGAAGTGTTACAAACTCTCCAGGTCATATGGCTCATGCTCAGAAAGCCAGACTCTGAACCAGGATATTGTTCATAAAGGAAGCTCTTTATTAACATGTGCCACCACCACCACCTGAGAACAGCAGTTAGTTCTCTAAAGAAACCATCTCTTAGAGTGACAAGTGAAAAACTGTTAAATAGGAAAGAAAGGAATGTAGGGACATGAGGGGCATGGAGGAGTTTCTTCATTCTCAGGTCCAGGAGGAAGACAGCTAGTCAATCACAAGTCTATTGATGCATTTCTAGAATAGTTACTCTCTTCTGCCTTATCAATTTTAAACAATTTGACATTGTACTCATCAGGCACTGATGTTATCAGCATCCCCAGAGGGAACAGAAATATTCCATTAAGCATTAGACAACCCAACATCTTGGCCCTCAGGAAGGTAGTGTAACAGGGTGGTCCCCAGGAAAGGGGGAGGTTCCCTGCCCCACCCAAGGGAGGGTGGAGCTGAGCAGGGAGAGGAGAAGCTGCAGAAGAGACTGAGGAAGGAAGCAGGATGGAGCCAGGAGACCTGGAGGAGGCGCATGGAGCCTAGAGACACGTGGAGAAACTGCGCTTGTCTTTTGGTCGTGGACTGGGTGACACAGATGTGGGTGAGACCCATGGGGAGGTGACAATGACAACTTTTATCTTAATGTTAATTTTGCTCTTTTCCTTCCGGGCTTGTCTGGTTGTTTCTGATCCTTTTCTGTGGGTCTCCACTAAAAAATACTTTAAACTTGTGGCAGACTTTGGGGCTTTGTTCTGGGCCGATCCCATATGGATGGACTTTTACCCACGAGGGGACAGGTAACTTTGGGTGCTTCATTTAAAAACTAAATTCTTTGCATTTCCTGTATTGTTTCCTAATTATATTAAAGTTCCTTCCCATTAAAGTCTCATATGTTTTGTGTTAATGCGGCAAATGACAAAACCCATTTAAAATAGGCAGGTTTACGGGGTTTGGGTTGCCCCTCTCCCTGTCCTATAACAGTAGTACCGTGATTTCTAAGGCAGGGTCAGGTCATTATTCTTGATTCAGGCCTGACCACAGAAGCAAAAACATATCCTTCAGGAAGTGAGTGGGTAAACTATAGTTCTTCCAAGACAATGGAATATTATTCAATGCTAAAAAGAAATGTCTTATCAAGTCATGAAAAGATGTGAGAAAATCTTAAGTGCATGTTATTAAGTGAAAGTAATCCATATGAGAAGACTACATACTATATGATTCTAACTATATTATATTCTGGAAAAGATAAAACTATGGAGAGAAGATAAGGGATTGTGGGGAAGAAGGGAGAGAAACAGGCAGAGTAGAGAGGATGTTTAGGGCAATGAAAGTCTTTTGAGAGATTATGATGTCAATGTACGTTCACTCTTGGTTAAAAAAAAAAAGTACCGGGCCTCCCTGGTGGCACAAAGGGTTAAGACGCAGCCTGTGGAGATGTCCACTGCCTCTGCAGCACGAGTTCAATCCCCAGCCAGCCAGGGAGCAATGCACATGGCGCAGCAGACCTCTCCTGTCTTGCCCGCTGCTCCCCTCAGCAGTGTACTTCGGTCAGTCTGCCTGTTCTGTTCTCCACTCTGTCTCTGGTGAATCCTCTCACCCCCCACACCTCTGGCCTTTGCCCTAGCTCTTGTATGCATAAATAAATATCAAAAAAAAAAAAAAAAAAGATTCAACACTCATTTGTAAAAAAAAAAAAAGTACCACTCTGGTGAGTGATATTGATAATGGAGAAGGATCCATATGTGCAGAGGTAGGAGATATATGGGAAATCTCTCAATTTTATTGTAAACCTAAAACTAAACTAAAAAAAAAAGTCAAAAAATAGAATGTGTCAGTGACTATCACAGAAATTTTTAAATAAAGGCATTAAAAATTAATATAAATTGGGCCTCCCCGGTGGCGCAGCGGTTGAGCGCTGGGTTGCGAAGCTGCCCGCGGCCTCTGCGGCGCCGGTTCGATCCCCGGCTGCTCCCCAGCCATCGGAGGAGGGTCCCACATGGCGCGCAGACCTCTCCTGCCACACCCGCTGGTCCCCTCAGCAGTGTACTTCGGTCCTTCTGCCTGCGCTGCTCCCCGCTCTGGCTCTGGTGAATTCTCTCACCCTCCCGCGCTTCTGACTGTACCCAGTGCTTAAATAAATAAATAAATAAATAAATCTTATTAAAAAAAAGAAAAAAAAATTAATATAAATTTTAAAATATTAAGTCTCTGTGCTCAAAGATCTTATCACTGAGTTGGGAAAAATAAACCAACACATAAAACATTAACTGTATATAAAATGAGACTTAAGCTGTGTCACTTATCATCAACAATGACCATTTCATCTTTTGTTCTCCTCATGCAACCAGTCACATATTGAAAAATCTGCTCTTCTTTTCTGCCCGATCCCCACCTCCACCTCCCAGAGCTGCTCCAGCTGCAGGAACTCCATCAGAACTCCATCTGAGCTCTGGGCACTCTCTAGCTGCCATGATGATTATCTACCTGGACCTCAGCAGCCATAATGAGATGTTCCCCAGCACGTACAGATCCGAGAAATAGGGGACAGCTTCTGCACCTGGAGGCGGAGGGGACAAAGGCCAACAGCACACTGATGGGTTGCTCCTGGGTGGAGATGCCTCCACGGAGGCCCCAAGGGTGAAGGTGAGTACAGCGAACCCTGGAGCTGAGTTTGGCCAGAACCATCACTTGCAGGAAAGTGGATTCACAAAAGGAGCCAATAGGAAGTACATCTAAGATGACATGAAATTGATGAAAGACAAACTGAAGAACAGAGCAGAAGGAGTAAAACCTTTTGTGACAGGCACTACAGAACAAATCAAACACATGCTTGCTGATTTCAAAAACTAGTTATTTTCATTAGTGAAAAGGTGGATTCAGAGTATGGTTGCTCTGCTGGGTACTGTGAGGATCTTGTGAGCCCATGTGATTTTCTTTAAGTTTGGTTTAGAAATGGAAACACAGCAACAACTTTGGCAACTATTTTGCCAAAACCGTAACTGAATGTTGCCTCTCACAGGCCACACCAGGATGGTGGAGTGGGTCTGATGTCATCTTGAGCTCTTCGTTTCTTTTGACCTTGATTTATGTGGAGTGGAAGCATTGTTTTTAAGAAAAATTTGTCTTTTGTAGTTGTCTAAAAAATGCATTTGCAAGAAGGCCTCTACTAAGTGTTCCTGGAGAAGCCAGAGCCTGGTGTACTCACTACTAGAAAGCATAAGCCTGGCTCAGATAACTTCTACAGACTACGGGGACTGGAATATAAACAACAAGAATTAAAAGTCTTAATTCTGAGTTGGAGTGGAGGAAAAGATTATGCTCAGTACAGTGCCAACATCTGAAGAGGATTTCTTACACATTTCATCATCTGCAAATGGAAATAGTTAACTCCGGGAGAGAGAACCTAAAGGGTACAAAGAGGAGGGAACCCTACTATTCTCTGAAAATGCCACTGTCTCCCCAAATGCCTGCCACTTCATTCTGTTTCCTCTAACTAGGATGAGTTTCTCCGTTGTTTTCAGTTCTTTGAAGCATACACTTAGGAGGCGAATTGCTGGATGACATGGTAATCCTATGTTTAACTTTTCGAGGAAACACCAAACTGTTCCCACAGCAGCTGGACCGTTCTACTTGCCCCCAGCAAATATACAAGGGTTCCGATTACCCCACATCCTCACCAACACTTGCTATTTTCTGGGTCATTTTGCTTTTTTTAACGGCCAGCCTAATAAATGTGAAGTGGCAATCACTGTGGTTTTGATTAGCATTTCCTTAATGAGTAACCTAAATAACTTTTTAATCCACCTACATTTCTCCAAACCACTGACTTGATTTTGATCTGTTAAATTGCAACAGCCTACTTTATAGGGTCATTATTATATTAAATGAGTTAATAGGGGCCTCCCTGGTGGCACAAGGGATTAAGATGCAACCTATGAAGCTAGCCACAGCCACTGCAGCATGAGTTCGATCCTTGGGCAGGGAGCTACCCACATGGTGCAGCAGACCTCTCCTGTCTGGCCCGCTGCTCCCCTCAGCAGTGTGTTTCATCAGTCTGCCTGTTCTGTTCCCCACTCTGCCTCTGGTGAATCCTCTCACCCCCCACACCTCTGGCCTATACCCCAGTTCTTGTATGCATAAATAAATAAATTTTAAAATAAATAAGTTAACATATCCATGATATAAATCCATACTATAAGAGTCCATTGAAGCATCTGCATGTCTTTGAAGATTTCCAGAGCCTTCCAGGACAAAATTCAGTGTTTCCTCCTATGACAAAGGCATGTTTTTGTTAAAGCTCCCTAGGAGGTTCTAATATGCCATTGTGATTGAGAACTACCAAGTTGGGGCACTGTTCGCTAAACTGGAAGCATCTTGGGAGTCATCTGGGGTGTTAATTAAAAGGGTGCCCTTTGGGCCTCCCTGGTGGCGCAGGGAGTAAATCTCAGTGCTATCAAGCTATCAACAGCCACTGTGGCCTGAGTTCAATCCCCGGCCGGGGAGGTGATCCACAGGGCGCAGCAGACCTCTCCTGTCTTACTCACTGCTCCCCTCAGCAGTGTATTTCAGTAGTTCCTCTTGTTCTGCTCCCCACTCTGTCTCTGGTGAATCCTCTCATCTCCCTGCTCCTCTGGACTGCACCCCAGTTCTCATATGCATAAATAAATAAAAGTAAAATCTTTAAAAAAAAAAAAAAAAGTGGACTTCCTTGTGAACATAGATCTGTAAATCTTTTTTTTAAAAGAAGGGCCCACATGTGATTGCTGTGACCAGCCAGTTTAGGCAATTCTGGGCTAGAAGGTAATCAAAGGCAGTAAACACAGAGGAACATTCGAAACAAGAAAATCTGGTTTGTAATATCTGAACTTCTGGCATCCCGGCTCTGAAATGGTAAATCTCACTCATCTTTGCCTGATGACCCAAGGCAAGGACCCTGCCCAGGGCAGCCCCAACCTCCACAGTCCAGGAGAGATGTCCGGCTTTAATCCCTGGCAGTGTGGGACGCCCTCACAGGCCGTGGACTCTGGAGTCCAGTGTGCGTTGCAGAGAGAGCCTGAGCTGCTCCTTTCAAATGCCGAATCCTTGTTTATGTTTCTTTCTCTTCAGTGAAATCATAGTATCTTTACCTTGTGCAGGGAAATGTCTCAAATGCTATGTTATCACTGATCCTCACGGCATCTCTGAGAAAGGGGATAGTGTCTCTACTTTATAGATGTGGCTCGGAGACATTAAGGAGCATGCCTAAGTCACACACCTAACATGTGGCCATGTTACAAAACTGTAGCACATTCTATGCCAAAGCATTGGTGATGTCTCTATCCCCTAATAGAGTTCACCAGACTGTTTGCTCACGGCTAAGGCTTCCCACTTACCCTTAGTAATATCAGAACTACATGCTTCAAAATCTCTGGAGGGGCCTCCCTGGTGGTGCAAGGGATTGGGACGCAGCCTATGAGACAGTCCGCAGCCACTGCAGCACGAGTTCAATCCCCCACAATGGAGCGACCCACATGGTGCAGCAGACCTCTCTTGACACGCCCGCTGCTCCTCTCAGCAGTGTATTTCAGACGATTTGCCTGTCTCTGGTGACTCCTCTCACCTCCCTGCCATGCCTCTGGCCTGTACCCAAGTTCTTGCATACATAAATAAATAAATCTTTAAAAAAAAAAGAAACCCTGGAACCATACTGCCTAAAGGAACCCCAGGGAGGGCACCCAAGGGCCCATGGGAGAGGGGAGTTCAGTCAGAAGCAAGAGGGCTGGTGAGAACAACCAGGCTGCACACAGATGGCCACTCTTCCCCATCCCGCCCCCATGGCCACATCCTCCTGGAGCTGAATGCAGCCGGAAGGGGATATCACCTCAGCTTGGGGCAGCAGGAAAGAGGTTGACCTCTGAGAGGGAGATTGCAGGGAGGGGGTTACAGCAAGGGGAAAAATGGGAGGGGGGCACCCTTCCCCAGCAGAAACAAAAGACAAAAAACTTTCCAGTCATATCAGGCTAGTCTTGTGACTTTATCCCACTGGTAAGGGATCCAGGATTTATATGGCTCTGGAATTTTATGACGTTTTCAGGATGAATATCCAGGTATCCCACAGAGAAGCCAAAGTAGACAGTAGCTATCCATGGAGAAAGGCCACAGGCCAGAAGGACCTCATGAGAGAGGCAGAAAGGTCAAAGCACACCAAGCAAGATTAAAGAAGTCGACTCCACAGAGGTGCTTCCCTCACCACCTCTTCCACTGCTGTGCAGTGCTCAATGCCTCCCCCTGCCCTAGAACCCCTCATTCCCACTGATGGTCTCACATTCTAAGTAAAAACACTGTGCTTGTGACGCAAGTGCCTTCCATGACATGACTGTCATCTAGCCTTCCTAAAGCTGGACTGCTACCCCAAGGTTAGCCTATATAGAAAATTCTGGAATTATCTAGAAAATTCTGGAGCACTGTCTTCTGGAGGACCTGGGGAGGGGATGCTGTGAGTCTGTGAAGGTGCTGTAACAGAGAATGTTCACCTACAGTAATGAGAGTTAAAAAACTTCTCACCTCATCTGCTATCAGGTCAAGGAAGTAGAAGACATTAAGAAAAAGAAAGGGACAGAAAAGAGCTGTAGAATCCAACAGTCCTGGGGAAAAGCTTCCCAGAAGATGAGGGGCTGGCAGTGACCCCCAATGGCCTTCCATCTTCAGAATGGACATTACAAGCCATGAGCAGGTTAAAACCAGATCTAAGAAGAGGAATAGAAACAAGACTCTGGAGCCAAAGTCTCAAGCAAACTTTTTCAGAAAGGAAAGTATCTCCAAGTGTAGAGTCTCTCCAGGTAGTTTGCTGTATGTTGGGCTAATCCCTAGGGTGAAACACCAAGAGCAGCTAACAAGCTGTCACATCATGAAGCAAAGAGACCTCCGGAGACCTCTGGAGGTCCTTGTCATACAAAGATCCACTGTGATGCTCAGAGATGCTCACTGTCTCCTTGACAACTCTACCTCCATCACCCCCAGGTGAGTCTCCCATCCTGAAGCATCTGGCTGGCTTGCTACCTGCTGCTGGTTCCTGTCGTTTCATCTGTGACCTCTACCCCCTACATCTGTTCTTCTCTCCATGAATTGTAGCTATTTCTGTTCTTTTGGTAGGGAAGGGCTGGGTGTCTTCCTCTTTCCAAGGTCACAGCTGGCCGGACTGGAAGGAAACCTGCTCCCTCCAGCTGTTCCTGGTGTTTGACCCTAGGGATTAGCACAACACATGGCAAATTATCTGGATAAATCTCATCCATCTTATCCATCATTCATTCAACATGTTTATTGAGTACCTACTGGATATCAGGAGCCTAGAATAGACTAGTGATCAAAATAGACATAGAATTTATGAGTCTGAGGCTTCAGAAGACCCCCAAACCGGGGTGCCCTATATTTATACACTCATAAAAGTATTTGCAATACTGTAAACAACAAAGAACTTCCTATTTGAAATACATAAAGAATTCCTATAAACCCAAAAAACAGAAAGTCTAATAAAAAGTAAACAAAATATTTGAATAAATATCCCAGTGACACATAAATATATTTGCTTAACCTCATTGGTCATAGAGGACATACAAACTCAAAACACAATGAGATACCATTATATACCCATCAGGATGGCTAAAAAATTTTAATCATTTCAGATTGACAATAACAAGTATTGATGAGGATATGGAGCAATCTGAGACATTGATGGGAAGAGTCTAATTGAAAAACTATTTCATAGCATTTACTAACACTGAACACATGCCTCCTCTAATCCAGTATTTCTGTTACCAGGTCTATATGCAACAGAAATATGAACATAAGTGTATCAAATGATAGAAACAAAAATATTATATATGGCAGCATTATGAGACTAACCCCAAACTGGGAACAACCCAAATGTCCATCAACAGAATAATAGATAAATAAACTGTGGTATATTTATTTAATGGACTACTACACATCAGTGAAAAGGAATGAACTATTGCTACCACACATTATGGACCAGTTTCACAAACATAATTTGAGTGAGAGCAGCCAGATGCAAGTAATACCTACTGAATTATTTCCTTTGCATAAAATCCAAAGCACACAAAACTAATCTATGATGTTAGAGGTTACCTTTGGGAAAGGGGGTGTGGAGTGAGGGGGGGCATAGGAGGAGGGTCTCTGGGTGCTGGCACTCCTCTATTCTTGATCTAAGTGGTGGTTATATGTGTGCTTTGTTGACCTTACACATCTGGTATACTCACCTGGTATATTTAGAGGGAAACTTTTGGAGGTGGTAAAAAATGGAAGATGGAGTAGTAACATATACCTGAAGGGGGTGACAATCCTATGCCTTCAAATCATATGCAATGTTGTGAACCAATAAAACGGGGAGAAAAGGAAAGTGGGAAGGGAATGAAGAAAGATCAGGATTTTACATATAAGTAGCTGAGCTACAAGATGGGGGGTGAGGGGAACTGTTGAATAGAGTTGGGCAGGAATTGTCCCCTACCCCACACTGAATTGAACGCCCCATAGGCCCCCATCCATAAAAGGATTGGAGTCCACTGTTCTTGGTCTAGCATTTACTTAATGCCTACAGGCAGAGAGACCCAGTGTTTGCGGTCAAAATTGGGGTGACAAGACATTAACATTTCCTCTATTAGGTCCAGGGAGACTGCAGGCCCTTGGTGCAAATGTCCCAAAGCTAAACTGGAATGATCCCGAGCACTGAAGCGGTGCGGTTGTGTGCGTCGTTCGCCCAGGTCCAAAGGACCGACCGGCTCAGGTTGCTGCGTGAGGCCGGGTGGGCGCGCCGCAGCGCACACAGCCAAAACCTCCGGCCCTCACTGGGTTCGCCTCTCCCCCGGCACATCGCTGCTCCGAACCCCATCCAGGGACCTGGAGTCAGGCTCCAATCGCCCCTGGGCCACTTTCCGGGAGGAAAAGGGCAGGAAGGAACCAACGGTCACAGTTTCCACTGAGAAGAGGGAAACCCTGGGGTGGCGGTTCCTTTATGGGGGAGGTCACACCTCCCCGCACAAAAACATCCCAGAGAGAACAGGTACTGAGTGTACACTGGAGAGGTGGAGATACCCCAGGGAGGAAGCGGAACACCTCTCTTTGATCTCGCAAGATGCGTCAGGGAAAGTTGGATTTCGTTTAGCCTGGAAGGAGACATCTTCCCACGCCGCCACCAGGATCGGCGGGTCAAAGGAAGCCAGGCGCCCCTCCGCCCCTACCTCAGGTGGTGCGCGCAGGACCCCAGCGAGGATCCCACCTCTCTTCCCTCCCGCCCGCCCATCCCCACCCCTTTCTAGGCTGGGACTGTATATAAAGGCCAGGTCCGCCGGGCCGAGCCATTTGCTACGTGAACGCGGCATCAGGCGGGAGCGCGCGGCGACGGGGAGAAGAGCTGAGCCTAGAAGCAGGTAGGGGCGGCTCTCTCCGGGTGCCGAGCGCGGGGACGCGGCAGCGCGACGGCCGCCCGAGCCCGCGGGCTCCCCGTGGCTGCCCCGCCGGTCCCACTCGGAGCTGCCCGGGTCTCCCCGGCCAGCGGTCGGGGCGCTCGAGGTGCCGGCGCTCGCGCGCACAGGCGCACGGCCTTGCAGGCGAGGGCGGCTCCCAGGCGGGGCGGGCCCCGGAGGCCGCGGGAACCCCGGGCGCCGGCGGACGGGCGCTGGGCCCGCGAGCCCGCCGCCCGGACCGCGACTGGCCGCGCGCGTCCCTCCTCCCGCGGCGTCTCCCCGGCGCCCCGCCTCCGGGGCCCCGAGTGAAGGAAAGGGGCCGGGCCACGCGGGGCCCGCCCCCTCCCCAGTCTCCGATTGGCTGCTGCAGCTGTCCATCCGGAACCTATTTTTGATGGAGGGGTGGGGAGTGCCACCCGCCTGCCCCAGATCACGTTTGCCGGTAGCAGCCAACCAGTCGGGCTCTGGTCCTCCGGCTCGGAGCGATTGGGGGCGAGTGAGCTCGGCCCCAGTCTCCGGTCAGGGTCCCCTCAGTCCAGGCCCGAGGCGGTCTCCCCTGCGCTCCCTGGCCCCCTCCTCCTCGTGGAAGCTGAGCCGCGGCCTCGCAGTAACGCGGAGGCGAAATGTAGCGAGCGGGGGGTCGCGGCTGGACGCTCTCCTTGGCTGGGGGTGCGGGGAGACGCGCCGGGGGTGGAGAAGGACTGCCGAGGAGGAGTGATGAGAAGAGGGGGCACCCTGCACCCCCCGAGACCACGGGCTCCTGCTGCCACTCGCCAGGCACCCCCCCTGCTCCCCAGCGAGGGCCAGGTCAGTCCTGTCGGGTCTGGAGGAGGGGGCGGCGGGGGCCGGGGGGCGGCGGGGGCCGGGGGCCTGGCGCGCCGCGCGTTTGCGGACTCTGAGGCCAGGAGAGGCGGAAGAGGCCACCCAGTTTCTTTCCCCCCTCCCTGGGCTTGGAGACATGAAACGGGTCTTTTTTGTGCCCTCCTCAGGGCATCCTGGGCCACTTTTGCCTCTTTCATCCCGGGCCCTTAGCCTCGCTGGAAGGAGCGGGCCGAGGCGCTGGCTTCCCTCCCCTCCAGCCCCCTGTGGGGGTCGGTGGCCTGCCAGGAAGGCAGGAGGCCCGAGGGGCAGGTTTTAGCAGACTCTGAAACTTTTTGGCATGTGGGCTGTGGGCGTCCCTGCGCAGAAGTTTCCTCCTGGGTGGCTGCGGAAGGGCTGTGAAAGAACCGCAGGACCCAGTGTAAGGCGACTGGGAAAGGGAGTCCTGATGACTAAAGTGGATAGATGGAGAAATCGTTCCCATGGGTCAGTTTCGGGCATTGCAGTCACCCCTTGCCAAACCGGAGTTGACTAATTGCGTTTGGAATACTTAAAGACTCTTTTGCCCCACCTGGGAAAATCCTCTTAAGTTTTGCATATTTTGGTTTTGGGGGTTCCCCCCCCTTTTTTTTTCTTGTACGAGCTATTTCAGTGACATGGAATAGGGTGAAATCAAGTCTGGAGATTCTTTTGGGAGAGAGAAGGGGGGCTGTTCCTGCATTTGGAGCAAGTGCACTTTGGCTTATGCTGCTTTGTTTTTTGTTTTGCTTTGTTTTATTTATTTATTTTTTTTTAGTAGCTGCTTTTGTTTTTTTGCTTTTGTTTCCTAAGAATTCCATTATATCCAACTCTCAGTAACCCGGGGGAACAGGGTGAGCTGAGGGAACTGAAATGTGTGCATAATAACCAATAGTCCTACCGCCTTCCCCGTCAAACTGAGATAACTCCCTTCTCCTATCTGACAAGCTCATAAGGCCATGAGCAGGGGGAGAGAAGTGAAGACAGGCCTGGATCCAAGTCAGCCTCTGAGCTCTTTGTAACACTGTTGACAGTCAAGGACAGGAGTGGAAGGCCTCTGGCTCTTGGCCTTCCGCTGGCAGGCTTGCCCCACTGCTCAGGGAGCCCTAGTGTGTTGTTTTTTCCTCACCAAGGGCTAGGGCATTTGGGAGTCTGGGGACCTTCACTCAGTGACAGACTATCCCTGTTTATTTCATCCCAGGCCTCTGTGGGCTTGGCTGTCCTGTGACTGTGGCCGTGTGGCAGGGCATTTGTGACAAAATTTGTAACTGATCCCACTGGGAGGCCACACCTAAATAATCCTGGGCTCTTGATGGGCATTCAAGAAGGGGTCTCCCCCCAGGACATCCTGCCTCTCCCCAGTTACTTGTGGGGCGGTGGGTTGCCTGCTGGAGGTTGGTGGGGATAGCACCTGTGGGGTCTCCCGACCCAGTCCAGGAGGGGTCACTTTAGTGTAAAGAGAGGGGCAAGAGCAAGCTCTTCATGCCAGCCTGTGGGCGAACCCCACCGTATGGTCTTTGCTGCATCGTAACATTCTCTTTCTTGTCTTCCTTCTTCCCGATAAGGTGTTCCACGCAGATTCTCGCGACTTTAAGAACCAGGGATTTGGGGAGGTCCAAGGTCTTCTCAGAAAGGAGGGAACTCTCCGGAGGAAAGGGGAGAGGCAGCAGACACTGTCCTGGGACCAGCAGAACCCAAAGAGCTGTGGGAAGCCGGAACCCAGCGCGAGGCGTGGGAAGGAGCTGCGGCCCCAGACCAGGGCTGCATTCTGAACGATTTGAACGCAAGCTACTTTTCCTGGAAGAAGGGCCACCTCAGAAAGCACCCCAGACTTGGCTGGGCTCTTCCACTCTGGATGCCCCCTACTCCGAGGAGCCTGCCACTGCCAACCAAAGAAGATAAGAGACCAGATCAGTTTCCCTCAAGCACGGCGCTGGGGGCCAGAGCCAGGCGTCTACACCCCTGGGGGCCAGCTGCAGAGTCTGTTGAGGCCTTTTTTGTTTCCCTCCAGCCTGTGGCTTCAGTACTTGATGGGGCTGCCTGTTGCTAGATCAGCTTTTGCAGAGCCTGGTAGGAGCAGAGCGCCGTGGGGAGAGGTCCCGCGGCACCCAAGCCTGGGTTCACCCCAGGACTAAGTTCTTTCCCAAGTTAGAGAGGGAGAGCAAAAGCAAAAAGAAGAAAGTCCCCCTTCCCCTCCTCCCTTCCCGTCATGTCCTCTAAACCAGAGCCGAAGGACGTCCACCAGCTGAATGGAACTGGCCCCACTTCCTCACCCTGCTCTTCGGATGGCCCTGGGAGAGAGCCCTTAGCTGGGACCTCAGAGTTCCTGGGGCCCGATGGGGCCGGGGTGGAGGTAGTGGTGACCGAGTCTCGGGCCAACGCCAAAGGGGTTCGGGAAGAGGACGCCCTGCTGGAGAACGGGAGCCAGAGCAATGAGAGTGACGACGTCAGCACGGACCGGGGCCCTGCACCCCCCTCCCCGCTCAAGGAGACCTCCTTCTCCATCGGGCTGCAGGTGCTGTTTCCCTTCCTCCTGGCAGGCTTCGGGACTGTGGCCGCGGGCATGGTGCTGGACATCGTGCAGGTAGGGCCCAGACGGGGCTGGTCTCCATGGTGAGCCCGGGGTCGTCTTTCCTTCTGGGACACTGACTCTTGGAGCTTCTGCCCACCCCTGTGAGAAGCAGCTGCGCTTCCTAGAATACTGTTTCCCTTTGGATCACATCCTGGGTTTCTTCTTGATCTGGTTACTTTCTACAGAAGCCTTGAGGAAGCCCTGTGGCCCTGGGGAGGTGGTCAGGGCAATATTGCTTAACAGAAGCAGAACTAGTTCTGGGGTGCAGGCTTGGAAGAGGAGAGGTGGAGTGGGGTCATTGCCTGCCTGGGCATTCTTGCTGAGCCCGGCCCAGCAGGAGATATTTAGAGGGGTAGTCTCTTTAGACTTCCCCCCGCTTCTCTTGGGGTTTCAAGGATACCCATTGTAGAAAACTTGGTTTCAACTCTCCTCTTCATCCCCCTGCTGGGCAGGTATTTGTCCAGTTGCCAAGCGGGTCTCAGATTAAGTGGCAAGATACTTAACGGCGTTTCGTGTTGTTTTTCTGCCTGTAACCTTGGTGCCCTCTCCTTGGGGAATGGGAGTGGGCACATGCTGTCTGCTGCATGATTTGGGAGAGTTGGCATGAGAAGACCTAGAAGTGCTAGTTATGTGTCATAAACGGGGACAAAATGTAACCAGATCTGGGCAGAACGGTCTCTCCTCTTTACTCCTGACCTTTCTTTCGTGAACCTGCCCCAACAGAGGCGCTTTGTGAGGCCACTGGGTAGAATTAGGCTAAGAGTTGGCAGGACCTGGAAGCTAACAGCCAGAGAGGAGCTGGGCAGTGTATTGTGGTGGAGGACTCCCTCTAGGTCTGAGATTGTTGGAGTCTTAGTTCCAGATAAAAGTTTTTAAAGCACAATGAGGCACGCGGAGCTTTCTGAAAGCGTGGCTTTCGTCTACATTGATCATTCCGTGTATCCATTCCCTTCAGAGTGTTGGTCTCCGTCCTAGGTACTCTGAGAAATACAGGCTGGGGGAGAAATACAGGCTGGAGGCTGGAGAGCTGACCTTTGCCCCTTGGGCCACTACACGCCACACACACACACACCCCTCTGTCAGAGTGTCCCTGACCGTGAAATCTACTGGGAGAAGGTGGGGCTCAGCGTCACCCCCCTGCACTGGGTCAACCCTACGCGCAGTGCATGTGATGATGGTGGGGCCCTCTTTGCCCATATCCAGGCAACTGAGGTGTGGGTTCAGTGGTGCCTGCCTGGACCACCTTGACCTGAGCCCTTCAGGAGAACCCAGCTCTTCCACTGCTAATGAGTGCTCCTGCCGTGTCCAAGTGCCTTGTGCTGCCTCCCCTCGCCCCTCGCCTGCTTCTCAAGGATTGTCCTCTTGGAGACTAGAAAGGCCTGGAGATGCGGGTTTGGGTTCCTCACCTGGCCACTGCCCCTCTCCCAGGGCAGGGCGCGGGAGCAGTGAGGGGAAAAGTGAGTCTAGAGTCCGGGCAGTTTCTCCCCCTCTTCCATCCCTTTCCTACGGCCTCGATTCTGAGTCTTAGAGTTTCTGAATTCTGGTTTGGTGCCTACAAAGGGCAAGAGTGGATAAATCTCTGATCATAATGGGGATCATTTGTTGGGCTTTTCTGTGGACCCGTGACCTGGAAACCATAATTACATCCATTCTGTCACTAGGTTGCCTATTGCTTAGCGGGGTTAGGGAGCGTGGCCCTGGTCATCTGATTCCCACCCTGCGCTGGTAATCTCCATGGCCATCACTGGTGCTTTGCTTTGCCAATTGGTGAAAAACCTTTGGAGGAATCTGCTTTCTTTGTCCTCCCCCAAAGAACGGGGTGGACTGCAATTGGGAGCAACTTGAGTTATAGTCTATGTATGCAAGAACAGAAGTGCTCCCCTCCACCCCACCTATCCAGAAAACTCTACAACTGAAAAAGACTCTGACATCTTGTCCCAACCTCAACCACACCCCATACCCATAAGCCTGAGACCTGGGTAGGGAACCGAGGAGCCTGGCCAGGGTGCCCACAAAGAGCCAGTGCTTGCCCTCAGTTTGGCTCCTAGACTCGGCCCAGAGCTGGGGCCCAGTTGGTGTGGATTACAATGGCTAGTTTGTCCTTGTCCCCCTCCCCCAGCCTCCCAGCTGGGCTCAGCAGGCCCTGCAGATGGCTGCAGTGACATGAGAGGGGGTGAGCAGAGATGGGTGCAAAAGGACCAAGACATGGGACCACAGGGAGCTGCTTACTACACAGCCAGAGCAGCCAGAGGGGTGGCTGACCTCAGATTCAGGCCCAGCAGCAGGGTCTAGGTTGCGTGCCTTCAGGCCTGTGTCGTGAGCTAGGACACCCTCAGTGGGACGGTCTGCGAGGCCTGGGTTAGGGCTGCCTAGAGGAGTTGGCTAAAGAGTGTCTCCGGTGCCTCCGGGCAGCTGAGCAGTAGCCCACATGGGCTCAGATGTGTCCTTGACCCAGGACCCCCATCTTACCCATGGCTGCAGAAGACCAGCCTGGAAGGCCTACTTCTTTTTTGCCCTCCTCCCCACTGGGTGCGCACAGCCAGGCTCTGCCAGGGGATGAAGGCTGGCCCGGCTGGAAGTAGGGAAGGAATAAAGGGACTATGTCAGCTTCAGCGTCCCCACCACGGCCGGCCGCGGCTTGGGGAGATAGGGTGGGCCGGGTTGGGATGGAGGCGGGCGGACATAGGGCCTCTGGCTGCACACTTCCTACCTCCTAGTTCTGTCCCAGACAGCTACAGGCATCTCCCCCTCTTTCTGTCAGCCTTTGTGGGGGTTGGGAGTGGCAGGAGGTGGAATTCCTGGCTGCTTTACCACAGGTGGTGGGCACTCCTGGGTCCTTGTTTGAACTCACTCGCAAAGGATCCCAAAGTATAGAGGCCCCCTTCCCCCAAACACCTCCTCCAGCTTCTCTGCCTCCATGGGTTTCTCTGCACGAGTCTCCAAAGATAAGAGTGGATGGCAGCATGGGTTTGGGTGGGGGGGGCCTTGTTGTTCCTGCCATTCCTAGGCTGGGCACTCAGAGTCCTTCTCATTTGACCAGTTATTGCCCTGGGGCCCTCCTCCTTGGGCACCCAGAGGGTGCTAGGGGCAGGGTGGGTGGTGTCCTGGGCCTTCAGACAGGTGAACGCTGGGCTTACGATAATCTGATCTCTGTCCTTGCCCTGAAGGCATCAGCATTTCAGACTCTGGTTCCCTATTCCCCCCCCACCCCACTACCCTCCTGCAGGGGAAGAAGTCTCAGGCAGAACACTTGAAGGTGGGAAGGTGGGGTGTCATATATAAAGCCAGAGAAGGGGAGGGATGGGAGAGGCAAGGGGAAGATGAGAAAGTGGTACTGGCAGGACCACTGAGGCTCAAGACTTAGGGTGATTGCTCTGAATCAGGATATTTCTGGGTGTTGAGGGTGTAGGGTGCTCATGGCTCATTCCTACCCCCCAGTGCAGCTCTGTGGATTCCCCCCCCCCCCCAGGTGGAATAGGGCGGCCTGGAACAGCCCTTTTCCTCCCAGCAGAGCAGGAAGACGTGGGTGAAGGCTTGACTGGTGGCTCAGCTGGCAGGTTTGACTTCTGGGGCCGGCGCTCCCAGCAGGACAAACGGGATGGGCCTGAACTAGGCCAAGGAGGAAGGAGAGACGCTCTGTCCTCAGCCTCTGCCATATTCGCCCCCTCCTAACCTCAGGGCCACCCTGCTTCTTGCTGCTTCCGCATCCCCAGCACCTCTTCTCAGAGGTGTGTGTGTCCGGGCCACCCCTGCCTGAGCTGCTTCTTTAGGAGGGTTTGTGAATGATGGAAGCACATGTGTAGGAATTGGCCTCTCACGCAGTTGTCAGCTAGGATGTCTCTGGACTGGGGCTCGGGTGATGTGAATTTGACTAGTCTGTGCATATCAGGGAAATGTCTGCCTAGGGGGAAGTTGTGTCTGTTCCCTTGCCTTTGTCTCTCATCCTATCTGCTGAAACCCCATACCTTCTAGGTCCTTGTGTAGTAAAAAGGAAAGGGTGTGTATACTGGATGGTGGAGGAATTTGGGGGTGCTTGTAGTGGCAGCCAGAGGGGCTTAGCTGAGCTTCATACATGTTTTCTTCTTAATGAATTTTAAAGACCAGCAATATTCCTTACAAACAATTTAGAGATTACTTGTCTACACGGGAATATCTCTCCACAGGCTTCTCAAGCCGCCAGTATATACACATCACCTTTGCCCACATGGAGAAGAAAGTGTTCACAGAGCTGGCAACTGCAGGGGCAGACGGTTTGCAGTGAGGAGGGCAGATGAGGCTGTGCCCTCAGAGGGGCTTCAGAGCCCCCAGTCAGCCCCACCATTGTGAGGGGAGAGGTGAGGAAGGGAATTCTTCCCCTCCGGAGCTGGTGTCTGGTTTAGACAGGGAAGGGGCAGCTGAAGCAGAGCGCAGCCTGGGCAGCAGGGAGCCGGGCCCAGCGGGGCGCACCAGCCTGTCCAAGAGTAACAGGCCCCTCGCTCCTCCAGGGCAGATGGGACTCACTGGGGCTGCCCTCTCTTTGGGGCCCCAAGAACCAGAAGACATTCATATGCCTCCAGTGCTTGGAAGGGGCTGGCTCTTCCTGTGGGTGCCTGAAAACAATTGTGGGGACTAGAGACTGGGGGCAGGGGTCCTTCCCCTCCTTGCTGTCTAGGGAGGGGCTCCCCTAAAGAGAATCCTAAGCCCTTCACCTGTGAGGGGCAGGCAGAACGCAGGTAAGGGGATTCCCTAGCCTTGATGAAGTGAGCCTCCCCAGGGATGTGATAGAGACTCCTTCTCTCTCCTACCCCTCTCCTCCTACACACACTCAAAGAACTGACAAGGAAAAAGGTCCTTGCTTTATAGGACCCCCCACTCCCCAGTGTCCAGCCTCCCCTGGCCTCCAGCCCTTTCCCCAACCTCTGATATCCTTGCTCATCTTTGTGTGTATGTGATTAAAAGATAGTAATAACATAAAATGTATTGTGAAATGGATCTCCAGAAGCTTCACCTTGCAGAACTGCAACTCTGTGCCTGCTGAACCTCCCCTTTCCACCTCCCCTAAGCCCCACATCACCCCCTTTCTACTTTCTATTTCTATGGATGTGAGTACTTTGGATGCCACATGTAAGTGGAATCATATTGGATTTGTTGTTGTTGTTGTTGTTGTTGTTTTGCTACTGGCTTATAGCCACTTAACATAATGCCCTAAAGGTTCATCTGTGTTGTAGCCTTCAACAGGATTTCCTTCCTTTTTAAGGCTAAATAATATTCCATTGTGTGTATTGACCATATTTCATTTATTCATTCATTCGTCCCTGATGGACACGTGGGTTGCTTCCACCTCTTGGCTGTTGAGAGTAAAGCTGCAGTGAACATAGGTGTGCAAACATCTCTTGGAAACACTGCCTTCAGTTCTTTTGGCTCTAGATCCAGAAGTGAGATTGCTGGATCGTAGTGTAGTTCTATTTTTAATTTTCAGAGCAACTGCCATGCTATTTTCCACAGCAGCTTCACCATTTTACATTCCTACCAGAAGTGCGCAGAGGCCCAGTTTCTCTACATCCTCAGCCAACTAGTTACTTTCTAGTCTGTTTTCTGTTCATAGTAGCCACTCTAATGGACATGGGGTGATATTTCATTGCTGCCTTGTGCTAGTGTTAGTCCTTTAGTGACCACCTGACTTCTCCCTGAATTGTACATTTCACAGCCAGGAGCCTGAGACCCTTGTGACTTGTTTAAGGCGCCCCCCCTCCCCACCCCATGAGAGGACTTGGGGAGGTAGCATGAGGCTCCTCCCCGTGGTTTCTTGTAGGAGACCAAGGCTCTCAGGCCAGCACCCTTGCCCATTTCAGCACCTTGCTTCCCACCAGCAAGCCCCACAGCCAAGGTGCCCGGGCATGTCCACCTGGCCACCTGCCCACCTTTCCCTCTGCAAACCTGAAGGCTTTCCATCCTTAAGACAAATAAAGGAAACTGTGTCCTCTCAGGACAGAGGAGGGAGACCCAGTTCCAGCCTTTTTTGCAAGTCTTTAAATTTCAGTTGCAATTAAATTAGCTTTCAAACAGCCAGTCCTCTTCCCCCATCCCCTCTTAGTGCTAATGAGTGCACTGCTCCCCAAACTGAACCTCAGTTTCCTCGTCTATGAGGTGGGGATAAAAGTAGCCCTTGCCTTGCTGAGTTGTCGATAGGATGAAACTCGGCCTAGGCCGTGGCTGAAGGAATTGGTGGGCGAGCCAGGCCGCTGGTCCATGGCAGTCCAGTGCTCTCAGTCCAGTGCTCCTTCTGCAGGGGTGCTCTTGCCTGTCCTGACTGAGAGACAGGGGAGAGGTGTGGGCACCGGGGTGCAGAGGAGGAATAAAAAGTTTCTTGCAGACCAGCTCTCAGAGATTCGGGGCCACAGTCTTGGTACAGAACCTGTTGTGGCGCAGACTTGCTGTGGCCGAGGCCCAAAGCCCTTGGAGGGAGAAGCCAAACAAACTCTAATCTCCCAACCCAGCCCCAAGGAGTCAACTCTCCACAGCTGAGACAACACTGCTCAAGGCCGAGGTCACAGAGAAACTGCACTGAAGGCAAAGGAGTTGGAGATTGCAATCTGAGGGGGATCACAAAGGATTTCAGGGGTGTAAGCCAGCCGGTGCGACACTACCCACCCCCTCACCCCCCCGCCCCCAGCCTAGCTCCAGAAACCAGGCAGAGAAAGTAGAGCCATGACTGAGGGAGATCTGTTCTCCCCTGTTCTGGGGGGCAAGAAGGGGGGTGCTGTGTTGTTTGGAGGACCATGGATTTGTTTGGGGTCCAGGGTCCCAGGAGGAAAGGCGGCTGCTCTCTCTCTGCCCACTTCCTCCTCAAGTCCCTAATTTATTTTTTTAATATTTATTTATTTTATAGAAGAACTGTGTAGGCCAGAGGGGTGGGGGGAATGAAAGGATTCACCAGAGACAGAGTAGGGAGCAGGGGGCTGCACCATATGTGGGTCAGCTCCCAGCCTGTCAGCTCCAAAGTTAAGCTCAGGTTGTGGCGGTGATAGTGCCAAGACTTAACCCCTATGCCACCTGGGAGGCCACTCAAGCCCCTGAATTTCAGGCTCTCTGCTCAACCTCAATGCCAGGCCTTTGGGGCACTGAAATTCCTGGGTTCTGTTTTCACCTTGCAGCACTGGGAAGTGTTCCAGAAGGTGACAGAGGTCTTCATCTTGGTGCCTGCACTGCTGGGGCTTAAGGGGAACCTGGAAATGACCCTGGCATCGAGGCTCTCCACCGCAGTGAGTGTCTGGCCTAGAGGTGCGGGGCACACATAGCGTAGGCAGCACAAGCAGGACGGAGCTCACCGGCCTTCCCTGTTCCCCCAGGCCTGGAGTGTGAGGCTGTGCTGGGCGGGTATAGGGAGATCCCAGGCCGGTGTGCTGCCCCTGGGCAGGGGCTCCCTGCCCAGTGTGGTTCCCAGGCTCGGTTTCTGGGTGTCCCAGCGCCCCTGGACCCTTGCCCCACTCCCTGCTACACAACTGCCTCGTGACTGTTTATGCAGCTTTGGCAGGAGAGCATCATGCTGGTCCCTCCGCCTGCACAGATGGGGGCCTCCTCTGATCTCCAGCCCTACTCTGCAGCTGGGCAGGAGCAGAGCCAGGCCTCCCCGGCCCCCTCCCGGCCCATCCCCTCTCCCCCTTAGCAGCTTGCTCTTAAAGGGAGGGTCTAGATGGACAGACGCTGCTCACCACTCCCACCTCCCACAACCCCTTGGGGCAGCCTTGATGCTTCAGAGACTGAGCCAGTCACAGGGCTGGGCTGGGGTGGGGGGTGGGGCAGGAAACAGTAAAACGCAGGAGTCCTGGGAAACCAGGTGACAGGGATGCCAGCATGGCCATGAGTCTGGAGAAGAAAGCAGAAGGTAGCAGCACCCGGCCTAGCCCCCAGCTTGCATTGCCCTTGGCCTGTTCCCTCGCCACCTCACCCCTTCCCGACACTCTCACAGCCTCAGCCCCACACCAGCAGGTTAGCAAGCTGACTTCAGAGCCAGGGCCACTCTGACTCAGTAGGAAGGGGCCATGCAGATGAGCCACCCAGGGGTCCTCTGAGGATGGGAAGGGGGAGAAGAGGGAGATACCCAGGGCCCCCACCTAGCTGCAGGAGCTCAACACTCTCCCTCCGACTTCTCCCCCTTCACTCTACCCACTCTGATTCTGCCTTACTCTCCCTGGAAGTCATGTCCGGCCCCAGAGTGGCAACCTCACTCTCCACCTCCTGGACCAGGCAGGGCCCTAACGGAGGACGCTGCAGCCTTTTCCAGCCTGAGCTGCAACCCCTTGCCCTTCTCTCCCAGGCCAACATCGGGCACATGGACACACCCAAGGAGCTCTGGCGCATGATCACAGGGAACATGGCCCTCATCCAGGTAAGAGAGCAGGGAGGGTGGGCTCAGCTGCCCCCCAATTCAGGAATCTGAAAGGCTCTGCTGGCTCATGAGTGACACTTTGGCATCCTGCTGAACTAGCTTCTCCAAAGCAGCTCTAGGAGGGAATTAGGTTACCCTCTGGAGCCTGACGGATTACCAGGAAAACAGCCCAGAATGGAAGGGCCCAGCATGTCCCAGGGCAGACCTCGACTCTCAGCTGCACAGGGGGCTGAGTCCACAGATGAAACTCAGGAGCAGACTCAGGACTACTTAAGTAATCTTGACGGTGCTTTCCCATCTGCCCATGAAGTCACACGTGTTCTGAACTAGGAGTCCTCCCCCTTAAGTCCAAACCTCGTCTCTGCTCCAAAGTCTTGGGCTTTTTGAACCCAATCCCCAGAGGAGCCTTCCTTCAGCCAGTAATGTGTCCTGGGCTCCCGCAGGGCGCTCTGTCCAGGACTAGTGTCTGGTGTGAAACTAAATAAATAAAGACATCATTCCAGCCTGAAAGGACTGGACAGTCCAACCCAGCCGGCCTCCTGGGGCTGCTGAGGGCCAGGGAGGGCCAGGGAGAGGTCTGGCTAAGCACTCAGTGACTTGGGCTACGAAGTGTCTGCTCCAGGGCTGTCCGTGCTGCCAACCCCGCAGGTGCAGGCCACAGTGGTGGGCTTCTTGGCATCCATCGCAGCCGTTGTCTTTGGCTGGATCCCTGATGGCCATTTCAGCATCCCGCATGCCTTCCTGCTCTGTGCCAGCAGCGTGGCCACGGCTTTCATCGCCTCCCTGGTGCTGGGTAAGGAAGGGAAGGCCGGGGAGTAGGGATAGGTACCTCAGAGTGTGTGCTGCATCTGGCATCTCTGGTCTCTTTTTGCTTGGTCACACCCCTTGTCTCCTCACCCCCTCCAGGGATGATCATGATAGGAGTCATAATCGGCTCTCGAAAGATCGGGATCAACCCAGACAACGTGGCCACGCCCATCGCTGCCAGCCTGGGTGACCTCATCACCTTGGCGCTGCTCTCAGGCATCAGCTGGGGACTCTACCTGGAGCAGAGTAAGGCCGAGCCACCGAGGGGGCCTGGCTGACTCCTCGGGGCGTGGGGAGGGACGGTAGTGGTTTTGCTAATGTGCAAGGATTTCTTCCATGTTCTTAACCTTTTGGTGTAAACACGGTGTGGGGTAACTCCAACCTTTGAGAGGTAAGGCTAAGTGCCTCTCTTAGACTCATGCAGCTGGCAGGGCTGGTGGGGAAATACATGCCTTCTTGATCCTTACTCCTCTTTATTTCCCTTGGAGGAGTAAGATGGGTAACGAGAAGGAAAGACTGGAATCTGCAAAATGAAATAGGGGCTTAAAGATAATGCTGAGATCAGATCAAGAAACCTGGAGTCTAGTTTGCACCCCTCCTGATAAATCTGGTAGCCAGGGAGCTCCAGCCTTGGTTTCCTCCTCTACCAAATGGCAGAGACTGGCCTCACCTACCTCCTGGGCTCCCAGTGAGTGTCCGATGGGCTGATGTGTCTGCAGGTGTTTGGGATGTGGCTATTGATCTATTGGGACATTTGCAGATTGGCCAGGGGACCTGGGAGCAGGGGACCACACCACTCACCTCCCCTTGATCTCTGCTTCTCCAGAGAACTGGCAATATATCTACCCCCTGGTGTGTGCCTTCTTCGTGGCCCTGCTGCCTGTCTGGGTGGTCCTGGCCCGGCGGAGCCCAGCCACCAGGGAGGTGTTGTACTCGGGCTGGGAGCCTGTCATCATCGCCATGGCCATCAGCAGGTAGGACCTTGGTACATGCCTCACCTTCCTCCCATCCTTCACAGATTCCCTTTTCAGCCCTGGAGGGAGGGAATGTGGTGTGGACTCTGGATGTGCCTTCAATAGTGTATCCATCACACGTCCTGCTGTTGCAAACGCAACCTTGGGAAGGGGGTTTCGTTGGAAAGCAAAAGGTGTCAGCTTCAGGAGCTATAGAGGCACAGCTGGGTTCAGGGGCCCTAAATTTTCCACCTCCCTGCTCTGATTTTTCCATGTGATGGCCTGCAGGTCCACATGTCTGTTTTTCTTATTCGTACAGTGAGAAGAGATTCTTTCTCACCACAACTCCACAAAGTCTCATTATCAAATAGTGTTGGTGCTTGCCCAGTCACAGGGCTACCCCTGAAATATCATTAAACAAGGGCATCAGGCTGTCCTTGGGGTATGATGTTCTGGCCAGGTGGGTCTGGGGGCGCCTGGCCTTCACTGGAGCAATGTTTGAGTTCAAGAGGCTGTTCCCTGAGAAAGAGCCTGGCGCTGGTCCCAGAAGGGGAGATGAATACTGAGCAGGTTGAACCCCTATGAACCTGCTGGACAGGTGACCACAAGGCAGCGCTTCTCACCAACTTGGAGAGTGGGTACAGGAGATGGCTGCCTGGCCTGGCACCTCCGGCTTGCTCTGAGGCCACCGTGCAAGTCAGCCTGTTATGAGCTGGTTTTGGCCAGGGAGGGGCTGGGAGATGGAAGCACTTGGCTCCCCTTCCTACCAAGGCCTGATGGGGCTATACCCCTTGTCCAGAGACCAGAACAGACCTCTTCAGTGTTATCTTGTCTTTTTGTCTCTGTAGTGTGGGGGGCCTCATCTTAGACAAGACTGTCTCAGACCCCAACTTTGCAGGGATGGCTGTCTTCACACCTGTCATCAATGGTGAGCTTGCCTGGCATTAATGGTGAGGTCTTGGCATTAGCTGCCAGAGAAAAAGGAGAGGATTGACAAGGGGGCTGAGGGGTGGTGGGGGGCTACCTGTACAGTCAGGCTTCCCCAGGCAAGAGAATCTAGCTCTGGATTTGAATGAAGGGATACACTTAGAGGTAAGAGCAAGGTGGGAGGTGCAAGAAGAAAGGTTGAAGCACCCAGAGATTAGCCCTGGTCCTCAGGGGTGATGGGGAAATTGTGTCCAGGAGCCCAGTGAGAGCCCACCTCTGCCACCAATGTGTGGGGGTGGGTAGGGAAAGAGGAGGCCACTGTCAAAAAGCAGGGAGCAATCAGGATGGGAACACCAGACCTCTCTCTCCTCCCACCCTCTTTGATTGCCTGCTGGTGCCTCCCATTGAACAAGCAACGGCGCCTGGGCAGTGCCATCCATAGAAAGTCAGGTGCCCTTGAGCCTCCCCTGGTGGCGCAGGCGGTTGAGGGCTGTGCTCTGAAGCTGTCCGCAGCCTCTTCAGCGCCGGTTCGATCCCAGCCAGCCGGCGAGCGTCCCACATGGCGCGGCAGACCTCTCCTGCCTCACCCACTGCTCCCCTCAGCAGAGTCTTCGGCCCGTCTGCCTGTTCTGTTCCCTGCTCTGTCTCTGGTGAATCCTGTCACCCTCCCACACATCTGGCCTGTACCCCAGTTCTAGTATTAAATAAATAAATAAATCTTTAAAAAAAAAAAAGAAAGTCAGGTGCCCTCTTTAAGAAGGCCTCCCAGGCCTCGGAGCAAGGCTGAGAAGAGCAGGGAATAAGTTGGGGGAGGGAAGGCAAAGAGAATAACTAGCACAGTTCCTGGCAGACATAAGATTCCAGGATCCAGAACTCAGACCTGATACTTGAAATTGGCTCCTGGAACCAGTGCAGGAGCATCGGGCCTTGGGCCTGCTCGTAGCAGTAGCAGAAGCTGCGGGGCCGGGCCTCCTTCTCAGCTGCGTGGGGAAGCAGGTGCGCGTGCTGTGCAGCTGGAGGAGCCAGGCTTCCGAGTCTGCAGAGCATCCATCTGCCTGTGTCCTTCCCTGCACCCCCAGTCTCGTCTCTGAGCAGGGGAGGGTGGGAGGAGCCAGGAAGGCTTCCTGGAATGAGGGCTGTCTGAGTATGCCTCCTGGGGACCGTGAGTGGGCCATCCCTGCACAGAGCATAAAAGAAGAGAAGTCAGTGCCCGTGCAGAAAAAAGAGCAAGAGGATCATCCCCTCCCCATTTCTCCTTCCCCCCACATCTATCTCTGCAGGTGTCGGGGGCAACCTGGTGGCGGTACAGGCCAGCCGCATCTCCACCTTCCTCCACATGAATGGCATGCCCGGGGAGAACTCTGAGCAAGCGCCCCGCCGCTGCCCTAGTCCTTGTACCACCTTCTTCAGTCCTGGTAATAGCAGGTTCCCAGCCCCTGAGGTCCCCTGCAGCTCTGGAGGGAGGGGCCACACCCAGGGAATTTAAGAATCGGGGGGCTGGCATGTGCAAGTTCCACCAGCTGTTCTGGAGGCAGAACCAGGATGGAAGGTTTCTCTTCCTGGGAATTGTGGGAGCTGGGGACCCCAGGATGGAGAGGTGGAGATAGTCAGCCCCCTGCTGCCCTGGAGGTGTCCGCTCACCCCACTCTCCCCTGCCTCAGATGTGAACTCTCGTTCGGCCCGGGTCCTCTTCCTCCTTGTGGTTCCAGGACACCTGGTGTTCCTCTACACCATCAGCTGCATGCAGGGTGGGCACACCACCCTCACGCTCATCTTCATTGTCTTCTACATGACAGCTGCACTGCTCCAGGTACGGCCTGCAGAAGCATGGAAGGCCCCGCATGGCCCAGCCAACACGTTGCCACTTCTCTGTGACTAGGAGGCTGAAGATAAACACAGGGTGGAGGCTCAGGAGAACAGGGGTGCCACTGACATGCTATGTGGCTTTGGTCCAGTTTTACTTCATCGAGCTTGAATTGAGGGGAATGGGTGGCAGTTTTCATGCAGGTGATTGATTGCAGGATATCACCCCCATGGGCCTCACCACCACGCTCCACTTGGCCCTATTTTGCATGCCAGGCTCCCTCAGGAGGTTTCTTTTAAAAGGAGTCGCACGACTTCAAAAAACTTGTCCAAAATCATTGCACTAGGTAACCTACAGGCTCCTGTTCTGTCTTGCCCTTCCATAATACGGTGACACTTTCTCCCTGTTGTATTCTCACATTTTATTCAACTTTGTGATTGGAAATAATTTTAGATTCACAAGAGATTGCGAAAATAAGTTCACTAAGTTCATAGAGAAAAGAGAGATCTCATGTGCTCTTCACCCAATTTCCCCCATCATCTTGCATAGACAGAGGCCGAGTCATGATAGGGGATCTGCTGGGCACAGCCACAGCGCTCACCCAGATTGCACCAGTTTGACATGCGCCCCATGCATGCGCCCGTGCACACTCAGCTGCTGTGGTTTAATGCAGCTGAGGATTCACATGGCCACCCCTACTGCCCAGGTGTGTCACTGCCAGGCTCCTATGCTGCCTGGTAGCCAAGTCACCCTTAGTGTTACATTTACCAACTTTTTAAAACTGTTTTTTGAGTAACTAACAGTAATCACATTGTTCAGGGTTTTTTATTTTGGCAGTTTTTTGTTTGTTTGTTTGTTTGTTTTTTTGCGTAGAAGAACTAGGGTACAGGCCAGAGGTGTGGGGGGTAGGTGATGCTGAGATGATTCACCAGAGACATGATGGGGAGCAGACCAGGCAGATCTACTGAAATACACTGCTGAGAGGAGCAGTGGGGAAACAGGAGAGGTCTGCTGTGCCATGTGGGTCAGCTCCCTGGCCGGGGATCGAACTCAGGCTATGGTGGTGATAACACTGAGAGCCAGCCCCTAGGCCACCAGGGAGGCCCTGTTCAGGTTTTTTTCAAGAGTTCATAGTGAAAAGTCCTCATCTCTGCTTTCCTCCCAGCCATCCAGTTTTCTGCGCAGACATTAGTGGTAACTTTTTCTCATTTATCCAAGTTTATTCTGTGTTTACACAGTGAACATACATATTTTTCTTATCTTTCTCTTTTTTAATACACAGCTAGCATACTATACACATTCTCTGTACCCTTCTTTTCTCACTTAATTTATCTTCCAGATCATTCCATATCAATACATAGAGAAGAGTGCCCTGGTTTCTTATGACTGTATTCTTTTCTGCCCTGTAGAATATCATATTTTCATTCAATCAGACCCCTAACTGACAAACGTGTGACCCCCACCTTTAGAAAGGCTGTGTGTGTTAGGACATCTTGGCATGGCTGGCTGAGATTCAACCATATGCTGTTTCGCTGGCAAGTCAGGGTTCATTGCACTTGGTGGGAACAGGGTGTGGGTGAAGGTGCTAAGGGTCTGTGGCTGGAAGTTATCCCTCAGCCTGTGTTGGGAAGGAAAGCCTCAGCTGTCACCTATTAGCAACTCCCTCAGGGACACTCATCTCTCCTGTCTTCTCCAGGCCGTGGCAGGCCCAAGCTTGGCACTTGATCCCCTATAAAGATTCTTTCTGATCCCTTTGCCCTTTTTCTTCCCAGCCATGTGCCTAGAGGCCTGCTTGGGAGTCTGAAACATGGGGACAGCTGCTGCCAGGGCACGTCCTTAGGCCCTCCTGGTCTTAGTCTTTATTTGGGACACTCCCGCAGCTGCTGCAAAGAGTGTGAAGTTAAGGAGGGCTGGCTCTCACCCAAGCCCAAGGCCATGGGAGTACAAGGCCCTGTGTGCAAGGCAAGGGGAAGGTGACGGGTGCTGGAACCATCTGGCTTCTTTGTAGAGAAGATAGGAAAGCGACCAAATCTGCCTTAAAATAAGTACCAATTCTGGCTTTTGGATCCCCAGAGGTTTTGGGTTCCTGCTTTTGAGCCCCTTAGGATAGTATTTATATACCATGGTATTTGCAAAGTACAACAATAAAACTCCCCAACTACTGTATTAGAGCTTTATCATTAAAAACCATTTCATTCTCACACAGATGCAGTCATTTAAGAATGTTAAGAAGCAGAGATCAGATGTACCTCCAACTCAAAAGGGCATGTGAATCATTTTTAAAATGCAGATTCTGATTTAGGAGTTCTGCAGTGGGACCTGAGACCCTACATTTCTAACAAGCCCCCAGCTGTTGTTATGCAGCTGTTCCCCGGGCCCACTAGTAAGGTTCTAATCTAGATTAGTCTTAATTGTCTGTAGTAATGGAAGGAAAGCAAAGGCACAGATAAATCATAGCAGCAGATAATCCAAAATGTATTTTGAATTGATATGCCAATCTGTCCTATGTTTAGCTGACTTATTTGTAATTCTAATTTTCTAGGACTAATGTTAAAATAAACTTGCATTTTCTGAAACCCACAATAGCAGAATGCAAAGGGTCAGGAGGAAAGCTCAAGATAACCAGCTGTTCCTCAGACAACTATGCCAGCAGAAGCCTCAAACACTGTCCTTATTCCACTCCAAACAGAGAAGTCTCTGTATGAAAAGCAAATTTCAACCTCCAGCCGCCTGCCAGGAGACTAGCGAGGCCAACAGGGCAGGAACGGGAGTGACCAAGGTGGGGTGACCCGGAACTAGAGACCAGAGAGCTGAATTCCCTCCACAAAGTTTAGGTTAGGAAGCCCCTTGTTGGTAAATTTGGGAGCAGAATGTAATGCTGATGTAGGGACCCGAAAAGCAGCAGCATCTTCCTTTCTGAGGAGCTCACAGGGGTCTGTTATGCTCAAGATGGCAGTCAGAGGAGCACAGAGAGGGTGCCAGGGAGGAAAGATGAGCTGCCTGTGAGGATGTGGACAGCCAAGCCTGGTGAGGCAAAAGCTGAGCCCCATGTGTGGCCTCTGGCTCCCCCTGGAGTGAGGTCGTAGCCACAGACAGGCCTTTGTCTCCGCAGGTGCTGATCCTCTTGTACATCGCAGATTGGATGGTGCACTGGATGTGGGGTCGGGGCCTGGACCCAGACAACTTCTCCATCCCGTACTTGACAGCTCTGGGGGACCTGCTTGGCACTGGACTCCTGGCACTCAGCTTCCATGTCCTCTGGCTCATTGGGGACCGAGACACGGATGTCGGGGACTAACTTGTTCACTCAACCTTCTGCCCACCCCTCTGCACTTTCCATTTGAATTTTTTCTTTTGCTCCCCAGCCCACTCCACACTCCACACTCCCACCTCTTTCCAGGACTTCACTCTGATACCAAATTCTCATTATTTTCAATGGGAATTTTTATAAATTGAGCCAAGTTTATATAGCAAGAATTCAGGAAGGACAGATGGACTGAGATAAGCAGTACAAGTAGATTTTTGAGACAATCACCAAGTGCAATTTCATGGTGGGTGCCTCCAGGTCACGTGACTTGGGGGCGGGGTTCCACCTGGGACCTGGGGGCTTTGGTTTAGCTTTAGCAACCTTTACCTTAGCCCTGATGAGAAACCCTTTGTGTGTAGGCTCTGGTTTTTAAATTTTGTTTTGTTTTCTTCTTTTTGGTTAAACAGAGAGAGAAATATCACTCTATACTCCCTGGCTTCCATACACACACACACACACACACACACTTTTCGTAGAAATGGACCAACTTCAAAACACTGGGCAGAAATAACTGTGCCAGCCCCATAGGCCCTTCTGCTTAAAAAAGTGGTGCCTAATCAGACTGTGCACATGCCCCTCACCAGTTGTCTGATGAAGGCCACCAGCCCCTCCCGCAAATCCTCTTCCAATTGATTGTCCCATCCAGGAAGAAATAAGCAGCAGCCTGGTCTTGCTGTTGCCCCATGCCCACCCATAGGGTGGCCAGAATCCACGTCCTCCCTGGGACCAGATTCTTTGTTTCTGTTCGACCTTCACCTCTTATTTCCCCCAAGCACTACCTTCCCCAGAGCTTGCTGGCCTGGGTTCCAAGATGAGGGGTGGGGTATGGGTATGTGGAGGATGACTGGGAAGTTGAGGGCAACCAGAGGTGTTTCATCACTGCTCTTTCCCCTGAGGACATAATCACATGGTCCCCTTGACTCCATCACTTTGTAAAACACCCATCCCATCCTGCTGTGGAGGTTGGTTTTCGTCACTTGGCTCTTGCTCGCAGGTACTCAACATTCATTCCTTCACTCATCCAGGAGTTCCGCAGCCCCCTAAGGTGGGCTTTTCTGCAGACATGGTCTGAAGCCTTCACTGAGCAATATTTATCAAGTGCCTGGTATGTGTTGGATACTATGCCAGGCGCTGACTAGCCAGTGGTGTGGAAACACACCTCTACCCTCACCTCATTGCCCAAACGCCAAGGCACACTGCCCTTTTCCACACACCCTTTGTGTCTGCACCTGCGTCCCCAAGCCAGGTTCTGCCTCCTGGCCTCCTAGGTCCCACCTCTGCAACGCTGGCCGCAGCCAGAGCCTCAAGCTCCATTGCTCAACCAGTGTTCATTTCCCTAAACCACCCTTACCTCCCCACCCCTCCCCTCTACTTCTCACCAACCACCCAAAATAGAACTCAGAACTGGTAGGCTGGACCTCAACTAGCTGCTTCTCCTTTTCTCTGCCAGAGCAAGATTGGGGGCATTGGAGCCTCCACCTCTGCCCCCCATGTGACTCTTAACAGACTGGAAATCTCTCCACACTGACGAGGACAAATCCGGTCATTGAGATGCAGGCTTTTTCTATCCTCTATCTGCAGCCTCCCACTTTGGCAAGGCAGTGGCCCCATCTCTTACCAACAACATGCCTTATCTAGGACCGTGCCCCCTACCTCCAGAGACCACCCTCCCTCTGTTTCCACATGGTCCAGCCTGTGGAACCGAGAACCTTAGCATTGAAAGGGATCCTAGAGGTTATCTAGGTGGAGTCGTGGCCAACAGAGGTCATTTAACACCAGCCAGGGCTTGTTCTACTCTTCCCTCAGGCCTCCCTTCATCTTGTCCAAACACCTCCACCTCCAAACACATTTGCACAGACTCTTCTTGTACATGCACCAAAACCAAACCCCCAGCCCTGAGACCTCCAGTCGCCCTTGCCCCGGCGCTCACCCCTTCCTTATCTCTGGAGTTCAGCCAGGCTGCCCTGGAGACTGGAGCGCCTCCTTTGCTGAGAAAGCAGGAAGATAGGTGTGCTCCAAGTCCCTGAGTGTGAGCTGCAGGAGGACTGTGGGGTGAAGGAAAGAAAATGAAGTTGACTTTCCCAGAAGATTTGTTTCTTTTTCCCTGGTTGCACAAACTGCATGTCTGACCTGGCTGAGGAGCAACACTGGTTTACTCCTGACCCCATAAGAAGCTACAGAACTGTGTCTTAAGAGAATTATTTATAGTTACTATAACTGAATTGACAAATGTCAACATAACTGATAAATTATATTTGGTAAAATAAAGAGGATGTTTATTTAGGTGGTTGGTGTTTCCTGTGTGTTCATGGAAAAGGGTCAAAGTGTGACAAGAAGTGGAGCATCTCAAATACAGGGACATTTGATAGAAAGCGCCTGTCAGTGTCCTTTATCGAGCGATAATCGGAGCCGCTCTGCATCCTGTGTCCACGCACCATCTCAGCTTAAGGGACGTGAGCGTCTAAGGGGTGAGGTTCCAGCCCCACCCCTGCAAGTCAGAGTGATGATAAGCCATCACTTGTTGAGTGCTTACAACTTGTTCTCACTCTACTCAATCCTGCAAGCCCCGAGGAGTTTGCAATTGACTGCAAAGGGCTGGGAGTCAGGCAAACCTAGGTTCAAATCCCAGCTCTTCTGCTTGTATATGTGTGACCTTGGACAGAACATTTACCCTCCCTGATCTCCAGTTTCCTCATCTGTGGTATTACCTATTTCCTGGGATTGTTAGGAGTCATCAGTGGGTCATGCGCATAAAGCACTAAGTGTGTGCCTGGCACATGCTAAACCCCAAAATAGTAGGCAGCAGTAAAGTGGGAGGAGGTGAACCAACGCCTAGGCAGTATCACTGCACTTGCACTCAGGGTAAGGGTGGTTATGGGGGCGAGCAGGCAGAAGGGACCCCTCATCAAGCTGGGGGTGGTGGGGAGTCAGGGAAATCTAGAGAAGAATAGGAGTAAGCAGGAAGTGGGAGGCGAAAGCCATCCTGTAGAGGGAACAGCAGCTGAGTCCAGAAGTTAACCTAGCGCTTTAGGGAACTGCAAATAGTTCTCAAAGACTGGCATTTGTGGCACGGCATGACGACACAACCTCCTGAGCCACACATATCCCTGACAAGGCCCTGTTTCTGAGCTAACAGGTGTGGAAGGCATAGTCACAGTGCAGCCCCCAGGTGTGTCTGGCTCCAGAGCCTATGCTGGGGCCTCTGCCCACTGGACACACCCCCACAGGAGACAGATAATACTGGAAAGCAGAGACTGCACCCTGAGTATCTGCCCATCCTAGCAATCTCCCTTTCCTCCTATTTTATTGAGAAATAATAGACAAAATTTTAAGATATTTAAAGTGTACAACTGCGGCCTTCCTAGTGGTTCAAGGGGTGAAGTCTTAGCACTATGAAGCTATCCTCAGCCACTGCAGCACGAGTTCAATCCCCGGCCAGGGATCTACCCACATGGCGCAGCAGACCCCTCCTGACTCGCCCGCTGCTCCCCTCAGCAGTGTGTTTCAGACTATCCACCCGTTCTGCTCCCCACTCCGTCTCTGGTGAATCCTCTCATCCCATGCTCCCACTCCCCACAACTCTGGCCTACACCCCAGCTCTTATATGCATAAATAAATCTTAAAAAAAAATAAAGGGTACAACTAATGACTGATGCATCCATTGTGGACGGATTCCCACCATGGAGTTAACACCTTAACACACCCATTATCTCACCTACTTGTACTTTATTTTTGGTGAGACCTTTTAAGAAATTAGTCTTTTATAACAGGCTTGGATTCGAGAACAAACTTCAAAGCAGCAATATGCTAATAAGACTCTTCATGTGTAATGGAAAAAGAGGATAATTGCTTGTTAATTTTTATTTGTGTGTTTTACTATACAGTATATTATACTGTATACTTTTAAATAATGGCCTCATTTACAACTTCAATATTATCACTATTAACCCAACAAGATAGATATTATCACATTATACAAGGAGAAACAGGTTCAGAGGTCTTCAGGTTTTGCCCAAGGCCATATATCCACCTCCAGCACCCTCAGCCCAGGCCTACCACGCCTCTAGCTGGATGGACCATTGGCCCTGTACAGAGAACATAAAAACATCACTAAAATGTTTAGAAATACAGTACTGATTATTTAAGTTTGCTCACAAGATACCCTACATTAATACAAAATAGTCATTGTTTACTGAAAATAGACAATGTCTTCCAGGGAACATTTAAAAACAGGTCTCCCAGGCACCAGCCTATCTCTGGTGATATTTTTGCAACATAATTACAGGCAACACATCAACACTGCGGCCAGCTAAGTGCTGGTCTCCTCAAATCCTACCTGTCTCCTTCAGCTAAAATACAGAAGCTGGAGGATGCTCAGTATGGTTCTGTTTACTGCACTGTACTATATTTTATTACATTATCTAAATATAAAATTGTTCAATATGGTTCCCAAGAAAATGTCTGGCTTGGGAAATTTAAAAAAAAAACTAGGAAGAAAAAAAGTTACAGAAAAGTGAGAACAGTCTGGCCAACCAGAAAAGAATTTTAAAGCATAATTTGAAAGATTTTATGGCTATATTCATATTTAGTTAAGTGTGGGTGACTAATACTATATAGCTATTGATGATTTTAAATTAAATGAAGAATTTCAAATAAGTTTAAATGTTATGTCATAGTCAGTGCATGGAACAAATTCCTTATTTTGAGCATTATAGAAATGTATTTCTCTTAGATACTATTTTAAAAACAATGAACAGGTAGATAGAGCATGTCACTTGAAGGGAGCCCCTAAACTATGGCCTGATGGGACACCCACATATTTTTCCTCAACTCTGCCACAGACTGTCATGTGGGACTTTAAGTGTACAACCTAGGCTGTCACCTACCCAACAAATTACTCAGAAATGAAGTATTTGGATTTCGGGAAGTTAGAAATACATGGTGTGAGAAACCAAACTTTTAAGAGAATAAGTGACTTGTCGCAAGTGTCATACAGGGAATATTAAGTAAGGTCTCCCGATTGCCAGGCCAAATCCCACATGGCCATGCGGCGTAGGTGGAGGAAGATGCCAGGAAGATGTCACCTTGCCTGAAGCATACTTGGGGGACCCCTTCCTAGCCCAGGGTGCAAACACTGGTCCTTCCTACAACTCCTCTGCTGTGGAGGACAAAGCAACCACCCTGTCGCCCCCACCCCACCCAAGCTTCTGCAGTCTATATCTTTTGCTTGGCTTAACATCTAGGTTATCTTTTTTCTGTATCAGGGCCAAAGTTGGCAGCCAGAATCCCCTGGGATGTTGCCCTAGATACTCCCAGGCTCAGAGCTTGCCGTAGGCTCTTGGGCACAAGCCCACGAGGAGTGATTGGCAAGTTGCTCTCCGAGCCTGCCAGCCTCTCTCTAGAGGGTTTCCTAGGGCACCTTGCTGCTGAGCCTTCCGGCTGAATGCTTAGCTGGGTCATGGGCTTCTCCCCAAGCTGCTTCCTGTGCCCAAAGCAATCACCAGACAGTTATGATTCTTTAAGTGAGTCTGGATTCTTTAAATGGTCTGGAAGAGTCTGTACCCCATTATCTCGCCCTTCTTTGCTGCGGCCTTTTGCTGCTCCTCCTCAGTTTCCACTCCTGTTACAAGGCCATTTCCTGCTCTAATGGGGGAGGAGGCTGCGGGGATATTCCACCCGAAGTCTAGCTCTGAGTCCTTGGGAGCTTGCCTGGTGCTGGGTCATCTCCTTGTTGGGATTTATTGAATTCATGCTAGGCATCACCAACAGCCTCCTGAAATTAGTGAGAGAACAGATAGAAACCTCATAGTCTATGTAGAACTCTCGTCAAAAATGTTTTTCCAGAATCTTGTCTTGAGAAAATAATCAGACAACCTGCAATATGGAACTCTCTATAAGACTTTTTTTTATTTATTTTTATTTTATTTAGGCATATAAGAACTGTGGTGTAGGCCAGAGGTATGGTGAGTGAGAGGATTCACCAGAGACAGAGTAGGGAGCAGAACAGGAGGATCTACTGAAATACACTGCTGAGGGGAGCAGTGGGCAAGACAGGAGAGGTCTGCTGTGCCATGTGGGTTGCTCCCTGGCCGGGGGCATTGAACTCATGCCACAGTGGCTGGGGATAGCTTGGTAGCACTGAGACTTGAACCCCTGCACCACCAGGGAGGCCCTGGCTTAGACTTTTTAAAAAGTCAATGTTATGAAAACCCAAATGAAGGCCAGATTGTTCCAAATGGCACTACCCAATAGACTCTGTGGTGATGTAAGTTGCCTGTATCTGTCCATCCAGTGTAGCAGCCTTGCCCAATGTGGCAACTGAGTACTTGAAAGCTGGTCCCTATAAAGCATAATAGTAACAAGAGTAAGATTGACCGCTTCCCCAGCTTCCAGAAAACTATGTTCCAACATGTATAGGCAAATTGTTTGGTGCTCTGCCTTTATGTTAATGATAACTGTCTCTAGAAAACAGCAACTTGCTACTGAAGAAATACACCCTATCCCAAAAGAACAGACATACCTGTGAAAGAAATTTCTGTGACTTAGGGGGACACCAATAACTTGCTAATCTTCACTCCCCACCTTTCTGATTTGGGAAATTTGGAATAGTTTCTCTCAGATAGCCAGTAAAATCCAAAATTTTGCATTTGAAGACCTTACTTACTTGCAAGGTGCTGGTTACTTATAAGATAAATCGTTAAAAATCAGTCACATGGTTAAGCAACCAAAGCAGATTGTAAATGCTTGAGTGATTATAACTAAGGGCTGTAATTTTTTTTTTTCATACAAGAACTGGGATATAGGCCAGAGGTGTGGTGGGTGAGCGGATTTACCAGAGACAGAGTGGAGAGCAGAACAGGCAGATCTACTGAAATACACTGCTGAGAGTAGCGGTGGGTGGGACAGGAGAGGTCTGCTGCACCATGTGGGTTAGTTTCCTGGCCGGGGATGGAACATGTGCTGCAGTGGTTGCCGATAGCTTCACAGTGCTGAGACTTAACCTCTTGCACCACCAGAGAGGCCCAACTAGGTCATAAAATCTTAAAGGTTGTCTTTTGCAGACAATGGGTCTGGTCGAACATTTCATTGTTTCCCCTCTAGCACAGTGGAATTAGAGTAGAGGTTTGAAATAATGGTGAGGTGAGTCTCTTTGGGGGCAGACAACTAGCCCCTTCATAGCTGAACTGTTGTATTATAGCTGACTCTGGCCTCTATAGCTTTTTCCTGTCGTGTGGACTACTAATATCTGCTTAGTGTTTTCCACAATCCAAAAGAATTGAAATCAGGACTTGAGGAGATTATCGCTTCCATGTTTATTGCAGTACTGTTCACAACAGCCAATATATGGAAGCAACCTAAATTTCCATCAACTTATTCCATCTATTGCATACAATGGAACTTTTAAAAGACATCAAAAAGAAGGAAATTGGGCCTCCCCTGGTGAAGCAGGTGGTTGAGCACTGTGCTGTGAAGTTGTCCGCAGTCTCTGCAGCGCCAGTTCGATTCTGGCCGGGCGGCAAGAGTCCCACATGGCACAGCAGACCTCTCCTGTCTCGCCCACTGCTCCCCTCAGCAGTGTATTTTGTCAGTCTGCCTGTTATGTTCCCCGCTCTGTCTCTGGTGAGTCCTCTCACCCTCCCGCGCATCTGGACTGTACCCCAGTTCTTGTAAAAATAAATAAATAAATCTTTAATAAAAAAAAAGGAAGGAAATTATGCAATAAGTGAAAATATGGATGAACTTTAAGGACATTATGCTATGTAAAATAACCAACTAATGGGTCTCTCTGGTGGCGCAGGGGTTTAAGTCTCAGCACTATCAAGCTATCGCTAGTCACTTGTGGCGCAGCAGACCTCTCCTATCTCACCCGCTGCTCCCCTCAGCAGTGTATTTCGGTAGATCCACCTGTTGTGCTCCCCGCTCTGTCTCTGGTGAATCCTCTCACCCGCTGCACCTCTGGCCTACACCCCAATTCTTGTATGCATAAATAAATAAATCTTAAAAAGAAATAACCAAGTAACAGAAAGACAACTACTGCATGAGATGACTTATTGAGGGAGCTAAAACTGCCAAAAATATAGAATTAAAGAGTAAAATAGTGGTGTATAAGATATTGGGGGGATTGGCACATGGGGAGTTACTAATCAGCAGGCATAGGTTTCAGTTAAGCAAGATGAGTAAGTATTCTGGAGCTCTGCAAACATTGCACCTCTATTGCACACTTACAATTTTGTGGGTTTTGTATTGTATTAAACATTTAAAAATTAAAGATGGTTCATCTCTTGTCAAGTGTTCCTATTAAAATAATTCTTTTTAATTTTAATCTTTTTTTATGCATACAAGAACTAGGGTACAGCAGAGGTGCAGGGGGGGTGAGAGGATTCACCAGAGACAGAGTGGGGAGCAGAACAGGCAGATCCACTGAAATACACTGCTGAGGGGAAACAGGAGAGGTCTGCTGTGCCATGTGGGTCACCTCCCTGGTCTGTTGGGGATGGAATTCATGCTGCAGTGGCTGTGGATAGCTTCATGGTGCTGTGATTAACCCCTTGCGCCACCAGGGAGGCCCCTTTATAATTTTATATTAAAAAAATAGTAAGTGCTTGAGGTCTGAAGCCTTAATGGAAGAAGAAATGAGGAGGCCAGTGACAGCAGTGGGGGAGCTGATCAAAGTAGCTGCTTTTAGATGACGTAGTGAGAGGGAGTCCATAGCAGGACATGCAAGAGGAGGCACCAATAAGACAGTGAATAGAGTTGATTGGAAATAAAGATACAAAGTCAGACTAAGATATATTTGAAGACAAGGGCAATTTACTAAAGTAACAAAGTTTAAAGAGTTATCAGCTCAGGGACCAAGAACCAAGTCTTAGGAAATGCTCCCTTGGTGGGAGATGGGCTGGAGAGAAACCCCGAGAACAGAGTTCATTGGAGAGGCAGGAGGATGAAAAAAAATGCTGTAAGAATAGAAGCCACCTGCGAGACAAGTTTCACTGAGTGATTAACCATGTCATGGCCCATGGGAACTGAAAAGAGACCACAGCAAGAAGTCTGAGACATCCGGAAAGACAAGTAACCCTGCCTGACCTCCACTAACCAGTCACAAATATTCTGGTCTAAATAAGCTGTGCCCCACGTTGATGTTCTCTCCTCTCAGAACAGAACATTAGTGGTAACCCCGCTCTCAAGAGACCCGGCAGGGCCCTTGGAAAGGGACCTACTTCCTCTCCTCTTGTGGAGGAAAGCATAAAAAATGGAGCTTATCTTCTTGCCATGAAGTTTATGTCTCCTTAATTCCTACCTGAAAGACAGGCAGGTCAAAAAAAGTTATAGGCAGGGTTATAAAAGTGATGGCCTAGGGTTTAGTCTCATGGCTATCACAGCTGCAGCCTGAGTTCGATCCCCAGTCAGGGAGTTAACCCACATGACACAGCATGTCTCCTGTCTCCCCGCTGCTCCCCTCAGCAGTGTATTTCAGTTGATCCTCCTGTTCTGCTCCCCACTCTGTCTCTGGTGAATCCTCCCATGCCCTGCTTCTCTGGCCTACACCCTAGTTTTTCTATGCCAAAAAAAAAAAAGCTATAGGCTCAAAGTTAAATTATTGGCAAAACTGTAGGTTCATTGTTATTCATGAGCAACATCAGCAACTAATGGGGCAGCTTTCAGCTCAAGTGATACATGAGTAGGGTGGCTGGGGATTTGTGGAAGTGAGAATGAGGAACTGTTTCTGTTTTCTGTCTATCTTTATTGCTGAGGCTAGTTATTGAATAACATGGTTCTTTCTCAGGGTCTGTCTCTTGATCAAGCATTTTTGTTTTTGTTTTTTTAGAGCATTTTTTAAAAAGATTTATTTATTTATTTATACAAGCACTGGGTACAGTCAGAAGCGCGGGAGGGTGAGAGAATTCACCAGAGCCAGAGTGGAGAGCAGAGCAGACAGACTGACGAAGAACACTGCTGAGGGGAGCAGCGGGCGGCAGGAGAGCTCTGCGCTCCATGTGGGACCCTCGTCCAGTGGCCGGGAATTGAACCAGCGCTGCAGAGGCTGCGGGCAGCTTTGCAACCCAGCGCTCAACTGGGGAGGCCCTTGACCAAGTGTTTTTGAACTTGACTGATTTTGGATTGTATGGGAAATACATCATGTTCACAAGATCCTGCATCTGTCCATCTTAATTGAAGATATGGGAATTGGATTTCACTTAGAGCACGAGGAGTGAGGCTTGAGGTTTATGGAATGTATGGGGTAGAGATAACTTTTAATTTTAATGCCATAATGATACAGGGCAACAAGGGGCACTAAAACTGGCCAAGGACACTGCCCAAATAATTTACCAGTCAGTCTGAGTTCTTCACCTGCACGCACAATTGCAAGACTACTCAGGCTCAGAAAACAACAACAAAGGGACTTATTTAATAAATCAGGGAAAAACAAAGAGTTACTGAGGCCAATAATGACCGTTTACCTCACCCAAAGCCATGTCAAGTGTTTCTCAGTCCTGCACAAAAGCAGTTAAAATAGTGTCTTCCCGCCACTGAGGATAGAATTTCTCTCCCAAACAATAGTCCACGTGTCTAAGATGGCGTCCTCCTGCCTCTGCCGACCTGGAGCACTGGCAGCCTGATTCTAGGCCAGGTTCCGACACTCGAAGACAACAGAAGACACAACGGGAGACACTCCCAGAGCTGCGGGGACGCCCCCGCGCAGCACCAGAAAAGCGCCACTCAAAACAGCAGCTGCAGCAGCCAAACGGATGGACAAACAGCCACACGCACACCGCAGCGAGGCGCCTGGCTCCGGGTCTTTGCTTTCTCTGCCAGGCCGTAACCGCAGCAAAACCAGGAACAGTTTCAGTCACTTGGCTACTTGCAAATCCTCCAAACTATTCCTTTCCAAGGCTAGCTGCTGGAGGCCTCCACCTTCAGAGGCCCACGACAGCCTTCTGGAAGATTGGCACGGTGCGGGCTGGAATCTGCTGACCTCAAATGCAAAAGACCCAAACACCTTGAGTCCCGAAGACTGAATGAATCCTCCCTTTCCACAGTCCTGTATATTTCTTTTTTTTATTATACTTTTTCAAAAAAGATTTATTTATATAAGAGCTGGGGTAGAGGTCAGAAGTGTGGGAGGGTGAGAGAATTCACCAGAGCCAGAGCTGGAGCAGAACAGGCAGATGGACCCAAGACACTGCTGAGGGGAGCAGCAGGCGAGGCAGGAGAGGTCTGCTGTGCCATATGGGGTTCTCCCTGGCCAGCAGGGAATCTAGCCGGCACTGCAGAAGCTGCTGGACAGCTTCGCAGCACAGCACTCAACCACTGCGCCACTGGGGAGGCCCCCTGTATATTTCTTATCAGTAGCCCCACCTCAAAATGATATACTTTTTAGCATTTTCCCTGGGGCTTCCTATCCTCACTAGCACCCTCTCCAGGGGACACCACCTGTAACAGTCCTTGGCCTCAGCCATGGGTTACAATAATAACCCCGAAGATAATGAAAAATCTGAGGACAGATTTAGGCAGGTGAGATGATGTTGAACAAATCACCACTGAAGGATCTTTTCTGATCTGAAGGTTTTGTTTAACTTTGGCTGCTTAAAATTTATTGATTTTGTCAATCATTTACAGTCACGTCATTCTGGGAGTCCCACTTCACCCCTCCATACGTGTACATGCCTCATTCACCCTCCACCAAAGCTCCAGTGCCAGTACCCTGCAACCTCCCCTCCCTCACACCCTCTATCCTCTCCCATTCCTCCTAGCAACCAGCATATTTTTCATAGAGGGTAGGAACTGTTTTTGTTGTGTTTTGCCAGTTTGTTTGCCTTGGTTATTTATATTCTGCAAATGAGTAAAATCACCTAATAATTGTCTTTCACTTTCTGACTTACCTGGTTTAGCATCACCACCTCCAGATTCATCCATGTTGCCCCCAAAGGCACTATTTCATCTTTTTAAATAGCTGAGTAGTGTTCATGCTTTCTTTGTCCAGTCATCTGAACAATCATCTGTCAAAGAGCATCTGGGTAGATTCCATGCCCTGCTTATCATGAACATACTGCTATGAACACAAAAGTGCATAAATCTTTTCATACTGATATTTTTATATTCTTTGGGTAAATGCCTCGCAGTGATAGTGCTAATCATATGTTTCCATTCATTTTTTTCTTCTTAAGGACTCCCCATACCATTTTCTATAGAGGCTGCACCAAATTATATTCCCACCAACACAATGACTGAGGGTTCCTCTTTTCTTGACATCCTCACCAACATTTGTGGTTTCCAGTCTGTTTGATAAAGGTCATTTTCACAGAGGTAAGGTGGTATCCCCTTGTAATTTTGATTTGCATTTTCCTTATAATAAGTGACATTGAGTGCCTCCCTGGTGGCCTAGGGGTTTAGTCTCAGCATTACCACTACAAACCCACCTAGGGGTTTAGTCTCAGCACTACCACTAACACCTCAGCACTACCACCTCAGCAAAGGCTCACCATGATGTGATGGCCTGAGTTCAATCCCCGGCCAGGGAACTAATCCTCACAGCACAGCAAACCTCTCCTGTCTTGCCCACTGTTCCCCTTAGCAGTTTCTGTCTCTGGTGAATCCTCTCATTCCCCCCTGGCCCCCTCTCCCAGTTCTTCTAAGCAAAATAAATAAAAATAAATATAAAAAATTCTTATAATAAAGAAATAATTCTTTCTTTAAAAAAAGTGACATTGAGCATTTTTTCATGTGCTGGTAGACCATTTGAATATCTTCTTTGGAGAAGAGTCTATTTAGGCCTTTTGCCCATTTTTTGATCGGGCTCTTTGGCTTTTTTGTTGTTGAGTTGTATGAGTTCTTTGTATATTTTGGAAGTTAACCCTTTGTGAGAAGTGTGATGTGCAAATAATCTTCTCCAGTCCACAGGGCCCTTTTTTTTTTTTTTTTTTTTTTTTTTTGGTGATGTGTGTTTTGTGTGTCTATTCTGGGATTCAGGCACCAAATCCCAATGCCTCTCTATTGCCTGTTTAGAGGAGTATCACTCTCCCGAGTGCAAACTACACTACACAGCATTGTATAGTATAGGAGGAGCCACAGCGCTAGTGCTGGCCTGCCCTCCACCATCGCTGCTGGCCTCTGCCTACAGCCTGAGCCCCAGTGGGGCCACTGATGTCTGGCAGTAAAATGCCCAACACCCGTTGCCACTTATACTGCCCACAAGCAGCTTCTGGGGCCAGGGACTACAGCCTTGAAGGGGGATGTCTCCGGTTTCATATACAAGTCTTTAATCCATTTTGAGTTAATGTTCATGTATGTTCATGTAAGTAAGCATCTAGTTTCATTTTTTTTGCATTTGACTGTCCAAGTTTTCCAACACCATTTGTTAAAAACACTTTATTGTCTCCATTATGGGATAGTTCCTTTGTCAGATTAACTGTCTATATTTGTATGGACTTTCCCCCCACACACACACACTCTATTTTATTCCACTGGTCTGTTTCTTTTTTGCAATACCATACCATTTGATTACTATTCTGTGTAATATAGCTTGAACTCAGGGAGTGTGATACATACATTTTTCTTTTTTTTCTGTCAAGATTGCTTTGGCTATTTGGGTTCTTTTATAGTTCCATACAAATTTTGTAACATTAGTTCTGTTTTCTTGGAAAAAGTCATTGGAATTTTGATAGGTGTTGTGTTGAATCTGTAAATGGCTTTAATTAACATGGCCATTTTAAAAAGGTTTATTCTTGCAACCCATGAACATGGGATATCTTTCCAGATTTTTGTATCTTTTATTTTCTTTGACAGTGTCTTAAATTTTCAGTGTATAGTTCCTTCACCTTTCATTAAGTTTACTCTCCCAGGTATTTCATTCATGGGGGGGCACAATTGTAAATGGGATTGTTTTCTTAATGTCTCTTTCTTCTAATTCATTGTTTGCATATGAAAATACAACAGATTTTTGTATACCAATTTTGTATCCTGCTACTTTACTGTATTGTTTAATCATTTCTAGTTGCAGTTTGGTAGATTCTTTGGATTTTCTATCTACATTATGTCACATGCAAATAGTGATCATTTCACTTATTCTCTTGTAATTTGGATTCCTTTTGTATCTTTTTCTTGCCTAATTGCTCCAGCTAGGGCATCCAATAGTATGTTAAACAGTGATAATAAAAGTGGACGTCCTTCCAATGGAACCAAATAGAAAACCCAGAAATAAACTCACAGATTTATGGTCAACTAATCTTTGACAAAGGAGCAAAGAATATGCATTGGAGCAAAGAAAGTTTGTTCAATAAATGGTACTGGGAAAACTGTGTCGCTACATGCAAAAGGATGAAACTTGACTACTACCTGACACCATGCACAAAAACCAACTCAAAATGGATTAAAGAACTAGACAAAAGACCTGAAACCATAAAATACATAGAAGGAAATACTGGAGAAACACTACATGACATGCACCTCAAAGACATCTTTACAGACACATCACCCAAAGCAGTGATAGTGAAGGCAAAGATAAACAACTGGGACTATATCAAATTAAAGAGCTTCTGCACAGCAAAAAAGACAATAACCAAAACAAAGAGAAACCCCACCAACTGGGAGAAAATTTTTGCACACAACACTAATGATAAAGGACTGATCACAAAAATCTACAAAGAGCTGATGAGACTCAACAAAAACAAAGAAAATAATGCAGTCAAAAAATGGGCAGAAGAGCTAAAGAGAAACTTCTCCAAAGAGGAAATACAAATGGCCAACAGGCATGTGAAAAACTGTTCAACATCACTTGCAATCAGGGAAATGCAAATCAAAACTACAATGAGATGCCACCTCACACCAGTGAAAATGGCACATATTAAAAAAACTAGCAACAACAAATGTTGGCGAGGATGTGGAGAAAAAGGAACTCTCCTGCATTGCTGGTGGGAGTGCAAACTGGTCCAACCATTATGGAGAGCTGTGTGGAGATTCCTCAACCTACTAAAGATAGAGCTTCCATATGATCCAGCAATTCCACTCTTAGGTATTTACCCAAAGGACACAGAAACATCAATTCCAAAGAGCACCTGCACCCCTATGTTTATAGCAGCACTATTTACAATAGCTAAGCTTTGGAAACAACCCAAATGCCCAAAAATAGATGACTGGATCAGGAAGATGTGGTACCTATACACAATGGAATTATTACTCAGCATTCAAAAAAGATAAACACATGCAATTTGCAGCAACATGGATGGAGCTGGAAGGGATCATGCTCAGCGAAATAAGCCAGAAAGAAAAAGAAAAATACCGGATGGTCTCACTCATAACAGGAATCTAGAAAACCTAAATAAGGGACCAGGAAAAAGAATAACTATAAGAAAGAAAATATCAAAATCAACAAACAACTATGAACCAGAGACACACTATGGGGGGGGGGGAGGGCAGGAAAAGGCAAGATTGGGGTCAAAATAAGGGGGTTGCAATTGTATGGGGAATATAAAAATAAAAAAAATTAAAGAAAAAAAGTGGACGTCTTTGTCTTATTCCTGATCTTAGGGGAAATGCTTTTAGTTTTTCACCATTGATTAATGATATGGCTCTGGGGTTATCACACCCGGCCTCTATTATATGGAGAAAAGTTCCTTTTTTTCCCTTTAAAGAGTGCTTTTGCGGGTTTTGACGCTTATCAAACACTTTTTCAGTGTAATTGAAATCTTATCCCGAATTATTTTAAAGTAAGACTTGGAGGAAATGAAGGACTATGAAGACCTTGAAACCTCCTGTAGGTTTCAAAAAGTGCATAAACTACATTTCCCAGGAGGCCTTGTGGGCGAGTCTCCACATTCCCTTGCTATTTTACCGCAAAGTAAACTGGGAAATGTAGTGCTCCCAGTAAGTCTGCACGTGATGCCTGCGGAGTTAGGGGAGAAGCACCCAGCCGCTTCCTGGGCGTCACAAAGTCTGAGGAGTCAAGGTGTGAGCCTCTCTGACCCCCACCTTAGTTTGTTTTGTGGGAGGCGGTGCGTATATTCTGGCCCAAACTGGGAAATGAGTTGGCGGGTTCCGCTGGAGCCGCTCAGGGGAAGGAAGTCCGGGTGCGTGAGGCACGGCGGGGCCCCGTCGCGCTTCTGGCGCGGGCGGGGATGTGGCGAGGAGCCGGGGGCTGGGGCTCGGCCGGGTGCCTCCCGCCCGCCCCACCCAGGCTGCGGCCGCCGGGGAGGAAACGCCTATAGGTGGAGTGCGAGTTTCCCTTTTTGCTTTCTCGGCAGAGCAGCGCAGCGGGCGACAGGCGGGAATGCCTGACTTCAGTCGGAAGGGGGTCTGGAGCCACAGGGGTTAAACACGCGACCCCCCCCACACACACACACTTGCCGCCTCCCTGAAACGTCCACTCTGCTGGCCATGGGCAGCCGCGATCACCTGTTCAAAGTGCTGGTGGTGGGCGACGCCGCGGTGGGCAAGACGTCCCTGGTGCAGCGGTATTCGCAGGACACCTTCAGCAAACACTACAAGTCCACGGTGGGAGGTGAGGCGCTGCCCCGCGGGCGGGCTGGACAGGAGGCCCAGGCCACGGCTCGAGCGGTGGACCCATGCGGGTGGGCACTGCGGTCCGGTCCGCGTGCCCTTGCTCGGGTCAGGAAGTAGGCATCTGGGCCGGGACTTGAGAGCGAGCAGTGGCAGGCTGTTCGGCGTGCGTGCCTCGCTGGGGTTTCCCCGGCTAGGTTTCCCCGCCTGAGCTGATTGATGCCTGGGAAGAGGTAGGGCCATGGTGTGAAGATGAGAGATAGGACGAGGGAGGATGTGAAAAGGGGGGCATCGCAGGCGCAAGGCTCCAGCAACCTTGCAAGCGGTCCCTGGCAAAGGTCTGCCAGCAACAAACAGAGGCAGCTTGGGTGTTTAGGTGCCAGCTGGAGAACCCCGCTTCTCCCGGGAGTTCCAGGCAGTTGTTGAAAGAACAGAAGGACTCTTAACCTGACCTCTGGGATCATCTCTGTGTTTTGGGGATGCCTGCGTGGGAGAGCCCCTTAGGCCACACAGGCTTGTGCTTATCAGGGCTGTTGAGCAGTATGTTTCTGCCCACTGATTGCCCAAGTAAAGGCAACCTAGGAATTCTTCGAAGAAAGTGAAATTACCACTTCTCTGATCTGTCTTCCCACCCCTTTTTCTCTCCAACTGACAAGAAGAGGATGGAAGAGAACATCAATTCATTCCTTTCCTGGTGTGGCCTTTGGACTCAACTCCTTTTTCAGAAATAGAAATGACTTTTTGTTAATTAAAAGGTATTTGGGAAAAGCTCATGAAGGGGTAGAGTAACTAAAACTTTTTTTTTAATCTCCTTTAAAAGAATTTTTTTTTTAAGAAGAAAGCTTGCACTAGTGTAAATTTTGAAAATGTGTGCTGGTGGAAACATTTATGGAAACATTTATGGAAAAATTTTTTTTAATTACCAAGCATGTCCATAAAACAACTTCCTTAAGAATATCCAGCAAAATTCGAAGTTTAACACTCAGACACTGTTTCCTTACCATTCTGTACCCCACTCCTTATTTCATTGATTTAGGTTAAAAGTGGCCTGCTAATCAATTTTTAGCAATTGCTCTAATTTTCTTTTAGTAAAGAACATAATTGACTTTGGCTAATTTTTTTTTTTTCAGTGCTTATTCTAAATTTCCTCTAGTTTTTATTTGTCACAGATGCGGAAGAATATATTTCAAAACCTCAGAAATTACCCTATTTCTCTCTTTTCTCAAAATGCTTTCCCCTGGCCGGCATTCTCTCAGCCCTGACTCATGGAATCTAGTTCTCTCCAGATGCGGTGGGAGGTTCCAGCCCAGCTCGTAAGCATCATCCTGGGACTCCTCTGAGGAGTTATTTTACCCCCATCCTGCCTGAAGTGATTCCTACGGCCCTTTTGAAGGATGTGACATTCCCCCTAGAGTGTGTTTTCCTCAAAATAGAATTGAGTTAAAACCCAGCAGTGAAACTAAATGTAAAAGGTGCAAAAGCTACCACACATAACTTATTTCCCCCTTCCACCCTATCATCCCTTGCTTGAGAAACCCCCACTAAATCTCCCAGAAACTAACCTAAGATTAGGGGTTTACTTTCATTGTTACTCCTACCTGCCTGTCCCCCACCCGACCCCTGCAAGACAAGTAGTATCAAACTGGGTTGACAGAGGAGCAAAAAATTGGAGACCCCTTGGGGTCCCACACTTAATATATAAATGTAGGTTTAAAAAGAAATACCCGTTGAGGGCTTAAAAAAAAATAACTAGATAGGTAAGACTGGAGTTGCACGACACATGGCTTATAACTGCATATTTGATCTGAGTTTACTGAGAATTTTCTCAAGGTAGCTTTTATTCAGATGTATCATCCTTGTATTTCCAGTGGATTTCGCTCTGAAGGTTCTCCAGTGGTCCAACTCTGAGATGGTGCGGTTGCAGCTGTGGGATATTGCAGGTAGGCTGGGGAGACTGGATAAGTATGAGAGAAGAAATTTTGGTTTAATCAGCAAGTTCTCCAAGAAAATGTGAGGCAGCAAAATCTCCTGAAGCTGGAACAAGTGAGCTGCTCTGAGGATACATGAGCTGAATAAATGTACAGCTTTTGTAGAGGTTTTCTGTAGATCTTTTGCCCTGAATAAATACAAAGGCATCTCTGTGTTGAGTGGTGGGTCTAGCCCTTTGCTGGGTTGTCTAGACCATGGGTGAATGCCCCAGCAGCAGGGGGAGCACGCTTTTACCAGAATTTTTTTTTTTTAAGATTTTGTTTATTTTTACTTAGGAGAACTGGGGTGTAGGCCAGAGGTGTGGCAGGTGAGAGGGTTCACCAGAGGCAGACTGGGGAGCAGAATAGGCAGATCGACTGAAATACCCTGCTGAGGGGAGCAGTGGGCAAGACAGGAGAGGTCTGCTGCCACACGTGGGTCAGCTCCGCACTGGCTGGGGATAGAAATCATGCCTTTGTGGTGAGTAACACTGAGACTAGGTCACCAGGGAGGCCCCCTTTTACCAGAATTTCAGTTGACCTTGCTGAGAAACAAGATCTCCAAGAAATCGAGACAGTAATAGTCACAGCTAACCTTACTATGTGCAAGCACTTGTCTGAGCATTTTAGAGTCACTGACTCACTATCCTCACAACCTTGTAATAAACTCAGTAGCTTTTACGGATGAGAAAACTGAGGCATGGAAAGTTGACTTTCCCAAAGTCATAGATAATAAATGACAGAGCAGGGATTTGGACCTGGTGATCTAGGAGCAGAATCTAGACTCAGCCACTCTCCATACTGCCCTCTCTCCCACAAGGAACACAGAAAGGACAGGGTATCAAGGCACCTGAGACTGGTTCTCAGGATCTCCTCAAGGCCTCCTCCTTCTTCCCAGGACAGGAGCGCTTCACTTCTATGACACGACTATACTATCGGGATGCCTCTGCATGTGTCATCATGTTTGATGTGACCAACAGCACTACCTTCAGCAATAGCCGGAAGTGGAAGCAGGACCTGGACAGCAAGCTCACACTGCCTAATGGGGACCCTGTGCCCTGCCTGCTTCTGGCCAACAAGGTGTGTGGCATTCTAGGACAGTGAACCCTGGCCTCTCTCAGGGTTCAGAGAGTAAGCGTGTCTGAAATCCTCTCTGACTCTGGGCACCTGCTTTTCTTTGCAAGTTGGCAAAATCATCTCCACCTCCTTTCAAGGGCTGCTGAGACTTTCTTGGAAAGAATGTTGACTGTCGATTTTTAGATGCAAGTGTCTGTGCCGTTTGTTGCAAGTGTTTTAAATCCAGAGGTATCTGAGCTAGGTTCCTATCCCCAGCAAGTTTATAGAGCTGCCTTTTATTCTCTTTGCCAGTGTGATCTGTCCCCATGGGCGATGAGCCGAGACCAAATTGACCGGTTCAGTAAAGAAAATGGATTCACAGGTTGGACAGAAACATCAGTAAAAGAGAACAAAAATATAAACGAGGCCATGAGGTGAGTAGCTTGTGCTGTTCTGGGGGGCCAGTCCCCGGATCTCCCTGTCTCCCACTGTGGCCCTTGGGCCTTGTTTTGTTTCTGAGAAACAGGAAGATTGGGCCACTGCACACCAGCTCCTGAAGGTTGGGGATGCTGTCTTGTCTCCCCAGACTCCTGGGGACAAAGAAGCACTTAAATCTAGTGGCTTTACTGATGCCATCTGCCCATCTGCTGATAAGACAGATGGTGCCTGCTTCCCCCCTTTTCTCAACCCAGCTTCTCAGGCTCACATTTTTGTTTTCTTAGAATCCTCATCGAAAAGATGATGAGCAATTCCAGAGAAGATATCTTGTCTTTGTCCAGCCAAGGGAACTACATCAACCTGAAAGCCGAGACTCCCTCCAGCTGGGCCTGCTGCTAGTAACATTGCCTTGTTTGCCCTCCTGGTTCTAGGGGGTCTTCCCATCTCTTCCCTTTGATTGTCTCCCCCAGAAGTTTCTTTAAGTGCATTGAACTGTCCAGTTAGGAGGACCACTATCACTTAGAAAAGACTCCTGTGTCCTCTGGAAGTTGGTCCTCACGTGCGGCTGGCGCACTGGCCCCACCAGTGCCTTCTGAATAAGAAAGGGTGTCTTCTCCCTCCATCAGTGATCAGGGATTTTGTGAGAAGGATTAGAAGTCAGCTTCTGTGCTTTAAGGACCATAATTCTCACCTGTTTATGACCTTACTTTTTCATTTGATGCATGTTAATATCCCCATCTAATGACTTCAGATAGCAAAGAAAATGAGATGCAAGGTTATTTATTTCCCAAATTCCTTGTCGGTCATTATTTTCAGGTTCTTTCTGTCTTGGGCTCTGATTCTGAGATGCCAAAGGAGGGGGGATACAAAAGGATATCTGGGGATCTTAGACTACTGGAAGACACCTAAAAGTCACTATTTCTGAAGCTTGTAGTCATAGTTAGATATTTTTTCCTGACTTTAAAGAAGAGTCAGTTATTTGAATTACCTATCATATTATGAGAGCATTTCCTTCCACAGAAAAATTAATTCTCACATTAGGGTTTTTTTCAGTCTCCCTACCACTGGGGTGAAGGTAGGTTTGCAGGTTTCTGGGTTAACACCTTGATGCAAAATGCTGCAAATGACATCAGTTGGAATGGTACCCCCAAATAGATCTGTTCCTTGCAGCTCTGGGAATCTAAACAGAAGAGGGAGAGGTTAACAGAACAAAATCCTGTGGTGCAACTTGTTTGTAAACACTTTGAATGGCTGGCACTTTACAGCCATAGGCAACAAACCCACCTGGGGTGGAGAGGAGACAAAAAATCAGTAGGTAACTTAAGTGCTAAATCGGGTAGACTTTTACGTATCAAATCACTTCTGGACAGTTCGATTTGTTAAATCCTCACAGAATAGTGATTTATAACCTACCCAACTTTAGGGATATTCTTAGTGAACTCAGACCTAGCGTTCTGAGAGAGACTTGCCGAAATAAAGTGATCAGAGAGCCACCTGGGAAGTTTATTTAAAAAATTTTAAAATAAAGTGTTTTAAGATTTTTGGGTTCTAACCTGAAACCTACTAAATCAAAATGCCCAGGGATGAAGTGTGGGAATTTGTTGTTATTTTTCATAGCTTCCCCAGGGATTCTGAACAGCCTCATTTCCATTGCTGGAGAGCTTGGGAAAGCTATGAGAAACCCCACTTGTGTGCTCTAGGATTCTGGGTGCTGTAGTCCTCCAGATGATGCTGACACATACCAGACTGAAACCCCTGTCCTGAGAGATAAATCAGAAACCAAATATCAGGGAGCAAATAGGGGAGCCCCACCATGGGTGTTGGTTTGGGGTTTTTCTGTTGTGTTGTTTTTTGTTTTATTTGTTTGTTTTGGTTGGTTGGTTCTTAATACCAATTATTATGACTTTTGCACAGTCTTTTGAGACCTTGAAGTTCTTTTTGGTATACCTCTTTTTCAGGGAGGGTTTTTAATGACAATCATTCTAAGGACAATAGTAGAGTAACAAATTCCCCCTTATGTGAAGAGAAAATTGATTTTTTATTCACTAGTTTGAACCCCTGCAAAACACAGGTAAATGGGAAATAAGTCTTCTACTCATGACAGCTATTGGCCTTTAGTGTGACTTTGTTTAAACGCTGTTTTATACTGATAGATTAGAGTACTGTGAAATGAAGACTATTTTTTAAATACCTGCTTTAAAAATGAAGATAAATGTTACTCTGTTTATGTCTTAACTTACTAGTACCAATTGTTTATTACCTATTCATTGCATGATGTACTACCCTAAATACTGCTTGGAAGTGTGACTACTTAAAAAAATTGAATATGTTTTCTTTTCCCATTTGCTGACTTGGGATTTACCTACCTTTTCAAGCATTGCCAGAGGCTGACCTACCAGCCCTTCTGGATTTCCTCTCCTAATTGGTAAACATTAGAGGCCTGAAACTAATTAAAGAAGAAATTGAAGTATAACTAATTTCTCTCCATGTCCCTATCCATAAAGAAAAGGGAAAGCAATTAAGATAAGAAGAAAATATTTACATGATAAGAAATGTGATTATACTAAACATAATTAGAACCTATCATTTGGATGCTTCCTCTTGGGTAAAATTGTTTAGAACATAGATATTGTTATGGTCCTTCCCTAAAGAAGGTTCTGTATTTGAGATAAAATGCACCCCCAGCCACTCACCTGGCCTTTGGCTAAAAAGAAAGCGCAAGTATCCCCTGTACAGTATTCTGAGACCCAAGGAAGGACTGAGATCGGAATTGTGGGGTTATGACTGCCCAGGTTCCACTTCGAAAAAATACCTGAGTGGCCAAACAAGCGGGGAAAGAGACCATTGGCCGAGCAAGGGCCCTCAGCAGTGGCAGCTGGCTGCTAAGACCATCTTGCTCTTGCTACTAGGAACCAAAACTGCTCCGAGGTCATTTTCCTGATTCACGTCCCTCGCTACCACTAAGGCATGTTTGGATTTCTCACTTTTGCCTGCTATCTCAAAATTTAATTCTTTTTTTAAATTTAATTTTATTTATTCTCTTCTGTCCTTAAGACACCATCCCACTAACATGAACTTTTCCTGCTTTTAACATCATTTAGCGCCAGGGTCATCACGGTTCATCCCATGCAGAAAGAGATCTTGGCTATGTAGGGACGTGTTTATTAATGCCAAATAACCCCAAAGCTGCAGATCAGGTTGAAAGGCGCTGGAAAATGGTGTGTGTTGGAAACAATTTCCCTGTGCTTTTTTTTTTCTCAGCCACAAATACCAGAGTCTTGAGCATATACCTGCGTGTCACCTTCGTTGTTAGAAAGGTTCTGCCTTCCTTTTGGCTTCAGACACCATCTGAATTCTCTCAAGTTTTATTTGCAGATTTTCAGTATAGTAATGGCAATGCCCTGTATTAGTCAAGGTTCTCCAGGGAAACAGAACAAATAAAAGACGTGTCTATGACAGCGAGATTAGGTGGTAGATGGGAATGGGGGGGGAGGGGGTGGAGAGGAGAGGATTTATTGTCGGGAATTGACTTACGTTATGGAGACTGGTGCGTCTCCAGAGCTGGTGTCCTAGTTCAGTCCCCAGACTGGCAGGCTGAGAGAGCTGGCAGGAGCGCGGAAGTCCACCAAATAGGAGAGTTCTTACTCAGGACGAGGTCAGCCTTTTGTTCTGTTTAGACTTTCAGCTAATTGGAGGAGGCCTACCAACACTAGGAAGAGCAATTTGCTTTATTCAGGTTACTGATTTAAGTCATAATCTCATCCAAAATCCTCACAGAAATACCAGAATAATGTTTGACCAAATATCTGTGTTCCCCATATGGCCTACTGAAGTTGACACACAAAATTAGCCATCAGATGCACTTAGCAATACTTTACTTTTATGCAGTGGTGCTGCTGCTGCGATAGCTTTTCTTCATACTCCAGTTTGATTCACCCTCAAAGTGCATCTGATTAGGAACTAACTGCGCGTTAGTGGAAATAAAGAGGACAAAGCAGATAGGAAGAGGAAGAAGGTGAGGTAGGCAACTTGGGGTTAATCATGAAGGAGTAGGAGAGTCCATTAGCACTAGATACCATCGTCTGAGTTGGTCTGGAGCCCTTCCTCAAGTCTGTGAGTTGTGATCGCCTCCTCCACTATCTTGGAAATAAGAAAGCAGACAGTCATTCCCATTGTTATGTTTGAGGGGACAAATGACTCAAAATCTGACCGGCTGAAAGGCAGCCAGTTGAATTTGTAATAAAACCCAGACATAACTGCAAATCTTCTAATTTCCCCATCTCCATTGTCATTTTGAATGTTTCTGGGAAACCTTTGGCCTGGGAAACCTATTTTAGAAAATTAGCTCAGGCATTTAGAGAAACAGAATGGACCTGTTTGGCCTTGAAATTCATGGTTTGCATCAAATAGATCTGAGACCATGCGCAAGTATAGATTAGAGACGTGTGGTGAAATTTGGTGCCAAATTAAGTACATCCTGAACAGTTCCACCTACTAAGATATGTCACCAGAGCACGATCACTGCCACTTAATTTTGGATACCTGCTTTCTTGTTTGCAAATACAGATATTTTAACAATCATTCCATTTTTCAACTGTTGCCACTGCTGGTAGCTAACATTTATGTGGTGCCATAAGCCATAATTTTAGGACTTCCCATGAATTATCTTTTTTTCACAAAGCCCCTGTCTTATATACCTATGAGATGCAGTCACGTGAATCCAGAAACTGGGCCCTCAGCTCTACGCTGCAGTGCCCGTGTGTGCCTGGTGGTGGCATGCTTGACATTTTTCCATATAACACATTTTCAGTATGGTGGAATAGTAATTTATTAATTGGGTACATGTGTTTACTAGTAGTTCTATAACAAAAAAAGATTAAATCTACTTATTAAGGAAAATGGAGAAAAGAAATATCCAAATGACCTCTCACCTGGTAACTGAAAAAAAGTCTATTTACATTTTAATAATTTTGCTTTCAATCCATTTTTTAATACAAAGATTTTCACATTTTTGTGTTCACATTTAAACAAGTCATTTTCCCACGTGCCTTTCGTATATCCAATATTGCAACAGGACTTGTGGGGAATATAAAGATAGACAAACAGAGGAGAAAGAGGTAAAGAAAGATTTCTTTTAAAGAAGTAGAACTTTGGATGGATACCAATTGAGAAAGAGGTGGAATAGGATTTCAGGTTGGGAGGAAAGAACTCTTTGGAAGTTGTCAGATTCTTATGCAGTTTGGAGAGGATCCAGCCAGTGTGTTCATCGTGTAGAGCAATGGGACTAAGGTTAGAAAGATTGTTGGAAGTTTATAAAGGTCATTCATTAATTTAACCAATACTGGCATCCCTATCATGTGTCAGGTACTTTGTTAAATGCATGGGCTGGAGGCCTGGGGAGAGACATTTCTGGCCCAGGGAGGGTGGTGCAGAAGGGAGACAGACATGCGCAAAAACCTCCCGTTGATGCAGGGAGTGCCGGATCCAGTGCTGGTATTGATGGTGGACAAGGAGAGAGCAGGGCAAACCACAGAAGAGGGCGTGTCAGCTGACTCTTGCCAACTGGAGGGCTACAGAAGGAAATGCATTTTGGACAGAATACCTTTAATAAAGGCATGCAGGGTGTGGGAAACCACCTGGCTTGTTCAGAGAACAGTGGATGCTCCTTATAGCTGGAGCTGACAGGTAGAGAGGGAGCTGGAAGGTGGAGGTGAGAAAATAATGTTAGAGATGGGGCCAACTTAAGGAGAGCTCCATGTGCCATGCTGAGGCACTTGTACTTCCCCTGTAGCAGAGAATTATCACAGTTTTATTTTTTAAACATTTTTTTCTTACTGAAAAATACAAAAATACATTACTTTTTCAAAAACAACATAAATTTATAATTTTATACTTCTGGAGGTCAGAGGCACAAAACGAGCCTCACCTGACCAAAGTTAAGGTGTTAGCAGGGCAACATTTCCTTCTAGAAGTGGTAGAGAAAATTTTCTTAGCTTTTCTAGCTTCTAGAGGTTACTTCCATCCTTGACTCATGCTCTTCTCCCCTCCCCCTTTCTCCATCTTCAAAGCCAACTGCAGCTGGTCAACTTTTTCTCACATCATTCTGACCCTTTCTGCCCCACCCCCATCTACTTTAAGGATCCTTGTGATTATGTTAGGCCAACCCAGATAATCCAAGTTAATCTTCCCACGTCAAGGTCAGCTGATTAACAACCTGAATTCCCCCTCCCATATTCACCGGTGCCTGAGATTTGTCATGCCATTTTTGGAGGTCATTTCTGGGCCTACCAGAAATGGGAAAATTTAGGAGTAATGGGGTTAACGAACTTGCCTGGGTCAGTTAGCTGGTCCCAGGATAAATATTATTTTAAAATTCAAATAATACATTTTTTAGGAGATAGAATACTTCTGTAATTTCTCCTCTGAAAGACAACTTGATTAAGAGTTTGACGATTCTTCCAGGTTTCTGTCTACAGGTGCCTCCCCAGCTGTATCTCCCTTCCCCTTTAAAACAAAAAAGGCTCCTGCAACTTGCTTTTTGTTTTTCAATGTAGCTTAGGTATCTCCCCATGTCAGAATATATAGTTCTGCCTCCTTCCTTTTAATTGCTGTGTAGAATTGTCTGGGTGTATCATAATTTATGTAATCAGTTATCTGTTAATGAATGCTTATTTATTTTTCCTCTCTACAAATAGTGCCACACACAATCTCTGTATATTTATAAATTTATGTGAAAACTTCTTGAGGAATACCTAGAAGTGAGCCAAAGAGTGTCCACGCTGTAAATACGGTGCCACATTTCTCTTCAAAATGTTTATACCAAATATACTCTACACCAATACACCAATAGGGTCTGAGGGACCAATTTCTCTGTATCCTAAACAAGACTATTTTAAATCTTCACCAGCCTGAAAATGAAATTTTTTTTTAATTTTGTCTTTCTTTTGTTATGAATGTTTATAAATATATCATTTTTATTTAATTTCCTCACCTACTTGTACCCTATGTCTGTTTTTATTTTGTTGTCTTCTTCTTAGTGATTTTATAGAAGATCTTGGTATGTTAAGGATATTAATCTATCATACATTCTCCGAGTTCATGGAGGAATTTTTTTAAGCAGAGGAATGCAGATGATCTCCAATTCAGGAAGTTGAACCTTGTGATTTTTTGACTTTACAGTGGTCTGGAAACAATACACATTTGGTAGAAACTGTACTTTAGATTTTGAATTCTGAGCTTGTCTTTGACTATCTGTGTGCACTATGATACTCTTGCAGCTGGGCAGCACCAGGGCACAGCTCCCAGCCGGTCACACAATCAAGGACCAATAACCAAGACTCTACAAACTGTTTTTCACTTCTGTACGTCAATAAATTGTAACACTTTATTATAGAATAAACTTTGTGTTATTTTGCTGATGATACCCTAATGTAAGTGTTCTGAGCATGTTTAAGGTAGGCTAGACTAAACTATGATTTTCAGTTGCTAAGGTAGATCAAATGTGTTTTCAACTTAACAGAATTTGCAACTTGGACAGGCTTATAGGGACATATCCCCATCATAAGTTAGGAGATGTGTATTAGATTTGCACCTCGAAAACCTCTCTAGTAGTAGCTTCAATGCTAGTATAAAGAGTTTAGAATTTATGGGGGAATGCTGAATAGATTTACTGAAAATTTGAGTATAGAGATGACCTGCGTGCCTTGCTTTAGGAAGGTAGTATTGTATGTTGTATCTGAAATCGTGCAAGCCTTGGGGGGGATTGTCACAGTTTGTGGGTCCTCCCTGTGTGCTTGCAATTGCAGGACACAACATAGACTCAGTGCAACAACAACAGGGTTTATTTTCAAAGGGGACATTGGAAAAAAAGGAAAGTGTTTCCAAGGCCACTAATGGCTGCATTTCCTCCCCTGATATGTCTGCAGTGTCTAGTCCAAACCAAAAACTGTTCTTAGAAGATGGTGCTGTCCCTTCATTGAGAGCCTGGAGCTCATGACACACCAATAATTGGTGGGCCAAGTTCCAACTCACAGGTGGCACTGCCGAGGCAGCATCAAAGCAGCCAGCAGCACCTCTCTGAGACCAGACTGAGCAGCACCGGAGGCAACAGCATCAGGAGCCGGAGGTGCTGGAGGCAGGAGTGCTGGTCAGGCACCGTGCTGGAGGATTAGAAGTGGCGGACAGCACTTAGAAATGGCCAAACAGCTCTTAGAGGTGGCTGGGCACAGGCCAGCATCACTGGGCACCAGGCAGCAATGTGGAAATCAGGTGCCAGTGTACAGCTCTAGGAGGCACAGGCCAGCTGTGCCCGTCAGCAGGCGATGTCAAGGATCAAGCAGTAGTGCATAGCACTAAGCAGTAGTGTTGGTCATGCTGGAGGCAAGAGCCGGGGCCCACTCAGAAGGACAAAGCGAATGTGTGAAGGCTGGGATTGAAGGTTACGAGAGCGTCTCAACAAGTCGGTCTCAGGTGAGTCTGTCCTAAGCTGTCTGCTACTCTATCTCTTATGGCTTTCAGGGCCCCCAGTTTTTAAACCTGATATGTTTTCAAAACTGGCACCATTTCCTAAGCCCGATTTGTGCCAGCGTGAGCTCAAACCTGATTGGTGTGTTTTTAAAACTGGCATGGGTTTCAAAATGGAAACCCCACCAGCGAGTCAAAACCTGCCTTGTGCCAGGCTGGTCTTCTGCTGGGAGTGCAAGCAGAACCTGGTGAGCTCCCCCGCACCACCAAACCCGGAGCCATGGGCTCCTGGCACCACATAGATTACAAAAAAAGATATCACCATCGTGTAAGCATGAATGGAAACAATGGAAATGAAAAATGAATTTGAGAAATGCAATGAGGAGAAACAGAGACTGTCATATTGAAGACCAATATCAAGGCGTCAGCATGGCATCATTAGCACCAAGGATTTTGCAATTAAGAAGATACTACTGACAGAAATGGGGAAAGAATTGGGTAGGGGAGATGATTTGTTTGGTATAGATAAATTTGTGGGCATCCACGGAAAGGCCTACTAGGCAATTAAGAGATACAGGGCTGGGACTCACGGAGAGAGTGAGCTGACAGCAGTGGTAGAATCTTGCTCATACTGGTCATGCTGGGATAGATTAATTTTCCTCAGAATGGTTAGGGAATGTGGAGAAAGCACAACACCTTGGACACTCAGTGCTTTTTCCTCCATCTATAGCTCTGGGCAGTCTTTGTCTTTATTAACTGTTCCTGTGGCTCACAGAGCCTTGTGTTGGAGGGATACACCAGCTGTTAGATTTTGGATTTTTTTCTTCAGTGAAGACAATGTGACCCCCATTCTACCTCACACAGTGCTTCACAGTGTACAAACCACTTCCATAAGTGAGCCCTTTTTGTTGTTGTTGTTATGCCAATCTTTGAGGTAGGTAAAGGAGTGATATAATTAAACCCATTGCACGGATGAAGGAGCTGAGGTGCAAGTTTGAAATTTGCTGAGGTAATAAATAATCACCACCCGGGAGGAAGATATTCTTGTTACAAGCTCAGTGCTCTTTGCTGCCGGAGTCCAGCTACGACCCAAGCCGGGTTTCAGCAAGGACGAGACGGCTTCGGCCGAAGTGGAGGGATGAGGGGAGGGTGGAGATGAGGTAGATGAGGTAGTGAAGAGATGCTGACATTGATCAGGGTGCAGACATCTCCCACTGAGGGTCTCAGCGGGTCTTTATTTATACATCAGAAATTGTTATTTTATCATTACATCATGCAATCATGATTGATTTTACTTTTATATTGTTTCAAAAATTATTAATGATCATTAACAGTGCACAGTCCTTTTTTTTTAATTTTCCTAGTCTATGATTAACTTGGTCACTTGGTTACATTAACTTGGTTATATTATTTCCCTAGGTGATGTGTTATTCAGAAAATAGAAAACAGGTGCTATATGCAACGTGATTTATGTGGTCAAGCTAGGTAGCTAAAACAAGACTAAGCAGGCATTGTAAGATCGAGGGCAGCCTTCTATTTCCTATATAGAACCAAGGGGTCCTGGTGCCATGGGAACAGTATGTGGTGTGTTTCTTTTGGATCATTTCACCTCCCGGGGCAACTCAGGGCCTTCTCTAGTGGGTACTTTTACCAGGCTCAGTTCCGTCAGTTGGTTTGTTAGAGAACTCAATGTTATTCATGGTAACTGAATTACAAATTGGAGGACTTGGAGAATTATTGGAAACCGTTTCATTATCAATTATGTTGGAAGGTACATTTTTTCAAACTACTGAGGTGTGCATTACCAAAACTGGCATTGATGCCAACCAACACTCATTGTGTTAGTCTGAAAATTATAGAAAATTTCCATGGTTTCAATAACTGGCACAAACAAATGAAAGGAAGTAGCAGGAGCCAGCTATGGAGCTTTCTGACTTTTCAGAATTTTCCCCCATGCCCGGACCTTGTCACACAGCATGAGTAGCATTGCCCGCGCCACTTTGCATTGTCTTGGGGCCTCCCCTTTTTAGCAGGGCTCACTTCCTATTATTCTTCTGTGGCTGAGATATATAGGACTGTGACTCCTGCAGTGTGACAAGGGAGTTTTCTATGGATTTTACTGGTGACAAGCAAAACAGCAAGTTTTGATCTTTGGAGTTTTTTCCCCTTCGGTTAAAATTGGACTTCAAGTGGGCCTCCCTGGTAGCCTAGGGGTTAAGTCCCAGTGCTATCAACTCTACTGCCTGAGTTTGATAGTTGACTTCTTCTGTCTCACCTGCTGCTTCCCTCAGCAGTGTATTTCAGTCAGTCTGCCTGTTCTGTTCCCCGCTCTGTCTCTGGTGAATCCTCTCACTCCCGCACCTCTGGCCTACATCCCAGTTCTTCTACTAAATATATATATTTTTTAAACATTAGATTTCAAGTTGTACATGTTTTTGTTTCAGTAGCAGAAATCCACCTAAACCTAGCTCTTAACAGTCCTAAAAGTAGGGAGAAATGTGGAAGTCTGGAGCAGAAGAGAAAATAATTTGAGAAATATAACAGGTCTTCTGTCCCGTTCTTTCTTCTGAAAATGGTGGTACAGAGAATCAACAGGTTAGAGGCAGAAGTTAGACCAAAAAAATGACTGGAAGAAATTATCTTTAAGTCCTGGCTAGGTATTCAAAGAGAGGCACCTTTCTGGACACCTGTGGTAAGCAGAAGCTGTGTCTGTCTCTAGCGCTGATTGGCTCACTTTCATATGGTTACAGAACTGGGAGTGCCCAGCACAAAGTGCTATCAAATTTTTATAAAGTAACTAAGTGCTCTACCACAGCCTTGAAGGAATTGGGTCTTTGTCAGGGATATGGAGGCCACATCCATCCACCATCCTCGCACTGCCACTTCTTAGTGTCTTAAACACAGGCAGGGAGAAAGAAAAGGCTACTTCTCAAAATGTAACTAAAAGGATTCAGCATTAGTTTTCAAAATCCTTAGAATCTCATTTCCAGAGAAAAGTAACTGTCTTTTCTGTCTCCTGAAACTTTTGTGGCTTCACAGTTTCTCATACTTTTGATGTGTATTGTCCCTTCCAGGTGATTTGATGTTGCTTCAAAAACCTTACCTATTACATCTTTCTTTGTTATGTGAACTTACTATGTCTTCAGTTTCCAACAAAGTAGTTGTGGCTGAGACAGGTGCCCTGGACAGCATGATTGGGAATGGGTTAGAGGGAACTGACCTTGGGTCTCTTGGCATCTTGGGAGACAACGCTAGGGCTCTTGTAGGCTAATTGTCCCATAATTTACTTGCCTACTAAAAAATAGGCTAGAAGTTCAAGTCTAGAACTAGATGTTTTCCTCGTCCTAAAAGACAGTGTTGAAATACTGAGTGTGAATAAATATACAAATGGAAGGGAAATATTAGCTAAGCTAAAGTGAGGAAAAAGGTAGGGAAGGGCCCTAGTCTTGGGAGAGGAAGCACCTTCAACCAGTGACCATCTACATATTGGCCTTGAACTATAAACTAGAAGCCCTGATCTGAACCTTCTGCCTGCCTGGACATGCTGACTGCAGTCTGTTCTTTTCATCGCCTAATAAGTAAGTAACAAAAATTCCTCTGCCTCATCTCAACAATACCAAGTAATGATATTTTCCAACACAATAGCTCTAATAAGACAGCATTCATGAGGTCACAGAACTGGAAGTGCCCAGCACAGAGTAAGTGGTCAGTCATTTGTGATCACTGTACTATCCCAGCCTCTACACTGGCATTTTGACAGTAACACGGATGACAATACACTTAGTCAAAACCTATTTGGACATTCGTAAGGATGGCCACTTCCACATACACTAGATTCACAAGCACTGGCAAGGATATGGAAAAAGTGGAGTCTTCATGCATTGTTGGTGGGAATGTAGAATGATGCAGCTGCTGTGGAAAACAGTGTGGAGAGTCCTCCAAAAATTAAAGAATTAATATATGACCCAGCAATTCTATTTCTGGGTATGTAACCCCAAGGAATTGAAACTAGGAACTGGGAGAGAGATTTGTACATCCAGGTTGATAGCTATGCTATTGACAATAGTAAAAATATAGAAGCAATCCAAATACCCATTGACATTTGAATGGGTAAACAATACGAAATATGTGTACAAGGAAATAGTATTTAGTCTTTAAAATATAGGAAATCTTGATACATGCTACAACATGAATGAAGCTGGAAGACATGCTAAGTGAAATAAGCCCATCATAAAAGGACAAATACACTAGGATTCCATTTATATGAAGTCCGTAGACTAATCAAATTCATAAAGACAGAAAGTAGGATCATGATTGCCAGGAACTTGGGAGAGAGAGAATGGGGAGTTAATGTTTAATGGGTAGAGAGTGTCTATTGGAGAAGATGAAAAAGTTCTAGAGAGGGATGGTGGTGATGGTTGCACAATGACATGAATGCACGTTGTTACTAAGCTGTGCGCCTAAAATACTTAGAATTAGTAAATTTATGTTACTCATTCTCTCACTACAAAAAAAGCATTCAAGGGACAATGGAAGAGGCAGAAGATAATGCTTTTAATATTTCAGTGGTGGACAAGGGGAGACTTTTAGGAAGCAGATAGTGGTGGGTTTGTTTGTTTATGGAGTGTCTCTTCAGTTGGTTATTAACAGGCTGCCTGTGGCAGGGACTGAAGTCTATCTTACATTGGTGGATAAACCTCAAGCATTCCCATAGGGATCCTGAGCTCTGCCTCTCAGAGTTTTAGGTATCCAGCAAACTTTCATGGATTTAAATAGAATGATCTGAGTTACCCTTAGTTATTTGACTTTAAAGTCTTGAGCCAACCCAGAGATCGTCATCTTTTAAAAATTGAATTTAACAAACAGTTACATAGCATTGACTGTATGCCAGAGACTGTCCTAAACAGCTCATTTAATTCTAATACCCCATGATGTCGGTACTCCCCATTTATAATAGGTTTACAATAGGTTTCCCATTTTACACAGGAGAAAACTGAGGCAAAGCGAGGTAAAGTTAACCAACTATTAAGTGAGCAAATCAGAGATGCAAACCCAAATCCCTAGTGGCCCCAGAGCTCTTGGTCCTAATCATTAGTGTCTTCCCTCCCCCCCCCCCCACTAATTTTCTTTGAAATCCTAAAGTTCAGGACAGGGATTTTTATGCCCCTGAAGTGGCTCTCCAAGTACAAAATGGAAATAGGAATGAAAGTATTCCTTGATTACGAACCTGGCTCTACTCCAGCAGCATTCCGAGGCCAGGAAAAGGGGCTTGTGGGTTTAAGGTCAAATTATTTGAACCTATGGAATTTCCCTCCAATTCTGAAACAGCCCCTCAGTGACGAATCAGCTGCCTGTGCCCCAGGTTTTGCTATTAGTGGAGTTTCTACAATTATCAAAGCAGGCAAAATGAAACATCATTAAACTGAAAGTAACGATATTGAACCCTATATAATTTTTTTTTCTTGTCGTTCCAAGATGCGACCCAAGACGAATCTGCAACTCCGGAGTGGAAGCCAGGGGGCGGAGTGGAAACCGAGCCGCGACCATTTTTGTTTTGCGGCCATGCACTCTCAAAGCAGCTTGACTAACAGGACCCCACGGAGGAGGCGGAGCCTATCGGAGGGGGCGGGGCTTGGAAGACGTGATGATTCAAACGGACTAATGAGCTCCACGCATCTGGCAGAACCCACCAATGGTCAGGCCTGTTGGGGCGGAGCCTGGAAGCCCTAGTGGGTTCGGTTGCACGGCGGCTTTGGCGCATTTTCGGCTGGTTTGATTCATCCATTTTGAAGAGACGGGGGAGCGGGGGGCTCGTCTGATTAAGGGGCCCTGAACCAAGGAGCGGCGGAGTTTGAGAAGCCAGCAGCTCGGGGTTCGGCGGCAGCGGCCCCATCGGCCGAAGTTGGGGGGGGTGGGGCGCCGAGTGCGCGGGGTGGGGGGGGGTCCTGGTCTTTGGCTTCTCGACTCGGTCCTGTTTCGACAGCGAACATGTCCCGGCCTGTCAGGTCAGTGCGGAGTCCGAGGCCTGGAGCGGGTTGGAGGGGATTGGGGGTGAGTGGTGAAGGAATGGGGAACAGAGCCCAGAGTCGGCCCTCTCCCGTGCCACGCGCGGCCTCCTCCCTTTCGGGGCCCGCGCGCGCCCTTGAGCGTGGGGGGCCTTGCTGGCGCGCGGGGCGGCGCGGGGGTGGCGGCCGCGCGCCCGAGCGCGCGCCCCTCCCCGCCTCGCCGCTGCAGGGCCCGGGGCCGCTCTGCCTCCCCCACCCGCCGCACTGAGCGGGCGGGGTGTTCCTCGAACCGCCCGCGGCCGGAGGGGGAGGGGTGTGAAGTCAGCGCCCCCACCCAGGCCCCACCTCCTCCGGCCCGGCCGCTCGCTGCCCACCGGGGACACCGCCGCTCTCGGACTCGGCTCCCCACCTTCAGCGAGGAGGGGCGGTGACGCCCGTCAGGCCCCTTCCCGCCTCTGCCGGCGTGGGGGTGGGGGGCTCAACCCGCCTCGGAGCGGACGGGGGTGTTCGGCGAGGGGGAGGGGCGGCCCCACCGCCGGCCCCGCCTCCGCCCTCGGGTCGCCGCGGGCCCCGCCTCCCGGGTCGGGTCGGGCGGGGGCGGAGCCCGTGCTTACCCCCAACCCCCACCCCCCACCCCCCGGCTGGAGTGAGTGGCGACGGCCCCGGAAAATTGTGCCTGCTGCCGCTCCCCCGCGAAGTTTGGAGCGGGTTAACCCCCGGCTCGCACTTTCCTCGCCTGGAAGCCATTCCTCGGGGAAGCGCAGGGAGGTGCGGGTTAACTGCACGCCCCAAATCCCGTGTGGTTCTCGTTTCCGCTGCTCCCCGCCCGGCGTCCACGTCTCCTGATGTTTTTGTAACTCTTCCCGCATAACTTTGTATTAAAGGGCTGGAGTTAGCCGCTAGATTTATTCCGTTAGACTTAACGAGGATTTCAACAAGTTTGCTGTTCCCAGCGGAAGGTGGAATCGCCCTTTGCAGCCCTCCTGGCAATTGTCTGGAATGTGCCATTTATGGAGGGGTGTGACAGTCCGGGCTGTGAGGCCTTAAAAAGGAGAGCCGTTGCAAAGAAATGCTCCTTTCCATGTGGTGTCCTTGACACTTCTCCGTAAGCCTTGGTTTCTTTGCCTGTGATTTAAAGCTAATAGGTAAATGTTTAGGTGTAAAGGCTTAGCTGCCCCCTTCTCGTTCTTCCCTTCATTCCAAGTTTTGTGAGAAACGGAAGTATTTTAACCTAGAGCTCAAAAGGGATTTGGAACCCCGGAAAGGGTTTTTGTTCCACACCGTGCTAGCTCCTGACCAGGTTGACTGCCTCCAGCGTGCGGGCGTGAGGGTCTGCGTCCCCCTCCGCCCGCGGGGGCCTTTGAGAAGAAGCTCAACTCCCTACCTGACTGCTTTTCTGCCCTCTGATTTCAACCCGCATCTCTAATAATTCACCAGGAAGAGTTTCCTCGGCTTTTTGGCAGGGAGTCTGAATAGATCTGAAGGGGGGGGGGGGGGGTCGTAAAAATTGACTGATGTATCCCATCAACTTTCGTATTTTCTTTAAGATCAGATCAAATAGGCCATACAATAAAGATTTGTTTTATCAGAATTGGGTCTTGTCTCTGGAAGTAAATTACAGTGGTGGAATTAGGCTATTTTTGTCTACCTTTTAAGTTCAGTTCACTAGGTTTCGATTTCTTTATTATTGTCACTTTTCTTATACTCACCCGCCAGAATTGGAGTTCCCGTATTTAGATACTGGACCATGAAACAACTTTCTTTATTTGGAAGCTTTAATTTTTAATATCACCGAATGGGGAGAAATACAATAAGTGTATACTATCAGTTTTTTGGTGGCATTGGGATTTCTGCACAACTTTTTACGTTGCTTAGTGTGTTAAAAATGATTTTAACTGTTTATATGGCCCTAATTGAAAAATGAAGTTAATATATTTGGGGCTTTTTGGGGTCACTAATTTTCAAAGGAACTTGGTTTCTGATTATATTTTAGTGATAAAGTCTTTGTAACTATCTTTTAAAAGTCTTCAATATACCATAAAATAAAGCAGAAATAATTAAACTTGAGTTTGGTGGTTTGTTAAATTTTGCAATAAAAAAAGTCCTGTCCTAGGGAAGTGGTTTTGTTTTAAGGTGTAGTTGAATAATCTATGCACCTTAGGGCATTTAACAAAATGGATAATAGACATTGATGGAATAGTAGAATGATCAACTTTATAGGCTCCCCCCCACCAAAAAAAAAAAACATGTTAGAAATTCTACAGTGTCACAGTGCATTTTCTTTCAGGGTTTGTTTCTGCCCTTAGGCCTATATGTGTGTGTGTGTGTGTTTAATAACTACTATAAATGCTAATTTTATTTTTATATTAACATAAGCATTCTTAAGAGTTTTAGAGTACTTCTAAAGCTTGACACTAATTTCCAAATAAAGGAATAACAACTGGTCAGCTATAGCAGGGCTTTCCATAGACCTGTGTAAAACACATCTAAGTTTTGTTCATACAGTATTGCTAGTTTTACCTTTCACAGTATCAAAGCAGTTGTATATAAATGAAAAACGCAAATTTTTATTAGACCTTGCATTCAGATATATAGGTTAGTGTAACCTCCTTAAGGCTAGGCAAGACTTTAGGCAAATTCATTTTGCAAGTGCTTTAATGGAGGCCTGGACACGGGATGTGCCTTTCATCGTGCATTAGTAGATGCCAAGTCTGGGCCTAGAAACTAGGTTTCTTAATTCCCATTCCTGGTCATCCTTACCCCCCTACTTTCCACATAGTCTCTTTACATTCTGACTAGTAAGTGTTGATGTTGTTGTCACTTTTAACTTTCCAGAGTGTTTTCATGACTTATCTTTGTAAGCAAGGAAGGGAAATGCTATTACTTCTAGAAGATAAGACAAAGCTCAAATTTATTAGTTTGCCCAGACTAGAAACCAATTATTTTGAAATTCAGCCCTCCTTGGAAAAGATTCAAGTCACAAAGATCAAACTGTTTGCCCCTTGTTTTTGTGATATGTGTAGTTGATGTTTTATCTTCTATATAAATTGCAAGGAGGCTTTAACATTGCAAGCTTTCATGTGAAAGCAGGAACTCTTTATAGGTTGACACAAACTCTTTTGGCTAAGTTTATAACAATATTGAGAATTAATGACTTTCCCAAGTTCCATATTTCTTTTCAGAGAATTTTGTTTGGTATGTATCTGTAGTCTAAAAATATATGTTTTCTTACCAGAAAATCAGTTTCAAATAATTAAAGGGAAAACTTGAAAATTCAAGATAACTTGGAATTTATGATAATAAGTACGTACAGGGACAACACTTAAAAGTTTAGTATCCTAGTAAATGTCATTGTAGGTGAACCCAGTTGCTTGTATCTTACTATCTACTCCCAGACTGTGTCTATAAGAGAAGTGTGATTTTATTAACCAGGATCTGTACATTATTTCTAGTTACATGCCACTTTCCTCTAAAAAGACAAGCTCCTCTGTAAACTTCACCTTCAAAGATATTTCACATAATTGTAAAACCTGAATAATGGAGGAAGATTTAAGTTTACAGCACTAAAGTATTCATTTCCCAGCAAACATGTACGTTATAACAAACCTTTTAAAGCGCAGTTTTTAGAGTACCAAACATTTATGTAGATTAAATGCAGAAGTAGGCACTCTATATAGAGGTTATTACCTTATTTTGTTTTATCCTTGTTATAAAATCATAGGGCTTTTTTTTTTTAATTCTTTTATAGTATGATGAAACATGCTTTACGAGTATGTTGTTCAAGGTCATAGAACTATTTTAGCATAGCCACAATTTGAACCCAGATTTTATGAATACGAAGCTAGCATTTCCAGAATACCACTCTTTGACAATGGTCAAAGTTTTTGCTATTAAATAATAACTGGTGAGTGCATTATTCTCACCATAGTTTTGTTGTTGTTGTTGTTGTTAGGACTATGTAGAAAATATTTTAGGGGAAATATGGCCAAATTGTTTTTAAGTATGACCAGTTTTGTTAGATATTTAAAGTAATTGTCAGATATTTTTAATTAAAAACTTAAAAAAAACAATTTGAAAATTAAATCCAGTTCCCGCATTAGTGATGACTTTGAAGCTATAGGAATTAAAGTGTAGAAATAATAACAAAGCTGAGTTTAGACTTAACCATACTCCTTTCTACTAGACTCACATTTAATGTGCTTGTTTCCAAAATCCTTAATTTGGAACCATTGGAACCATGTAAGCTTGAAAGTTCATTTTTCGAGAATTTTAAATGAGGAAGGGTATATTAATGTACTATTACCAGTAAGTCTGGGGAACTACCCTTATAACCAAACATTAGTATCTCTAGTAATACTTATAAATTGTTACACTAAAGGAAAAAACAAAAAGCCCATCATTGTTGAGTTCAAATTAGGTTTTACCACCATACAAGTTGATGAAAAAGCACTTGGTTTTCAGAACTTTCTGAATTTTGAAATTGTGGCCCTTTAACAGAAGTCCCTTTCTCAGTCTTCAGTTACAGAAAAAGTAAGACCACTTTCAAAACTCAGTGGAGCGGTCAGTGAGCAACTCTGTGCCAAATGCCTTGCTAGGTATTTCTCACATATTTCAAAATCTTGAAACAAGTCTTCCAGCACAGTTTACATGAGCCCATTTCATGTGTGAGACAGCTGAGGCTTGGGAAAAGTCGCTAGCCCAGTTCTCCAACAGACAGGAGGTGAAGTAGGAATTCAAATCCAAGTGTAGCCAACACAGGGTGGCATGTTCCAATGGAGACACTGCCACGGGGTGTTTCTCGGGCTAAGTGTGCTTTTCAGTACTGGGAAGGGTTAAGTACTTCATAATAGGACTTCTGTGGGGGAAATGAACTTTAAAGAGGGCTTGGGAGGGGTAATAGAAAACTTAGAAGAAATAGGAGAATATGAAGGGGTTAGGAAAATGTACTGAATGGACAGGAAAACAAAGGCCAATGTGGGGCTTTTATGGGGGAAAATGTGTTCTCTAAATGGCACTGCAAGCATATACATTTCATAATATACAAAGTATTCCCCCCAAATAAACAGATTCCAAAGCCACCTAAGAACACTACAAGAAAATCAATGGGCTCATTTTACATACAAATAGATGCAAAAATATAAACAATATTAACTAACGGAACACAAGCAAATGAAAAAATAACAAGTAGGATTTGTCACAAGAACAAAACTTAAAAGCTACTGCAATCATTGTATTAAAACACTAAGAGTCAACATCTAGCATAAAACTCAGCGTATTACATTAGAAGGAAATTAAAATTAGAAATTCAAGTTCATTTCATTTGATGAGTTACAAATTAAGGAAAGTAGTTGTGTTTTATTGTTTTAAATCAACTAGCAAGAAAGAATTGGAGGGAGGTAGCACAGTACAGCAGAGACCCTGGGTGCAGGATGCTTGACTTCCATCTCTGCTTAGGTTTTATATAGTGGAGATACTGAGCTCAGAGTAATACTATCTTGCATTTACAAAGTAGTTTACAATTTTCGAAAAGCTTTTTCTCAGGTTACTACCAGCTGTAAAAATAATGAGAAAGCTAATTTTGAAATAGACTTAATCTAGTCTATTTTTCCCAGAGATCGAAAGCAAGACCACCGCACCGTGTAACTCCCTGAGACCATTTGCGTTCTGGTGTCCCGTTGGAGTTAGATGATTTAGTCAGCACAGCCAGAGTCTAACTTTGGTTACTTGACTTAATCAAGTTACTGAGCATGCTGTGAAGTGTCACTTGTGTTCGCATTTTTAAATTCTTAGCTGCAAAGAAATGTGACCTTATTCTAGATTATACAACTTCTTAGATTGTAGAGATTATAGATCGCACTTACTGAGCTGCCATGTGGTGCACAGCAGAAGAAAACATTTGACTTAACATGGACCACTTTGGGCAAACTGGGACATCCCTTCATGTGGTTGCAATAAAAAAAAAAAATGTGTCTAGGTTCTAGGAAATGGAACTGATTGTTAGAGAATTGCATTGCCATTATTTTTACGGAACTACTACTTATAGCTATCTAAATAACAATGATTATAGGTATATACATTAAAAAAATTAGGTGTCAAGAGTCCTCAGACTGCCAGTGTTTCAACTGAGTATGGTCTATTTTCAGGTGCTGCTTAGCACATATCTATTTTTGAATTGTGTACCTGTTGGGTTAGCTATTGAAGAAGATGATCTTCAGGGAGATTTCATCTGTCAAAATAATCCAGATGAGTGACTTGAGAAACTAGTGGCAGGTTGATAAGTAAACTAATTGTTACATAGAAATCCGCCCAGTAGTCTCTGGCCTGGAATAAAGGACACAGCTCTCTGCCTGCCACAGACAGGTTGCAGCTGCTGTGAGCTTCTTCTTAGCTGCAATGTGAATTAGAATAGTGGACCTTTAAAGGAAGGTTTTATATAATCCCTCAGGAGTGACCATTGCTTCCCTACCGAGAAACTTTATCTAAAATTAGAGATTACCAGACACTTGACTCATTGAAATTACATCCGTCGAAATGAGCCCTCATACTTTGTCAGGAAGAACTAAGTCCCTTTGACACAGAACTAGCCTCAATTTACAACTTTGGAGCCTTCAAGACAAGAGATTGCTGGACACAAAATTCTACATCTTGCTTAATTTTGCCAAGAAACACGCCCAGAGTTCCACTTAGAAGTCACCCCTTTACAGAGCCCTCCTTTGCTTTGAGTTTATCAAGAGGGTTCTTCATTTAAATTGCCCCTCCCCAAATGCTGTTAAGGTTTCCTCTGGTGAGATACTCCACCCTTCTCCTGTGCTATTGCCTTCTGTGTGGTGAGCCAATAAACCTGATTAAGGCTACAGATTTGTTCCTGGGGCTGAGACAATTGGAAGATTCCACTAAGGTTTTGGAGACCCTCTTTGCTGAAGACTGACTGGGCTCCTAATTTGAACTTCTGAGCCCTTGGGTCTCACTGCCCCAATCTGCCCCCTCGTGTAGTTTTGCTCTACAGTTAAGTCTTCCGGCCCATTTTACTTAGTTCATTATACTCACTGAAATGTGCGGATGTGTGACTTAAAATACCTTTCTTATAGCAAGAGAATATGGTAAAACAATATTTATTTTGTGAGGGTGTGCCATATAAGAGTTCGTTCATCTACTTAAAACATTAGCAAGTTGGTAACAAAAGATTTAGCAGGGGATTATGAGGAGGATCTAAAACTTGTTCGTGGCTCATTCAGAACTCTGTTCCCCTTTTGTGCAGAAATAGAAACCTACCTTTCTCACTTGAAAAATATTTAGATCTTTCCCATAACCTTTTTTTTTTTTTTTGCATTTTCTTTGTGTAGCTCTTGTAATTGTTTTTGGACTTTATAGTTTAATTGTAAATACCAGGTTATATAACATAGTCAATATACCTTAGTCAGGAGGAACTTGAAGCCCAAGCTAAATGAAGCAATTCTAAGAAATTACCTTAAATTGAGTTCAGCATCCAGGTGTCTATGCACAAACATTCTTATATCAAATTTGGTGTAGAAATAATTTTTGAGGGATAGAAGAAGAGGTTAATGTCCTGAATTGTGAAGAAAGAGCTGACATGGAGAAACTTTAATATCACGAGTTTTGTAGTAGAATTAGATTTGTGACCTTTAGGCATGGAAGGTTGGCGGGAACAGGCAGCACGGGATGCAGGGTTGAGTAGGATCACATAATGCTTGTGGTAACTACAAGTTACTTAGCCTTTCTGGGCATTAGATTTTTCTGGTGAAATTGAATTAATGTTAATTAGCTCCTTGTGTGAGGTGATTGCAAGAAAGAATTTAGGTGATGCGTGGTGATTGCTGTTTAATTATTGATTCCGCATGATTCACAAATCTGCATTGATCAGTAGCCTCTATAATGGTGATTTATCGAGGTCTGATTCAGATTTGGTTTTTGATTCAAATTTGGTTTTTAAAAGTAGGCGATTTCAGGGCCTCCCCGGTGGCGCAGCGGTTGAGCGCTGGGTTGCGAAGCTGCCCGCGGCCTCTGCGGCGCCGGTTCGATCCCCGGCTGCTCCCCGGCCACCGGAGGGAGGGTCCCACATGGCGCGCAGACCTCTCCTGCCGCCCGCTGCTCCCCTCAGCAGTGTACTTCGGTCCTTCTGCCTGCTCTGCTCCCTGCTCTGGCTCTGGTGAATTCTCTCACCCTCCCGCGCTTCTGACTGTACCCAGTGCATGTATAAACAAAACAAACAAACAGACCAGCAAACAAATAAATAAAGCATGCCTCTATACAAAAAAATAAATAAATAAATAAAAGTAGGCGATTTCAAAGATAGAAGTAAGTGGGTCTCTTTGATACACGACTTTGGAAATTTTTAACATGTTTAGGGAGGTATCCAAACTGATCTAGCCAGGAAACCTTTAGAAAGCCTGGAGTTGGGAAATTTTGCAATGACAGCATTTTTTTCTTAGAACACTTTTTTTTTTTAAAGATTTATGTATGCATACAAGAGCTGGGGTACAGGCCAGAGATGGGGGGGAGGGTGAGAGAATTCACCAGAGACAGAGTGGGGAACATAACAGGCAGACTGAATGAAATACACTGCTGAATACACTGCTGAGGGGAGCAGCGGGCGAGTCAGGAGAGGTTTGCTGGGCCATGTGGTTTGCCCGGCCGGCTGGCCCGGGATTGAACTCCTGCTGCAGAGACTTCTGATTGCGTCATAGTTCAGTGCTTAATCCCTTGCACCACCAGGGAGGCCCTTAGAACACTTTTAAATTGCTTCTTTTATTTCTAATTAGTTGTGTTTTCCTTGGTGATTCCTGGGAATGTTTTGTTGAACGAAAAGGTTTATTGCTATAATGTCTACTTAGACAAATTCTTACTTTAAAAAAAGTATGAGAATAAAAGAATACTGTACAGTAAGTATTCTCATTACAGTTTCTACTTACATGAGGACTTCAGTAGAGCTTCATGTTAAATCCCTGGGAGGAAAAGGAAGAAAGGCAGGAGGGTAGTTGGATGTAATAGACTTGAGCCGCCACTGCCATTCCCAGGGATGCCGGTCCGCCAGGAAGATTTTCACAGGTGCCTTAAAGGGCTTTGTTCTTGGCCTGTGCAGATTAATTTTGCAGATAATATGTAGTTGGGAAAGATAAATAATATGTTCAAATGTCAGTATCTGTGTACAGAAAGTGCTGGATTTTGAAAATGGGGGCTTTAGTCATTGGAAATGCACGTGTGATGTGGCGGCGCAAAAGCAACTAAGATCTTGGATTGCACTAGTACCAGTGTGGGATAGAATAGGAAGAGGGAAGACGTCATTCTGATCACCCACCCCCTCTCCACATTCACAACTTTTTAAAAATGTTATTGTATTCAGATCTGGGAATTGCTTGAGACACTTTACTGAGATAGTATAGATGAAAATTACTAGTTTGGGGGATGCTGGAAGGAAGGTTAGGTTAAAGGAAGTTAAAGGAAACCTAGTATTTACCCTTGAAGAATAGTGAAACCACCATAAAAAGTTTCAGGGATGCTCTCACATAGGGGCTAGACTCAGACCCCGGTAATCCCAGGAGGCAGAGCCAGTTGGCCATCGGCAGATTTCAACAACTCTCATTATTGGAGTTTTCCTAGAATAGTCTGCCTTGGGAGATCCTGAGAGCTTCCCAGTCATTCCCATGTGTTGATAGAATACAAAGTTGGGGTAAGATTGGGTTACGTTATCTGAAGTACAGTAGTGTTAGTACAGATAATATCCCTGGTGTCATTGTGTTACTCACCCCACCCCTCCCTACTGGGCAGTAAACTTTGGTGGACTTTGAGCACTTAAGTTTGAAAATGTTTTTTTTTTCTTTATAAAAAAGTTTTTTAAAGTTATGTTTTATAAAGATAAAGCTAAAAACTACCTTGCAATCTCTTATTGCAATCTACTTTTTAATCTTAGCAGCGGCTCTCAAACTTTTTTTTTAATATTTAAAGGGCAGGTTTATTAGGGAAAGGATAAAACAGTTAAAGACACTTGCAGAGACACAAGTGGGCAGGAAGAGCTGCCTCCAGAAGGGACATGTTTGCTGAGAGAGACCTGCAAAGGCCGCAGGCGGGCGGCCTTGACAGGTCACGGGCAGGCAGGAAGGCTGCTGCCCTGCAGAGGGAGACAGTTGGTGAAAAGAAGTACCTGCATAGTCACAGGTAGGCAGAGGGAGTGCTGCCTCTCAAACATTTTTTATAAGTTTCCAATAAGAGAGATTTTATGTTGCAGTTTGTGCCACACAAGAACACAAACACCTGAAACAGGAACTTACTCTTTTTTGGGTACGATTTTCTCAGATACTTGTATTTTTTCCTTTTAAGTGTGTATTTTTTCCTTTTAAATGCGGGTTCTACACTGATACATTTGATTTTAGGACCCAGTAAGTGGGTTGTGACCTATTGATGAAAAACATTGTGCTATAGGATCTCATTCATCTGATGAAATGAGGTTTTTGCCATCCAGGTGGTTTGTGAAAAGAGCTGTGTTGACTATTTTGGGGTTTGTCAAAACTCAGATTTCAAATCTACTGTAAGAAACATGTTAATTCTAGAAAGTTAGCAAAGTTTCTTTTTCTTTCCCTTCTTCCTCTTCACCCTCCCTTTTCCTCCTCCCTCTTTCTCCTCTTTTTCATTGACCTGAAGAGTATAATTTCATCAGGGTAAAATTGTGTAGCATGTTGTCTAAAAGTTTCTTGAGAAACTTGAGAAAATGGTTTTGTGCTATTTAAATAGTATAAGCTTAAGGTGTCAATAGTTAAACATGGATTTGTATTTGAAATATAGGCTTCCTCACTTCGGGTTTGCTTGTTATCTTCTCCATATTTGATGTGCAGGCTTGTTACAGAGTTGGGTCATGATGTGTTGGGTCATAATTGTGTTCTCAACTGTGAAGTCAAGAGGATTAGGTGAGATCCCCTCAAAGGTGTGGTGATTTCCATCTGAAACTATGCCCCTCTTACTCTTCAGAATGTTGCTTTGACATTCCTCATATTTCAGGAGTAGCATTGTTTTGGTCTTAGTTGCTGCCCTAAGAAAGAAAAGCTCCTAGGGGTAAACTTGCCAACATTTACTAGAAAGAAATTGATTAAAAGAACAAAAGGGGGAAAAATCTTATTGCTTCTAACAGTTAATCACATTTGGTGACTGAAAAAGATCTTTTGGTGTTCTTTGTCTCACTTCCCACTTTACCTTTCATTTTCACACTTGAACTCCATACAAAAGGGGCTTTTCATCTCAAGACCCTCTGGTGATCATCCAGGAATTCATTGTGCCCAAGGTGTGTTTAGAATCTAGACGTGGACATTTTTATCAACTTTCAAAGAAAGAGAAGGCACAAAATTAAAAGTTTTAATGTTCCTATTTTTATATTTAATCATTCTCTTTTTTAGTGCAAGCTTTTAGACTTGCTTAGCTGAAACTCCAGCTGATATTGTTACAGGGCAACCCCAGCATGAAATGGGTTGGCCTGACTGTGTGTCCTCACCTGCGTGCAAAAGGGTCTTATAATAATGAGACTCAACTGCAGGCACACACAAAAAGGGTAATAAGGGGTTTATTTACAAAAAGGGGAAATGAAGAAATGAATAACTCAGGGAGAAAGAGAGATAAATGGGTGAATGCGTCCTACCACTTCCACTAAGCTGGAACCCCAATAGCACTCTCAAAGCCGGCGAAAAACCAAAGGCCCCCAAGGCCTGCATGTCTGGTTGTATACCTAGCCTGGCTGCTTAATTCCACCCTTAGTTCCCAGCACTCTTCCTTTTGGTGGTGATGACATTGTGGGATTTGTAGTCCTCGGTGTCTTGGATCTCTTTGGTTTGGGGTGGGTCTGGCGTCTGTAAAAACCAGTGTTTGTGGAGTTTGTTCTTGACATCCTTTTCCTCCCAAAAATATGAGTGGTAGAAATTGATCTAATTTGTATGGTGGATCTAAAGTAGCTATTACTATAATACTATAATCTCTGGCCTAAATGGTAACCTGAAAACTTTTCCATAAAGTTGAAAATAATATAAAAATAGAAGTGTTTCAGGATTGCATTTTAATGAAATGAGCAAGAACTTTTCCAGACAGTTGTGCTGGAACCAATGCTGTACACATTTTAAGCAGTGCTAGTGCTCAGGTTCAAATAAACGTTACTTGTGGATGTTCGATTCAGTAGTAGTGTTCTGGGTGGAACAAGTTAGTGCTTACAAGTAGCAATAGGTGCTATTTATTGCATAGCATCTGGCACTCAAAACAGTCTGGAGAGAGAGGTGGTGTTACTCCTATTTTATTGATGAGAAACTGAAGATCAGTGAGGGGAAGAAATTTGCTCAAGGACATTTAACTAATAAGTTGCAAAGCCAGGATTTAAATAAATCCATCTCAAAAATCTGAGGTTTTAACCTCTATGCTGTATTCAAAGTTTGTGGTGCCCTCCCAGTTTTTAGTTGTTGCTGCTTGTTTTACACTGAAGTTTAACTAATGTGTTTAAATAGGGGTAGTGTAAGGAAGTAAGAATGTTTGTTTTCAGTTAGAACTTCATGTCCTTAGACTTAAACTTGACTCTTGAGCAGTGTGGTTTTATCCCAGTATATCTTCTCAATTTCAAATTTATATAGGAATAAATTCATAAGAATATATTTAACCCTAAATAATGTAAATCTCCAAGTAATGTAAATAGTATGTTGCTTTTAATAAGCATCTTTAAAAGGCAGGAAATGAACCAAACGATTATTAGAAAATATTATAGTGTTATTGTAAATGACCTTTGTTATCACAGATCTTTTATTTAAATTATTTTTTTCCTTCTAGTCTTTTAGATGGGTAACTTTTTAGTAGTTAAAGACAGGATTCCGTCTACATTCTTATTTTATTTGGGTTTTACTATTTTTATGAATATATACCATTAAGATAATTCTGATCATTCTGGTCGTTTTCACATAGTTGAAAATTTTGTGTTCCAGAGGAAGGAGTGAATTTTCGATTCAATTTTGAAAATTTTAATTACTTATGTCCATATAGTCCGTATGACATTTCTATAATTCTGTGTTGTAAACTCAGATAGAAAGAAATGTACTAACGGTTTGCTTTTTTTTGTTTAATTTCTTAGGTTTGAAGAAGTTTTTTAGTATGGTGGAAACATTTTTTCATTTAGGGGGTGGGAATTAAATATCTGATAGACTGAACTCCAGTCTTGTATATATTCTCTCTGCTAATACCCTTTCCCACTGGAATACTGTGCAGATGCAAGTTTGTATATCTTGAATTTAGTGTTACAAATGGACAGACAACCTCCATCCTCAGGAAGTTCAGATTTGATGGAGAGGACAGGTACTTAGTAGGTTATATAGTATCAATAAAGGATTAGCAGTTTCCAGAGGCTCTGAGGCCATATTATGTGTAATATGGGGAGGAGCTATCTGAACAGCATTCTAAGCCAAGTAGCCAAGCGTGACCGAGAGGGAAGACAACTTGACTGGAGGAATTACCGACTTCCTGCCTGGGTTGATTGTTAATTGGCAAGAAATGGAATCCTCAAAGACTTTACAGATTACAAAATAGTTGAGTGTCTCCCTTTTACTTTGCTCTTTATCAGAAATGTGAATTTAAGAAGTGGTTGTTACCTTCAAGAAGCTCAGATTAGTGAAGAAAACAATAGGTGCAATGTTGTGTTGAGTGTGTGGTATGCAAAAGGTTAACTTTGCAAGCGAAAACAATCTTTTTTAAAAAAAATATTTATTCATGCATATAAGAACTGGGGTACAGGCCAGATGTGTGGGAGAGTGAGAGGATTCACCAGAGACAGAGCAGGGAATACAACAGGCAGATTGACTGAAATACACTGCTGAGGGGAGCAGCGGGCGAGACAGGAGAGGTCTGCCATGCCATGTGGATACCTCCGGGGCCGGCCAGAGGATCGTACCCACACTGCAGAGACTGGGGGCAGCTTCACAGCACTCCGCTCAACTGCCTGTGCCACCAGGGAGGCCCCAATCTTTTTCATTAGCTTTAACTAATTGATCTATAGAATAATGTTTCAGACTTGTCAAGTAACTTAGGTCACTAGTTACAACAGAGGAGGGACTGAGACCTGGAGAAATATCAGACCCCAGTACTTCTATTAACAAAGATTCTGTACATTTACAGTATGGTTCCTTTCTGGAGTGTCTCTAGCAGTAGACTAAGAAAGTAACTATCATTAACTGTTGGCAAACTCTTTATGTTGAACCTACACTTAATGTGACACCAAAGCCAAGCAGGTGTTCTTGCTTTACTTGCGCATTAAAGCCCTAAAGTGGCTTAACATGCTTTCCCATTTACAAGATAAAACCCCCAAATTATTCAGTGTTCTTCGTATGACATGGCTTTCACCATCTGGTTACCCTCCTTTATGTTGTCTCATAGGAAAAAAACTCTGTTGATACACGGACCCAGAAATTGTACCAATATTTTAGTTGCCATCACACCAACATAGATATGCCAGCAGTTTCAGATCCTGTGCATTAATTATTAGAGGTTAAGATTTAAACCCCCTCTTCTGAATACTTTCCTTCCTTTCGTTCCGTGTCCCATTTTCCTTGATCCTAATGCAGAAAATTATCAACTTTGTATTTATTATAATACTGTTTCTCGTGTCTCCTGTGACTAAAAAAATTGATATTTTTGCTAGAACAAGGTAGGCATTGAATATGCATCTCTAAAAGGCTGAAAATGAATCAAGTCCTTTTTATAAAAAAATGATTTATTCATGCATACAAAAACCGGGGTACAGGCCAGATGTGCGGGAGGGTGAGAGGATTCACCAGAGACAGAGTGAACAGAACAGGCAGAAACTGCTGAGGGTAGCAGCAGGTGAGACAGGAGAGGTCTACCATGCCATGTGGGTATCTCCCCGGCAGGCTGGGATCGAACCCGCACTGCAGAGGCTGCTGACAGCTTCACAGCACTGCGCTCAACCTGTTGTACCACCGGGGAGGCCCCCTTTTATTTCTTATCTTACTCTTTCAGTTGTGGTTAAATAAAATAAAATTTATCATTCTAATCATTTTTAACCATACAGTTCAGTGTATGATTCACATTTTTATACACCCAATCTCCAGAACTCTTCTTCTTGCAAAACTGAAACTACACACCTTAACTTCCCAGCCCTGGAAGCCACCATTCTTTCTGTGTCTGATTTTGGATGGTCATATTTTTTAAATTAATTTTTCTAATAGAATGGTGTCTTTGAATATAAGGTGAGCTGCTTATAGCAAAACATAGTTGGAGCATAGTTCACAGTTTTTCAGTAAAATGAGAAAATAATTCATCTTTGGTAGACTAAAAAACAGAAGGCAGGGCCTCCCTGGTGGTGCAGTGGATTGAGCGCAGCGCTGTGAAGCTGTCCGCAGCCTCTGCAGTGCATGTTCAATCCCCGCCAGCCGAGGAGCAACCCACATGGTGCAGCAGACCTCTCCTGGCTCACCCGCTGCTCCCCTCAGCAGTGTATTTCATTCAGTCTGCCTCTTGTGTTCCCCGCTCTGGCTCTGGTGAATCCTCTCACCCTCCCACACATCTGGCCTGTACCCCAGTTCTTGTATAAATAAATCTTAAAAAAAAAACCAAAAAACGGAAGGCAAAATTCCTTAAAAACCATTATTTTTTATCTCAAGCCAAGGATGTGCCTATACCTGACTCCACATCTTAGTTCCAGACATGATTCCAGAATTCACTCCTACCTCATCATTTTTGCATATTATTTAGAAACTGCAGCTGTGCTTGCATTTTGATTGTCCTGTGTGGTGGCAGGAAGGGCACAGAGCAGGTTTTTCTATGATTCTATGCAGATGGGTGAAGGAGGAGTCCTGGAGCCCTCAGTGGCTTTTGCAGGCTTTTTTTGGAATTTACCAGGTACAGGGGCCAGGGGCAGGTGGGGGGGAGAGGGGGACAGGAGGCTGGCAGGCCTTCCAGCCCAGGGCAAATCTTCACTCTTCCTGGGCTCTCTGACATTCTCTCGTGGCCTCTGCTTCTCTGCTCCTTTCTCTCTTTCTCTCTTCCACTCTGGTCTCTCTCTTGCTCTGCTTGTTCTCTGCTATAAGCTCTGCTGGCGTCCCGTGTCACCGCCCTTATAAGCCCAGTTTCAGCCCAGGTGTACCCACTTACGCATGCCCACACCCCACTCCAGGTACCCACCATCAGGTATGCATTCAGGACCGCAGGGATCCATCATCAATCCTAATGGTGGGAGGGCAGAAAAGCCTGATGCTTTTTTACCTTACCCTACACCTGTCTTTGAATTTATGGTATCTTCATCTATAAAACCAGGAATATCCTTCTGCTCAGGTTTAAGTGTGGTTGCTGTCCTGTTATTTTAATCCTTTCAGCTCACTTGTTGAGTATGCATTTAGTTCCAGTGTATTTTAAGTACATCAAAAGCCTCAATGTGCTGATGTTTTCATGGAGGCTTACACAGAGAAGGGGACATTTTAAACTTTCAGACTTAAAATATGAAGTAAGAAAATGTAAGTTGAAGGACCTCCCTGGTGTGGCGCAAGGGGTTAAGCACTGAACTATGAAGCAGTCCACAGCCTCTGCAGCACAAGTTCAATCGCCGGCTGGCCAGGGAGCAACTCACATGGCGCAGCAGACCTCTCCTGTCTCACCCGCTGCTCCCCTCAGCAGTGTATTTCATTCAGTCTGCCTGTTCTGTTCCCCACTCTGTCTCTGGTGAATCCTCTCACCCCCCTCAATCTCTGCCCTGTACCCCAGCTCTTGTATGCATAAATAAATAAATTTTAAAAAGAAAAGAAAATGTAAGTTAAAGATCCCTTTCCTAGTCGGAAGTAATTGAAATCCTTTATAATTTCTAAGATTTTCATATTTTTCTTGTAGATGGACCCCTTAATGAAAAGTATGTTTTGAATTAATTGGTCATTTAATTTTTCCTTCTAAGTAAGACTTAACTGTCATCATAATTTGTTTTATAACATAACTGTTTAAAAATCACATAGCCTTGAAAAAAGCTGAGTAATATTGTTTATGGTATGCATGTCTATGTTTATATAGCAGTAAAACTCAAATAATGTTTGCAGGTTTGGTTTGTGTTTTTTGGTGTGTGTTTTTTAAGATTTTCTATTTATTTATGCATACAAGAATTGGGGTATAGGCCAGAGGTGTGGGGGCTGAGAGGACTTACCAGAGAGGGTGGGGAGCAGAACAACAGGTGGGTCTACTGAAATAGACTGCTGAGGGGAGCAGCGGGAGACAGGAGAGGTCTGCTGCTCCATGTGGTTAGCTCCCTGGCTGGCCAGGGATGGAACTGCAGAGGATGCAGATCGCTTCATAGTGTTGCATCTTAACCCCTTGCACTACCAGGGAGGCCCTGGTTTGTGTATTTTTGCCATTATTTCTGCATGACAACTTAAGCTATAGTTTAGCTCATTTTACTGTTTTATATTTATTGGGAGGTGCAAGGTTGTTTTGTAGGAAAGAATAGCATTTAAGCTAGCACTAAGATGAGTAATGTGAGAATTGTAGTTTGGGAATACCTTTGGTATAAGTAGCCCTTTGCTGTGACAAATGCAAGTGGGGGGAGAGGGCTGTTGAAATATAATTTTCCAGCAGCTAGTCCTAATTCTGTTTATCAAGTAATAATGTGGATACACTTATCTTAGAAAAGTTCTACATTTCTGTCATCTTAATTATAAGTCTCTTCTTTCTACAGAAATAGGAAGGTCGTTGATTATTCACAGTTTCAGGAATCTGATGATGCTGGTAAGTTTTGTGATTTCAGCCCATTGTCAGTAGTACCAGCTGGTAGGGAAAATGCCAGTTTATAAACTTTTTCATCACGATTTTGAGATTTTTTTTTTACATTTAAAATATTTATGTATGTAAATTATGTCAAGATCTGTTGCCCAAAACAAAACTTAAATTTGCATGGATTTTAACTTTTCTTTAGTAAATCATTGATAATAAGCACTTGAATAATTTTTTATTATTTGATGTTAGTGTCCAAAGTTTGAACATACAATAATTACAATGCAGTGTTTATTAATTAACTGTAATTACATTAAAACTTGTACCTTGTAATAAGGAATATTTAAGTTTTTTGCATAATAACAGTAACTACGGTTGAACCAACAATGTATTATGAAACAACTTTTGTGAACTAATTTGTATAGAATGAGTAGTGTATTTTAAATCTTAGTATTTTAAATCTTAAAAGCTTTCTTTATAACTTTTTTTTTTTAAGAAATTAATTATTTTTGTGTAGAATAATTGGGGTGTAGGCCAGAGGTATAGTGGTGAGAGTTTTCACCAGAGACAGAGTGGGGAGCAGAACAGGCAGATTGACTGAAATACTCAGCTGAGGGGAGCAGCGGTGGGCAAGACAGGAGAGGTTTGCTGCACCATGTTGATCAGCTTCCTGGCTGGGGATCAAATTCAGCCCATATGGGTGATAGCTCTGAGACTTAACCCCTCTGCCACCAAGGAGCCTGCCCCTTTCTTTAGAACTTGTTCTTAATCTCATTATTTTCTGGATAGACTTAACAATTCTTTTTTCTTCTTTTAAATCTAATTTTATTTTATTAAAGATACTATGTATCTTTGGGAAAACTTAGAAAATGCCAGAAATGTATAAAGAAGAATTTAAAAAAGTAACAGTCTAAACCTCCCAGAGGTAATACTAAAGTATATGTATTTCATAACTGATAATAAATATTTGCATTTGTTCGTTTAATCCTTAGAAAAATCCTGTTAAGATGGGATTTACTATTATTATTTCCACTTTATCTGTAAAATAAAGTAAGTGGAAATAATTTAAGCAGAAATATTACTCAAGGTCCTTCGCCAGCAAATAGTTTTTTTGAGGACCTTTTTGTCTAAAATTTTATTTCTTTTTTTCTTCTTTAAAAATGTAGTTAAGGGGCCTCCCCAGTGGCATAGCGGTTGAGCTCTGGGCTACGAAGGTGCCCGCAGCCTCTGCAGCACCGGTTTGATCCCCGGCCTCCAGCGAGGGTCCCGCATGGCGCGACAGACCTCTCCTGTCGCGCCGGCTGCTCCCCTCAGCAATGTTCTTCAGTCCTTCTGCCTGTTCTGCTGCCTGCTCTGGCTCTGGTGAATTCTCTCACCCTCCCGTGCTTCTGACTGTACCCAGTGCTTGTATAAATCAATCAATCAATCAATCTTAAAAATATATATAAAGTCTTACTATAGAATTTTGGATTCTGTCCTACCTCACCTCTTTGTCATGTTATTAAATTATTTGAGAAATTCATACTAATGGTTACATGATAATCCATGTCATCATTACTATTTTATGATAGTCCATAATGGAATGGTCTATGTATCCAACCATTTAATAATTGCTAATGTGACAGATTGCCTCCAGATAGCAATGAGTTTTGGAAATAATCACCATTTAAGATGGATTGATTTTCTTTAGTGTTATGGGATTTTTGAAATTGAAAGTACTTTCCCTAACTGCCAGAGCATACTATATTTAATACTTTAAAGGTGATTTACTTGATAGCAGTAATTTGCGTTCTAAAGTGCTTATAATATAACCTTATTTGAAAATTATTATAGCAATAAGTATGAAGATTTAAAACAAAGATTTCTAATAGAAGGGTAAGATATAAAATGATACGAGATATTTGGCTATGGCTGTATTAAAAATATATACATGAGGGCACATGAGTAATAGACAAAATTGGAAATGATTGAGTTAAGGTGGTAAGACTGAATCAGGGCCCCAAGTTCAGATTGATAAATGGCTTGGGGCACCCTGTTCCTCAGTGACTATCTGTACCCCATTTCCTAACTTCCTTACCCAAGACTAGAGAATAGTAAGTAATTTAGTTACAAAAAATGAAAGAAAACTATTTGGGGTATTCTGTCCCTCAACATTGAAATGGCGTGAGAGATAATTATCTTAGTGAATACCGTGATAATTTCTATATGTAAAAATCATAATATGGCTCATTGGGACTGAAAAATAATCTTTTTAGATGAAGACTATGGAAGAGATTCTGGCCCTCCAGCTAAGAAAATTAGATCATCTCCCCGAGAAGCTAAAAATAAGAGGCGATCTGGAAAGAATTCACAGGAAGATAGGTAAGAGGCTTTATTAATCTGTTCCTAGTCATAGTCTCTACTCTGTGGTGAGGATAGTTTCTGATCTCTCTCTCTTTTTTTTTTAATGCATACAAAAGCTGGAGTATAGGCAAGAGGTGAGGATTGAGGGGTGGTGAGAGGATTCACCAGAGACAGAGTGGGGAGCAGAATAGGCAGATCTACCGAAATACACTGCTGAGGGGAGCAGTAGGAGACAAGAGAGGTCTGGGGCGCCATATGGGTAGCTCCCTGGCTGGGGATTGAACTCATGCTGCGGTTGCTGCTGATAACTTCATAGAGCTGAGACTTAACTCCTTGCACCACCAGGGAGACCCAGTTTCTGATCTCTAAATTGGTGAAGTCTCCATTGATTCAGGCAGGGAAGTGCTTTTTATCCACTGGATGTTGTTTTGCACATTCATATTTTCTCAGGCATCACTCTGGGTCCAGAGGTTAGCTTCTTCAGGGTCACAAGGCTTTATTGGACTCAACCTAGAATCCAAGGTGATATCTCCAAGAATGCCTTTGTTGCTGCCTCAAACCTTTGAACATGAGCGGAGAGATTGTTTATCTAATTTGTTACCTGGGGTTAGTATTGACAGTTTTCATTGTAGTGATAGCAGAGAATAAGTATCCTATCCCATTCAGTCACAAATCTCTGGGAAATCATAACTAGGGCTTACAGAAGTTTACATTGTATGCTGTACAAAGTTTCACTGCCCATAATACTCATTAGTTTAAATAATTTAATCAAATGGGGCAGTTTCCCTGGCCTTACTTTTATAAATAAGCTTGAGTTGTAATTTTAGCTGTAATTGGCTTATGATACCAGGATATTTTAGCTATAATTGTTCTTTCATTATATACACACGTCTCATATAAAGCACGACTTTTAGGCCTCCTTGATGATGATGAAGATGATAGCTACCATTTATGATTATTATGTGCTTTATATTATCTAATTCTCACTAACCTTTATTGAGGTAAGTAATGTTAACTTCAAGGGGTTCCATGATTTACCCACAGTTATCCAGCAGTTAGACCAACAGGTTTTATTTTTGATTTATTTTTTTTCTCATTGGTGGTTTTTTCTTTAATATTTATATATTGTATATATGGTTTATATCATTGTTCATTTTTGTATAGTGTTTGATTTCTACTCTCCAATGTAGTCCCCATAAAATTCCCACCACCAAGTCACCAGTGAACCATCACCATAGATCCTTGTGCTCTTCCTGCCCCATTTTAATCCTTCCTTCCAGGCAGTATTCTGTTGATTTTTCTGTTGGTCTCTACTTAAAAGTTCAGCTTTTAGTTGATTTTTCTGTAATGGGATTCAAGGATTAAGCCTGTAAAGTCAATAGTGAAAGAACTAGAGAAAAATGATAGAATTCTTGTGAATTAAATGCTCACTTTATACTAAAACATTTATTTAGAACAGTCTCAGGTTTCTGAATTATAGTGTGTCTCACATCAGATTGCTTAGTAAAGAAATATGTTTGATTTTTCTCTTTGCTTATGAATCTTCCGTTCATTAGTTTGTCATTTGAGTGTGGTCTGGATTATGGGATATAGCACAGGAGATTTAGACCTGCTATTGAGAAAGGCAAGCTGTACAGGCAATTTTCTTGTATGAATTTTTCTTTTATTTATTTGTCAGAATTTCTTCTGGAATCATAACATTTTTATTGCTAAAGAGTACCAGTAATTTGCCCAGGATCATGAAATTAATTTTTTTTTTTTTTTTTTTTTTTAAGAGCAACTGGGGTATAGGCCAGAGGTGCAGGGGATTGAGAGGATTCACCAGAGACAGAGCGGGGAGCAGAACAGGCAGATCTACTGAAATCCACTGCTGAGAGGAGCAGCAGGCGAGACAGGAGAGGTCTGCTGAGCCTTATGTGGTTTAGCTCCCTGGCCAGGGATCGAGCTCAGGCCTTGGCAGTGTTAGTGCTGAGATAGGCCACCAGGGAGGCCCTCAGATCATACAATTAATTAATGACAAAGAAGGGACACTAGAACCCAGATTCCTAAGTATGGATTTAAAAGGAGTATCTTTGTCACTAAAAAAAAATTGTTTTGTAAAACTTCCCATTGAATTTTGAAACTCCTTCTTATTTTACTTTGAGTGACTTTGAGGTCACTCACTGTTTCCATTACACAAGGTCTATATATGCATTGATGTTTCTGATATGGAAATAATGGAAATAAACAATAGCGGGAGATCATTAATTACTTATTTTCATTTTGCTCTAGATAAATTTTTAGCTCTGTTGCCACATACATAACTGAGTTCCAATTTCCTTTACTAATTGCATTTTGTGGGGGTTTGTTTTTTTTTTTTTTTTTTTGCAGCTGTATTAGGTGCTGTCCATTTATTTGCCTTCTTACTATTATTCATATATTATTTATTTTTAGTATTTTGTGCTGTGCCTCTGACAACAGAGGATTTTTTTTTCCTTATTCAATGTTCTTGTGAACCTGTCCTCAGCCTTAAGTGAGGCATTTTCAGCCTGGGTTTAGATAGATCCCTTCTTTTTTTCCTTTGGGTCTTTGGTTGCAGTGTTTTCTGAAAGTAGATAAAATTATGCCTACTCACATCCTTTAAGTAAAGAATAATGGAAGCAGTGTCACTCCTCAGCATCTGTTGGAGTATTTTATATGTAAAAGAGGTGTTCTTCAGTGTTCTCCCTCAGAAACCAGGAACCGAATATTCAATTTTTATCTAAAGCTTTTAAGCATTTACTTTTTCCCCTTTACTCTTACAGTGAGGACTCTGAAGAAAAAGATGTGAAGACCAAGAAGGATGATTCTCATTCAGCAGGTAGAAAACTGTTTTTAATATAATAGGTGTAATTCCTTTTTATGTATTTATTCGTTGGCTGTTTTAATAAGCAGTTTCATAATAATGTCAGGCACGTTGAAAATGCATCTTTGAAGATATCTTCATCTTCAAAGAATTTATAGTGATTTTCAATCCTCGTGACTGCTATTACTGTCACCTTTAATGCTTTATTTATTTACCTTTTACATACTCATGCTTAGTCCAACCCCAGGATTTCTTTTCCAGGAGGTTTACTCCATTAAGGCTTTGTTTTTTTTAAGTGTTTACAGATGATCTCATGCATAGACAAGATTGAAAATCATGGTGACGTACATCTAAAGAGCTATGAACAAACCTCTACCCCTAAATCCTATAGAGTGTTATAAACCAACACTACTTCAATACAGGATAATACAGTTTTAACAAGAAAGAGAAAAGATTGAAACCATGTGCATGAACAAATAAGATCTCAAATTACAGACAATGATAATGTATATAATACTAAGTAAAAGAGGTATGAAAAGTGAGAGTGATTAATTATGGTTGAAAAGCAAACTAAGGTTAGTTTCAGGCCTGTTTTTAGCTGGAAAGTAGTCTTTTGAAAAAGCCACAAGAAAGTTGGTTTTTTGTTTTGTTTTGTTTTGTTTTGTTTTTCAGAATTTTAATGTGAAAATGACCAAATAAAATGTTAAGCCTTGATTGTTTAATGTTGGCCTTTTTTTTTTTTTAATTTCAATCTCCTAACAATTGAGAGTTTATTCCATATTAACCTATATTCACTGGCTTTTGCCTTCCTGGGTCTCCCTTAAACAAGATTGCTATTTATTTAGTTGATATGTAGCGGGTCAACAAAGTTCCTTTGAATTCACTCCACTGCGCTGTTTGCTGTCATTCCTTTTAAAGGCTGTTTGACAGCACAAGTTGGAAAGAAATTCTGTTATCCTTTCAAATTGTGCAGTGATGTTGTGATAATACACACTTATATTCATCTGCCTGGTGAACTCTAATGTATTGAGCATTTTGATATGAATTCATTTGTACTAGTGGTAAGCACAGCTCTTACCAGCTGGGTTTAGTTTTAAGTCTACCAAAATCAACTTCCCTGTATCTCTTGTCTCTAGATAAGATTTTTAGCAGTGAAAACTGTGTCTTAAACACTGACTGTGGCACAACTTAAAAGACCAGTAGTGTTGCCAAGTGAGTAACCACTAACACTTTAAAGAACAAGAGAGCCTCACAATCCAAAAAAGGTCTATAGGCAGAGAATTATACAAATATACCTTGGTCTAGAACGAGTAGACTGGCAGCCTGCCCTTGAACCAAGTTTATTCACAAATGCAACTGCGAGTCAAAATTTTTTTTAATTAGGGCCTCCCCTGGTGGCGCAGCAGTTGAGCGCTGGGCTGTGAGGCTGCCAGCAGCCTCTGCAGCGCTGGTTCTTTCCCTGGCCGCTGGCAAGGGTCCCACAAAAATAAATAAATAAATAAATAAATAAAGACCAGTTGTTATTTGGTGTGATGATATATATTTTTAAAAAAAAAAATTTTTTTTAATTAAAGTTGATTTCAAAAATAAATGAAGTTGATTTGATCTAAGTGTGTGTTTTAAAGTTTCCCTTAATTCCTTCTAAATTAAAGGGGCCACACCTCATTCATTAAAAAGGGTAATAGTTTGACATTATTTTAGGGTCTACGTGTTTTGTATTTTTAAAGTAAGTGTAATTTTGTCCCCTCTTCTATTATTTAAAAATATATTTCTGACTTAAGTGCCTAAAAACTGTGAACATAGTTTTGAGTATAGTTGAAAATTTTAGGACAACGCAATGATTATTTGTTTAAAATATGTTATAGGAAACATGTATTCATGTCTAAATTCAGTTTTATTGCTACTTAAAACTACATACAGCCTGCTGCTCCCCTCAGCAGTGGACTTCAGTAGATCTACCTGTTCTGCTCCCCACTGTGTCTCTGGTGAATCCTCTCCCTCTTCCTGCACTTCTAGCCTACACCCCAGTTCTTACATGCAAAAATAACTAAAAATAAATCTTTTAAAAAAAAACTACATTCCTAAGCTATTTTATATATGACAATGGGTACATAGTCTTATTCAAGTTCATTCTTTGAATTTTAGTCCTTTTGTATATTTTTTTTAATAGATTTTCTTTTTTGTTTTAATATTTATTTATTTACTTATACAAGCACTGGGTACAGTCAGAAGTGCGGGAGGGTGAGAGAATTCACCAGAGCCAGAGTGGGGAACAGAACAGCCAGACTGTCGAAGTACACTGCTGAGGGGAGCAGTGGGTGTGGCATGAGAGGTCTACGCGCCACGTGGGACCCTCGCCCGGTGGCCGGGGATTGAACCGGCGCTGCAAAGGCTGCGGGCAACTTCGCAGCCCAGCGCTGCGGCGCCACCCCCCGGGAGTGGGGCGCGCTGCGGTGGTCCGCCTTCCCGCGAGAGGCCCCCTTAAACGCTGCCAAGCATCCCCACCAAACACTCTCCGCGGGCACCCCCCTTCTCCCTCCCGTCCCAGCCCGAGGCCAGCGGGCTGGAGAGGGGGGGCTCGGGCTGGAGAGTGGGGGCTCGCGGAGAGGCGGCAGGCGGAGAGGCGGCAGGCGGGGGCCGCGGCAGGGGGAGACGCCACAACCTTCCCCCCCCAACCGCTGGGCCACCGGGGAGGCCCCCTTTTGTATATTTTGTGGGAATTTATTTCCATACATAGTTTGAATTTTTGAAACTATGATGAGAGCTTTTAAGATCTACTCTGTAACTACTTGAAATATTTAATATGGCATTCTTATTAACTCTAGCCACATTACATCCTCCAGGGCTTATTTCATAACTGGAAGTCTGCATTTTGACCACCTTTCATGGAAATTTTTTTTTTAAGATTTATTTATTTATGCATACAAGAACTGGGGTATAGGCCAGAGGTGCAGGGAGTGGGGGTTGTGAGAGGATTCACCAGAGGCAGAGTGGGGAACAGAACAGGCAGGTTGATGAAATACACTGCATTGAGCAGTGGACGAAACAGGAAAGGTCTGCTGTGCCATGTGGGTTGCTCCCTGGCCAGGAATCGAACATGTGCTGCAGTGGCTGTGGATAGCTTCAGCTTCATAGGTTGCATCTTAACCCCTTGTGCCACCAGGGAAGCCCTCATGGAAATTTTTAAGGTTTGATTCCACCCTTTTTGAGTGAAAGAGAGAGGCAGGTTCTACCTCACGTTGACACTGTCGTCCCTTTTCTAGTCAGCTGCCAAATACACTTACAACTCTTTGGTCACTGCATCGTAACTTTGATATTGTAGAGGACAGTGAAGATGAAAAGGAAGATCATAAAAATGTGCGCCAGCAACGACAGGCGGCATCGAAGGCAGCTTCGAAACAGAGAGAAATGCTTCTGGAAGACGTGGGCAGTGAGGAGGAGCCGGAGGAGGAGGATGAGGCGCCGTTCCAAGAGAGTACGTGCCATGGTGGGCTCCCAGGCGGCTGTGCTTCCTGCGGGATTGCTTCAGCGCTTTCGCGTTGCCCGTTGCAGCAGGTCGCTAAAGTAGATACTCACTGTTAGAAGAGATGGTTGTTAATATCAGTTTTAAAAGGTAGATATTAAGCGGTTCAGAGACTTTACAATGATGACGTCCATCGTTTGTATTTCAATACTGAATGAACAAGAGACAGGTAGCGGCAGTATAGCGATTAACACAGTCTTCAAAAGAAAGTAAAAAGATTGAAACCATGTGCATGAGCAAATAAGAGCTCATGTTAGGATTTCCTGTTTGGGCCTGGTAGAGAAGGTTTCAGACCTTTCTCCCATTAAAAAATTGGTTTACATTGTTAATGTTTTTAAGGGATGGGCTCTCCCCCTCAGGTGGTGTTCCTAGCCACATGAACCGCCAACATTAAAAATACTAATATCAGAATTTAGGTGTTTCACAGGTTACTCAGATTAAACATAAGTATGTTTTCTTGTTTCTTTTATTCATAGTTGGACCAAACACACCAAGTCAATTAGGTTTCATTTCCCTGGTAGCACCACTATTATATGGGAGTGGTGGAACTACCAGAGTTATTTGATGGTTTCTGTTTTTATTCAGATTCTCATCTCTTACTGTTTTCCAGCCTCCTCTTCAAATAAGTCAATCACACCCCGTGTGCTGCGTGTAATAAGCCTGTTTTTTACAGGTGGGGCCAGCCATGACACCAGCCTCACTGGCAGCGCAGCTGCAAACTAGAGTCCAAGAATATCTGGCTCCCAAATCCCCCCACTAGTTGTTCCTAGCGCTCTGTCCCTCTGTTCACTCACAAGGCTGTAGGCATTAAGTTGGATTCTTCTTTCCTCTCAGAAGATTCCGGCAGCGATGAAGATTTCCTAATGGAAGATGATGATGATAGTGACTATGGCAGTTCAAAAAAGAAAAACAAAAAGATGGTTAAGAAGTCCAAACCTGAGAGAAAAGAAAAGAAAATGCCCAAACCCAGGCTAAAGGCTACAGGTGAGCTGAGTTGACATTATTTATGGCTTTGAAAATTTTCAGGACCCAATCCTGTTTTTCTACAGAAATTCTTCATAAGGGGCTGGTAAGAGTAAAAGGCTTCTGAAAAGGGGCCATTCTTCAGGAAACCACCTTAAAGTGTTAACCTGTGAAGAACAACTCCACCCCGCCCCAGGAAACTAGCGAATAGCCCTGCTCTCACCTGCCACCGTGAGCGAGATTTTGGAGGGATTGTGTCGGGCACAGTGGTGAAAAATGCATTAACCATGGTCCCTGCTCCTAACAGCTAGTGAGAGCTTAAAAATGCAAGCGCACCCCTCAGTGATCTGACCCCCACCACCTTCTGCCTTAGCAGAATAGAAACTTCCTGGACAACACAGATTCTTTGAGCTTTTCTGGATTCTACCAGATTTTCTCTTCGTTGCAACTACTTTGTCATTAAATGAAAAAATTGAGTTTGGTTGTTTTTTTTTTTTTTAATTCTGCCAAATAGAACTGGTTATTTCTAAAATCAGTGCTGACTGTTGGGAATGATAGAACTATCGAAAGTTCTTTGATGGCTTCAGTCTCTACTCAGATCAAGTTGTCGCCTTATTGTTTTTTACTCACTTTTTAAACATAAACAATACTTTTAGTTTCACAAAAGTTGTGATGATGTGCAGTTTCTACAGCCTGACATCTCTTAGAAGCTTTACTGCTAACATAACATTACATTGATAAAAGTAGGTGAAAGACAGATGCCAAATGATCTTAGTATTTGCAGAATATAAATAACCAAAGAAGACATCCTGGCAAAAATAATTCTTAGAGTCTGTGGAAAATACACTGGTTCCCAGAAGGAATGATAGGACACAGGGGAGGGAAGGAAGGGGATGGGTCATTGGCACTGGAGCTTTGGTGGAAGGTCACACCTGCACAAATGGAGGTGTGAAAGTGTACCCCCAAAGTTACATAGATGTGTGAAGGACCCAAATTAATAATTTAAAAAAGTGATTGGAAACCACTTTAGTGTACTGCATATTTTCATGGTCAGTTTAGAAATTGAGATGGGTTGATCTGGGGATGCATATACTTTATTAGTAAGTATATGGTTTTTAGTAAGTTGGCCTGTTGAGTCAAAAACAAATTTTATTCTCACAAATTGCTTTGTGTTATAGCTGATTTTTATTAAAGGTGTTTTCTTCTGCCCCTTGCCCCAATTGGTGTTTTTCTTCTTTCAGTGACGCCAAGTCCAGTGAAAGGCAAAGGGAAAGTGGGTCGCCCCACAGCTTCAAAGGCATCAAAGGAAAAGACTCCGTCTCCAAAAGAAGATGATGAGGAACCGGAAAGCCCCCCGGAAAAGAAAACATCTGCAAGCCCTCCACCTGAGAAATCTGGGGATGAAGGGTCTGAAGATGAAGCCCAGTCTGGGGAAGATTAAAAGTGATGATGATTTGGGAAGAGATTTTATTAAAAAAAAAAAAGAAAAAAAAAGAAAAAAGAAGGGGGAAAAGAAAACCTACTTAAGATAGAACATGGTTTTGGCTATGGCTTGACTCATGGGCTTTCAATGCTTTTTTTCCTTTTATTGAAAATAACTTTTTCTCTCCTTTTTTTTTTTTTTTTCCTTTTTAAGAAAACCATTGTACGTTTAATTTGCCTTTCTGTCTCTTACTCTTCTCTTTGCCACCGGCCCTCCCCCCTTCCCCAATGAAAGCCTTGTCAAATAATCACTGGATTGATTGCTTCATCTTTTTGTTTTTAATGGAAGGTATACCACAATTGTAAAGCAATAAGATTTGAGGTGAACACTATGAAAATTTTGCTTTTTGCTAAACCGTAGCAAGTTGAACAGTACTCAAAATATGTAAAAAAGTTTTAGTTAAAAGATGCTTCTTTCATTCTCTACCTGGACTTTGAAAAAATTGATTGTCACCTAATACAATTTATCTATATATACAGGTATAGATGTCTAAAAATAATCATGACTTTAATTTTCCACTGATGGGGCAAGTAGGAGATCAAGATGAATTCTGAATTGTTGCTAAAAGTATTCATGTTTTTTACCGGGAGGCAGGGTAGGTGGGGGTGGACCTTCCTGGCCTTACTTTAGGATGTGAGTTTGTTTTTATTTCATCACTTATTAATCTCAAAGAGACTCAGAGCCAGTGATCCTTTTATCCTGCTAAGGAACTTTTTAAAAAAGCAAGGACCACCAGGACATCACTCTCGTTTCTTATTTCATTCTCTGATGGTTCATGTTTTAAAATATATATGTATTGTATCATTCTGTTTCTTGGATAAAATTTTACCAAGGATCTAAACAAAACAAAAAAACCTTAGAAATTCAATGGCGAGATATATACATCACAGTGGAGTTCTTCTCAAACTGATAATGTTTAGGTTTTAAGCAAATAAAGTACCAGTTAATGTGAAACTCAATCACAAAGACTTGAGATTTTTCCTTTATGAAAACAGAGGATTGAGATTCTCCTAAGCTGTAGATGGACGTTCAGATCCCATGAACCATGCTCTCTTTTTATTTGGGGATAGAACATTTTCCTCTTCATTCACCTAGCTTCCCATTTCTTTGTAAAAACATGATACAAAATGCATTTCTCAGCTTCCTGCTGCTACATAGGACGCCTCACACACAGCCCCCCATGCCTAGCAGCTCCGCCCTCCCATGTGATTTCTCCTGGCTCTCTTCAGTTCCTTCATATCCTGTCTTGGATGGGAGTATGTTAAGTGCTGCTCCCACAATCTTCAGTTTGCTTTTGACTTTATTTGGTGGTGCTCCTGTTTACTGTTCTTGTTGCTTAAATCAGGAGTTTAAGTTCAGAAACCATGTCTTTGGAGGCCTGTGTGTGGTTTGGTAACAGCTTTTCCATGCCTTACAAGCAGTCAGGAGACAGCTGTAGGCTCGATTCTCCACCACTAGGAGAAAGGTTTAGGGTGTTACTGAAATTTAGCCTTTATATCTACATTTGCTTCCTAATACCTTACATGGGTAATTTCCTTTCTATCTTAAGTCATAACGTATTTTTCCCTCAGCATGGCTTGCTTTCAGAGGATTCTAAGTCAAAGGGTTATTTAAGAAATGTTTTTACTCTGATTCTTAAGACACTTTAAGGAATATCCTTATTCTGTGATTTAAAAAAACAGCACCCAGTGACAGTCACGCCACTGTTGAACTGTGTGTTAAAGAATGAATTTGGAGATTTTAATACTTGGCCAAAAATGCAGAACTTGAGCATTAGTAGCAATTGGATTATTATCTTTCATGATGGTAACTTTGTTGTGAACTTTGAAATGAGGGTGTTAAAGATTATTCTACTTGCATTGGTAGGTTTGTTCAGGTATCTAATTTTAACAAGAAAGTTTGTGTTCAAGTAAAACACCTTATCAGTGTTTCCACCATGCACTTCTATTTTTAGGGGTTTATAACTTTAAGTCTTACATTCCTAGTAACATTTGGACTTTTCTTAGATTTTGATTCATGAAGTTGGGTGGGGGGGTTAAAAATTGAGCCTTGATATTTTATGTAACAGTCTTTTTATTATAATCTGCACTAACATCTCTGTGATCTACACCCATACTTTAGAGGTAACCATGTCTTCTAGTGTGCATTGGGTTGGGTTGCTTGGGATTGCTTTTTAAAAAACTGATTCTTGAGATTGAAGATGTATTATATATTTCTAATAGACTGGACAAAAGGATCTGTGTCCCCAAGTGAGACAGGCTCTGAATGAACTTTGTTTTCTCCACTTTTTATTGATAATTTAAAACACTCGTCTTCCCTTCAAATCATGCACGCGAGGAGAGGACAGCAGCGGTGTCTCAACTGGAAACAGGTGCTCAGTGTCAGGCCGGGCCGTGAGGTCGGGACAGGTGAGGAGCTCTAAGCTGATAGGCCCCGGCCTTAGGCACCACCCCTGACTGAATGCCCTCTTCCTCTGGTGTGACCGTGGCCTCGTGGCCTCTTGGCAATGGCTTCACTGTCTTGCTTTGCAGCTCAGGAAGTAGGACGTTAACCCTGAAGGTGCTCGTTTGTGTTACCTGGATTCTCTGCCTTAGCTGTTAGGTTTACCTCTAGAACATGAATTTCGGCAGCTATGCTGACTGACACTACATTGTAGTTCTTAAGACTTTCTTTCCCTAGACCCTGCCCCCGCCACAAACATACATCTAGAAAAGGGTCTCTTACGTTTTATTAAATCTAACTGCTGCTTTTGGTCCTCCTCACCTTAGATTGGACTCTATGGAGACATTTTAATTTTGGTAAGTGATAGACTTACCCTTTTTTCTAAAATATCTCCCTTTCATATCTCCACTTCCGATTGAGTCCATGAAAGAATATTAATGGGTGCATCCTCCTTTAGGGAAGTGGTGAGTGGAAATCTTGTAATCTGTAAGAATAGTAGTGGAATTCCTATGAAGGAGTTTTGATACTGGTTTTTGTTTTTTGTTTTTTGTTTGTTTTTCACAATAACTGGTTTGCTCCAGGTTCAAACCTCAGTTCAACACTTACTCTTGGTACTGGTTTAAATAGAATGTCCTTATAGGTTAACTTGGAGGCTATAATGTAATAAAGTTGTGGCATTTGTGGATGTGGTCAGCCAAACCCAACTTGATGCTTTTTTTTTTTTTTTTTTTTTTTGCCCTCGTACATTCAAGTAACAAGTGGATGTTAGGGTTCTGGTTGGGAAGGAAGTAGTGCTTTTATTTAAACAAACCAGTTTGAGACATGCTTTGAGAGTGTTCAAAAGCAGAATTTCCTTCCAGGAGCAATGGGCAAAGCTTTCTAGAAGATCTTGTGGCTGTTGTAAGGAATGGGAGTCTGAGTAGCTCTTTCTGTGCCTGTACCACCGGTAGCTTTACTAAATAGAAACTCACCTTGGGAGTTTGGAAAGGAAGACACCTGAGTCTGGTCTTAGATTTAGATTTAGGTAGTTGGACAGAACAAGTAGTGGGTGTTTCCTGCAAGGGATAGGGGGAAAAATAAGTTGGTTGCTCTTGAGGTTAGAAAATTGTCCTTTTTTCTGCGTGAGAAGGGAGTTGGTTATGGTTTGAGTATTGGGACATCAAGCTGTCTATTAGCAAGCTTCAGTCCAACCCATTTTCCCTCTGTCTTGGGATAGACTTGATACAGGATGATTCTTTTTGAATCCATATCCCAAGTAACACTTATTTTTCAAAGCCTAATTCACAAAATTCACAGTGGTGCTGACTGTGTATTAACCACTATCGCGACAAGTCCTATAAACCTGCCTGTTGCCATGCCAGTGGAAGGACTGACCTGTGACATCTGTCTGAGCATGCTTCGTGTGGCTGGTGGATGCCACCAATGTGCATACACTTTGTACATCGGGGTGAAGGGAGGGTTTTCTAGATTTTGGGGGGTGGGAAGGAGGGTAAAATTGGGATTTTTTTTTTTTGTTCTTTTTTCAATGGGATGTAGGGGTATAGTAAGCAGCTTATGCCCTAAATAACATGTATAAAAAAAAAAAAAAAACAGAACCCTGAAGTATTGTGTGGACGTGTGTGTGAGTGTGTGTTTGTATAATGTCTGGCAATTAAACCTTTGTCTTCTGGAAATTAGTGGATTCTTTTTTTTTTTCTCCAGAAGTATTTGTTACAAGATTTGTAAATAAGAGCTCTACTTAGTTTGTTTACCATGAACATGTTGCAGCAAATCTTATACACTTAGTTCCTGTAAGATTTAAGGAGAGACTTTAAGACTTGCCAGGTTAAGCAGCAGCCAAGTTCTCAGTAACTGTTTGCCTTGATGCATCTTTCAGACTTCATTTTGCCAGCTGTAAAACTCCCGGTCTCCCTTGATTTTAGTCCTTAATCTTTTGAGTTCTGAGCAGGAAGGGTAAAAGAGAGGAACCTGCTTAAATGTGTTTAATCAGCCCGTGGGACTCGACCAGGGCTCTGGTGTTGCTGAGTGTGCGATCAGACTCTAGAGGGTTGGGCGTTCTTGCAATACCTTCACAGTGCTGACACCTGCAGCATGGTACTTGAGGCGGTTCAAGTTTGAATGTAACCACTTTATTTAAAAGGGTTTTTTTTAATTTAAATAAAATGGGATGGAAGTGAACATGATTTTGTTGACCATGTTTGTGAATATAAATGCAACATGCATTGGTAGGCTTGTGCGATGGTCTTTTGTGATACTTAATTTTTACATATCCCTGTCTCTGTGTGTTATCTGCATAAACAAAGACAAAACAAATTCCTGCTTTCTTTTATTGAAGGGTTTCCAGGACTGCGTGTCTGCTCCTGAGCTCTGTTTTAAGTATGTGTATCCTTTGCTTGTATTTTGTATTAAAAAATAAGAAAAAGAACCCTTTATCGTTGAGCATGTTGGCATCGTCCCTTTTATTTTTTCTCTTTTTGGGACATATGAAGCAAGTTATTCTTTTTCTGTATCTTTTTTCTTTTGTAAACTTTTTTTTGTTTTGTTTAAAAATGGCTTTATAAAAGGGCTTTTATAACCCAGATGTGTGCTCTGTGTACTTCTTGTAACACTCTTAAGCAAATACCCTGACTTCCTATACAGCTGATCACCTTGGCTTGTTAGCTCCTCACCCAGCCTGACTTGGAGGAAGAAACTGCTTCCCAACTGAATGCTCTAGAAACTAACAGTGATCACCACTGCTGTTGGGAGCAAAAGCATGTTATCTCACAAGTCAAACGTAGTTCATACATTCTTCAGAGGCACTGTATTGGCTAACTTCTGATTAAAGGAGCATTGACCTATGTGCACAAGGATTCCTAGTTAACATTTTTCCTCAAGTGGTATAGAAGGCATAATTCATCATATAATTATATCAAAGAAGAATGTTTATACACAAAAGATACTTGCAATCGATTTCAAATACCCATTTGAATGACGCTGCCACTCCAAATGCTCCGGGGTGGAGAAGCTGGTACAAAATCCCTCTAAACTGAGCTGATAACAGCTGTCAGGGTTTTTATTCCTTCCAACCTTTGCCCTTGTTTACATTTATGTCTAATACAAATATTGTAATTCACATGCAAACTCACCTTGGCTTTGAATTTTTTTAAAAAAGATTTATTTATGCATACAAGAACTGGAGTACAGACTAGAAGGGAGAGGGTGTGTGAGAGGATTCACCAGAGACAGAATGGGGAGAAGAACAGGCGGACTGACTGAAACACTGCTGAGGGGAGCAGTGGGGGAGACAGGAGAGGTCTGCTGTGCCATGTGGGTCACCTCCTTGGCTGTAGACCAAATTCAATGTAATGTTATGTTGCAGTTGCAGTAATCGCAGATAGCTTCATAGTGCTAATCCTTAACTCCTTGTGCCACCAGGGAGGCCCATTGGCTTTGAATTTAAATACAAATAAATGTTGCAAGCAGTTGTTCCTCAGGGACTACATTTATGGTGAAGGTTGGGGGTAGGGGAGAGGAGTGGCAGAGAAAAAATGTTAACCAGCCACACTTCCTCACAATCTATTGTAGGTTGCGCCAACGGGTTGAGCGCAGTGCTGTAAAGCTGTCCACAATCTACTGTAGGTGTTTTGTGATTAACATACCACATTTCTGTTTCAGTATAATGCTAAAGAAATAAGTCTGGTTTGGAAGATTTCAAAGCCGTCAAGTGCACAAATACAGAGGTATACAAGTTGGGTTAGGTATGAACCTCCTCAGCTTCCTAACTGATACATGAGTGTTACTAGACCACTTTTTTTAAAAAAAAGATTTACAGTAGAAGAGCTGGGGTGCAGGCCAGACTTTGGTGGGGGGTGAAAGGATTCACTAGAGACAGAGTGGGGAGCAGAACAGGAAGAATGACTGAAGTACACTGCTGAGAGAAGATGGCAAGACAGCAGAGGTCTGCTGCACCATGTAGGTCAGCTCCCTGGCCAGGTATGAATTCAGGCCAGCATGGTGACAGCACTGAGACTTAACCCCTAGACCACCAGGGAGGTCCTAAAATATTTTATGTTCTAGTTATTGCGGGAGCTTGTATTATTGTGTGCCTCAACTATTCTGTGTCTTTGCCTTGTTGATTCTTTGCTTTGACTATTGTGTGCCTCTCAGTGTGCAGAAACAGGGAAAGTTGATAAGGAACCTCTCAGGACAAAAGCGCTGGTATGAGGATCCATACATGCTAAAAACAGCATGTGCAGAGACAGGGAAAGTTTAAGACAGGGAACATCTCAGGGCAAAAGTCCTGGTGTGAGGATCTATAAATGCTGAAAACAGCATGTGCAGAAACAGCAATAGGTGTTACGGCTAGAGTAGCATAAACACTGAGACTTTCCTTGGCTTTCTCCTTATTTTTCAACCTTGGCTGGTGCCAGCTGGTTATGCATCCCCCATATACTTGTGCATTCCCCATATACTTGTGCTGGCTTCTTTGATCTTTTTATTTTCTGTCCGATTCTAAATAAAAACGAGACTGCCCTTGGAGCTGGGCTGCACTTTCTTGGTGGAGTCCCTCTAGGCTTCTCATTCCATTTTCATCCCACCACCGCACGTCGTAATGAGGCAAGTTGTGTCTTCATATATATATATATATACATATATATATGAGTACACAATTTTTTTTATATAAGATGGGGAAATAGTAAACTTTTCTCAGATTTTATTAATGTGACAGTCATTTGCATAACTAGAACTTTAGGGAATCTTTTTCACACCTCCATATGGGCACATGCTTAATTTACCAAGACCCTGACAATGTCCTACTCCCCCTTAATCCCTCCCCCCATTATCTGTAATAACCAGTGTATTTTTCAGAGTCTCAGAATTATTTGTGCTGTTTTTGCCAGTTCATTTTCTTGGATTATTTATATTCCACAAGTAGGTGAAACCATCTGGTATCTGTCTTTCACTTTCTGACTATTTCACTTAATACAATCACCCCAAAATCCATCCATTTTGTCCCAAAATGCATTATCTCATCTTTTCAATAATGGAGTCACATTCCTCCATGTACAATATTCCACAATTTCTTTATCCAGTTGCCTGTAAGCACTTATGGTGGTTTCACAACTAGGCTAGTGTGAATATGCTGTGTGAGCATAGGAGTACATTTTCACACTAGACTTTTCACATTCTGTGTAAATACCCAGCAATAATATTGCTGGATCCAATGGCTTTACAATTTTTTTATATAAGTTTCAGTTTATTTTTTTTAAAGGACAAGTGCTTTTTTTTTTTTAAAGATTTTATTTATTTTTGCATAGAAGAACTGGGGTATATTCCAGAGGTACGGGAGTTGAGAGAATCCGTCAGAGACAGAGTGGGGAGCAGAACAGGTGGATCTACTGAAATACACTGCTGAGGAGAGCAGTGGGCGAGACGAGAGAGGTCTGCTGCGCCATGTGTGTCAGCTCCCTGGCTGGGGATCTAACTCAGGCCGTAGCGGTGGGCATTGACAGTGCTGAGTGAGATCCAACCCCTTGGCCACCAGGGAGGCCCAAATTTTTTTTTTTTTTTTTTTTGAGGATTCTATGCCGTTTTCCAGCAGTTGCACCAAATTACAGCAGATGAGTGGTCCTTTTTCTCCACATCCTCACCAACCTTTGTTTTCATTCCTTTAAATACAGGCCATTCTTACAAGGATGAGGTGATATTTTATTGTGGTTTTTATTTGCATTTCTATTATAAGTGATATTGAATATTTTTTCATGTGCCTGTAGGCCATCTAAATGTCTTTGGAGAAATGTCTATTTAGGTCTTTTTTCCTTTGGATTGTTTCTTTTGTTGTTGAGTTGTATGAGTTCTTTATATATTTTGGAAATTAATCCCTTGTCAGATGTGTGCTGTACAAATACCTCCTCCTAGTCCACAGGTTCCCTTTTTGTTTCCATGGTGGTTTCTTTTGAGGTACAACAGCTGTTTAGTTTGATGTAGTACCATTTTTATTTTGCTGCATTTGACATTGGGGTTGTATCCCCAAATACATCTCTGCAATTGATGCCAGGAGCATATCACCTATTAAATATTTTATGGTTTCATGTCTTATATATAAGTCTTTAACCCATTTTGAATTACAGCTCATGTATGGAGTTAAGTAAGGATCTAGTTTCATACTTTTGTTTTGGCTGTCCAAGTTACCCAATACCATTTGTTAAAAATGCTTTCCTAGCTGTGTGGAGATTCTTCAACCTACTAAAGACAGAGCTTCCATATGATCCAGCAGTTCCACTCTTAGGTATTTACCCAAAGGACACAAAAACATCAATTCCAAAGAGCACCTGCACCCCTATGTTTATAGCAGCACAATTTACAATAGCTAAGCTTTGGAAACAACCCAAATGCCCAAAAATAGGTGACTGGATCAAGAAGATGTGGTCCATATACACCATGGAATATTACTCAGCAATCAAAAAAGATAAACACATGCAATTTGCAGCAACATGGATGGAGCTGGAAGGGATCATGCTCAGCGAAATAAGCCAGAAAGAAAAATACCGGATGGTCTCACTCATAGCAGGAATCTAGAAAACCTAAATAAGGGACCAGGAAAAAGAATAACTATAAGAAAGAAAAAAATCAAAATCAACAAACAACTATGAACTAGAGACACACTCGGAGGGGGCGGGGAAAGAAGGGATTGGGGTCAAAATCAGGGGGTTGCAATTGTATGGGGAATATCAAAATAAAAAAAAAATGATGGCCAAAAAAATGCTTTCCTGTCTCCATTCTATGGTTGTAGCTCCATTTTCAAAGATAAACTCTGTATTTGTTTGCGTTTCTTTCTGGACTCTATTCTACAGGTCTGTGTATCTGTTTTTGTTCCAGCACCATACTGTTTTGATTACCATTGCTGTATAGTATATTCTGATAGCCGAGTATGTGACAGGGAATTTTTTTCTCTCGGGATTGATTTAGCTATTTGGGGCATTTTGTGGTGCAACTCAACTTTTATAATTCCATTTCCTTGAAAAAAGTCATTGGTGTTTTGATAGGTATTGGTTGAAACTCTAAATTGCTTTAGGTAAGATGGACATTTAAACAAAGTTTATTCTTCCACTCCATGAACACAGGATATCTCTCTAATTCTTTATTCTTCTTTTAAATCCTGTAATGGTATTTTAGCATTTTTTTAAAAGATTTATTTTTATTTATTTATACAAGCACTGGGTACAGTCAGAAGCACAGGAGGGTGAGAGAATTCACCAGAGCCAGAGCGGGGAGCACAACAGGCAGAAGGACCGAAGTACACTGCTGAGGGGAGCAGCAGGCGGCAGGAGAGGTCTGCGCGCCATGTGGGACCCTCCTCCAGTGGCCGGGGAGCAGCCGGGGATCGAACCGGCGCTGCAGAGGCTGCGGGCAGCTTCGCAACCCAGCGCTCAACTGCTGCGCCACCAGGGAGGCCCTATTTTAGCATTTTCAATGTATAGGTCCTTTGCCTCCTTTGTTAAGTTTATTTCCAGTTATTTCATCCTATTTGGTGCAGTTGTACATGAGACTGTTTTCTTGATTTATCTTTCTCCTAATTCACTGTTTGCATATAAAAATGATTTTTGTGTATTGATTTTGTATCCTGCCACTTTACTATAGTCATTTTATTATTTCTAGTTGTTTTTTGGTAGTCTTTTGCATCTTCTGTGTACATTATATCATCTGAAAATAGTGAGATGATACTACTTCTACTATTTGGATTTCTTTGATATCTTTTTCTTGCCTAACTGTCCTGGCTAGAACTTCCAATACTGTATTAAACAGAAGTGAGAGTGGACATCCTTGTCTTGTTCCTGATCTTATAGGAAATGCTTTCAGTTTTTCACCATTGATTATGATGTTGGCTATGGGTTTGTCAAATATGTATGGCCTTTATTATGTTGAGATAAGTTCGGGTTATTTCCATCTCATTGAGTTTTCCATCATAAGTGTTCCGTCATAAGTAAATATTATCTTGATCATACAGTCCTTCTTTCTGCCAGTAGAGGGCAGTGTTTGTCCTCCATGCTTTGGCTAGCGTGCTCTATAGCTCCCCAGCTCAATTCTAAATACTCTGGGCTCAGTGTCCACTGTATCTGGACCCCAACCACCTGCTTGGATTAAAGAAATCCTGTCATCCTAGTGTATGCAGCTGGATTCTTAGTGATTCTAAGGATCTTCTAATAAGGCTTCGTGTATAACATCCCCAAATAAAAGCATATGTTGAGACTTAAAAATGCGGCTGTGAACTCTTGGCCCTATTTGGAAACAGGTATCACCTTTCAAAATTTCCTTCCAGCACAAAAAACTTGTCTTTTGAACAAGCAGCCTGATATATATTCCCATGTGGTATTAGAATATGGATCTGTGGTATTAGAATATGGACTAATTTCAAAAGTATGTGGTATCTTGTGTTCCTTTATTTTGATGCTGTGCTTCTCTTTCTTTCCATTATTGTAACAGAATGGAAAGGTCCCCATTTTGATATTCCTTAGCTGGGTAACCACCAGAAGTCAGCATTGCTCAAGGGTGTGCCCATGTCTCAGCCGCAAAGCCCTGTACAAATATTGTGAAATAAATGCTGTGTTAATCTTGGGGTCAGGGAGTGAAAGGGTACAGCCAGAGTTTCCATCCAATAGAGCAAATAATTACTTAAAAATATGATAACAAAACGTTGAAAGTAATAGTTTGCTTTGATTTAGCCCTAAGCTAGCACCCGGAAATGATTTGTTTAAAAATCTAACTTTAAGGAATAGATTAATCACAGGAAATTTTATTTTACCAATTTTATTGGCAATGTTTTAGCTATTAAGTAGAAACACACACACAACCCCTTTCATTTGGAAGGCCACTTCCTTGGCTGATATGGAATGGAATGTGTCCAATATTTACATATTTTCTACCTTGGGTAGGAACAGGAATATGTAGTCTGCATGAAATCAGGGCTCTCTTGCCTACAAGTGATTAGGGTGGGTGGGTTAGGTAAGTCTCTGAAGGAGGTTGAAAGTCATTGGAACAAGGAAGGTGATGGCCTAAATTTTAGGATAAGATATACCAATTTGGTAATGTTGGTTGCTTACATGATAAGGAGTGATTCTCATCCACAATAAATTGAACATGGTTAGTGATAAAATTCATAAAAAGGAGATGGTAAAATACTTGTGTGTACCCAAAAATTGTGTAGAGACAACAACATCCTCACTTTGTAACTATAAATGTTGGTTCTCTTGTAGTTCACTAATTCAGCCTAATAGGACAAAATACTAAACATTTTGAAACTATGGTTTTATTGCTAAAGTAAGGGATAATTATATAGTGAAGCTCTTTAAAATTTTTTAGAAATCTATTTATTTTTGTGTAGACGAACTGGGGTGTAGGACAGAGGTATGGGTGGGTGGGAGCAGGTGTGTGAGAGGATTCACCAGAGACAGAGTGGGGAGCAGAACAGGCAGATCTACTGAAATACACTGCTGAGGGGAGCAGTGGGCGAGACAGGAGAGGTCTGCTGTGCCATGTGTGGGTCAGCTTCCTGGCTGGGGATTGAACTCAGACTGCAGCGGTGACAGCTCTGAGACTCAACTCCAAGCCACCAGGGAGGACCCTGAAACTTTACAAGACCCCAAAGGTCCTTAGGATTTGAGGGGAACTCAACTGACATTCATTAGATCTTGGAACATAATCTGGGGTTCAGTAACCTAACTTCATATCTAATGCATGCCACCTCTCAGTTACAAACTCCAGGTTTCCCCCACTTAGCCTTTCCCTCCCGTCTCTGACCTAATTTACCACCGTCTCTCTTTAGTTTCTGTGAATGCTTTCTAGGAGGTGACTGTTTTTGATACAAATATATTGTTCAGGAATGAGATAGGCCTGGAAAGGAGGAACCAGGTGTCCTGTGGAGTCACACAGTTGATCCGAGACAAGATAAGTGGCATTTCCTGGTAAACTTGGAATAGCTCAGAGCTCAGAATCTGAGGCTCCATTGTGGGGACCTGCTGGTGTGACTTCGGGCACGTAGGAGCCACACACACCCTCACCCGGAGTGCTCATTGGCCTAGTCCTCACACCACAGCCAGCCCTGGGCCACCAGCAAACAGGCCATGCCTTCCTCGCTCTGCTTTGCCTTCATTCTCTGCCCACACTGAAGTGAAGCAACAAGCCTGAGGTCTGGCTCACAGGTCACTCGCTTCTCTAGATGTCAACACCAGGAAGAGCCATGGAGAAAGAGATGCCCGCCCCAGAGACAGCATCTGAGCAGACACACAGCGGAACCTCAGACAGCAGAAGGGGGAGTCCCATCTAGAGTTCACCTATGAGCTCGTCAGCAATACTTATTGATAGTGAACCTTATGGCGAAATTTATGTAAGATATTACATTCCAAGTCAAACATTGGGTCCTGTGGTATAATGACAAGTGTTATCTTACTGCACAATAGGAAAACCAGTCTGACGCATGGTTGGGATCTCAGAATATTGGCATTTCTCAGATTTTTTTATGGTTAAAGGAACAAAAGCCCCAAATATTTAAAACTGGATTGTGTGAGGAAATGTATAGGACTGAATGCAGTACAGCAGGGGTGGCTGCAGAGGTACGAAGGACGACAGCCTCCCACCGCAGAGCAGACCCCCATCACCTGTCCTCGCCCAGTCACCTGTTTCACAGAACCTCCCAGGTTGGTTGAGGTTGAAGCAGAAGACAGGTTTACAGGGTGATCTCAGGTAAATCCCCTCCAGCCCACCTCCCAGCTCCCCCACCAGGCCAATTCTCTTGATACAGTGGGGACTGATTCTCCTGGCTTCAAAGGGACATTGTGAGCATGGGCCCGGGCCCAGCCTACCTGGAAGAGGCTCTGTGCCCCAGTTGCTGTGAGCATTGCAGACAGATGGCCTCAAACAAAAGCTGGACGGCCCTCTAGCCTCTAGGCTGGCGAAAGCCTCATTCCTGCAGAGCTGAAATTCCTTTAGCTTTGTCTCTGAAGTTCAAGAGTCATTTATTAGTAAGATAACTCTTGCAGGAGGGTAAACTTTAACTAGCCAACAGTAGAAGGTGACTTTAAAAGGGAGGGAAAAGTGACAGTAACTCCCAAGTGACAAGGTGTTTTTAATAGTTTTAGTACAAGAGCTGTTGACCGGAGGCCTCCCTGGTGGTGCAAGAGGTTATGTCTCTGCACTCTTAAGCTATCACCAGCCACTGTAGCATGAGTTCGATCCCCAGCCAGGGAGGTGACCCACATGGTGCAGCAGACCTCTCCTCCTCACCCACTGCAGCTGCCCCCCTCAACAGTGTATTTCAGTCAATCCGCCTGCTCCCCGCACCTCTGACCTACACCCCAGCTCTTGTATGCATAAATAAATAAACTAAATCTTTAAAAAATAAAAGAGCTGTTGACTGGAGTCTGTTTCTTCAGCTTCTCATAGGAAAAAAAAATCCTATCGAGTGATTGCAAACTGTTCTCCATTATGGACACTTCCAGTGAGAGAATATTCATTTGGGTTGGAAAACTGACTAGCAATAGTTTATCATGGTCTATTTGTGATATATGAAATCATCCTAGTTTAATTTACTAAATTAAACTTTAGTAAAAGTTTAATACCATTTCTGAAGCCACAAATCTTTTGGTGCCATTATCAGGGACGGAATCCAGGGGCCCAGTGAGTTGCTTCCCAACTGCCATGTGATATCCTGTGTCCGCACATACAGAAACCCCACTGAGAATGTTTTTTTGGGGGGGCACTATCATGAGGCCCTTTCACAGAGTTTTGGCAACCCAGGGCCAAGCCAAATAATAGAAGCCTCCCCCTACCCCTTGCCAATTCCTTTCAATCTTCAGGGAAGAAAGGGCCAATTTCAACAGAAGGTCTCCTAAAAAAGTTTGATTTATGTAGGCTGAGTTAACAGTCAAACTGTGTAAATACTGAAATTCTGGTCAGAAGGCTGTTATCTCATGATACCCTCTTCCATCAGATTTTTAAGAACATCATTTGTGCTGCTTGTAGAGATAAGACAACTCGCAGCAGCCGTGGAAAGCCCCTCTCCCTCCTAACGTTATCTTGCTTAAGGAGACCAACGGGTTGTTTTGGCTTCTGCAAAATTTTCGCCTTCCTCGCCCAGTTACTGTCACCGAGCTCTGCTAATGTGCATGACACACGCTTCCCCTCATTAACGGGTTGGACAAGTGTCAGCGTGGAAGGTCGTGAGAACTGGAGTTTTGTTTCCTTTTAAGAGTATGGTATTAAGAAAACTCAGCTGAAAAGTAGGCTAGTTTTCTTCTCCAGGCTTATCTTCCACCACATTCTTGTAGAGTCAGAAAGCCAGCCTGGCCACACAAGGCAGGTTCTCAGCACAAATGCACCCGGGGGTGAGGGGCTGGCCAGGGAGGACAGCTCCCTCAACAGCTCCCTCAACAGCCAAGTCAGCCCTGGAGTATGTCAGTCAGACTTTGAAAAGTCACCTGTATGTTTGGCATTTTTTGTTTTTACTGTTTTCTACTTAGAAATCTTTTTTCCCCCTTTCAGCTAAGATAGAAGAAATGATTTATTGTGTGCATATTACACTCATCACAACAGAGCTAATCCAGAATGGCACGCCTCTAGGCCTAAAGGCCCAAGAGAGACTGCTTGGCATAGTGTAGTGGCAAGAAGGCATAGAGCAGGTTTCTATGATTGGAGCAGACAGGTAAAGGAGGAGTCCTGGAGCCCTCGGTGGCTTTTTCAGGGTTTTTATTGGGATTTACCAGGTACAAGGCAGGCAGGGGTGCTGGGGTGCCGGGAGGCTGGTAGCGAATCTTCACTCTTTCTGGCGTTCTCTTTCTCGTGGTTCTGCTCTGCTCTGCTGGTGTCCTGTGATGCAGCCCTTATAAGCTCAGTGTCTCAGCCCAGGTGTACCCACCTATGGATGCCCACACCCGACTTCAGGTGCCTGCCATCAGGCATGCATTCAGGACCACAGGGTCTATCATCAGTCTTAATGGCGGGAGGGCAGAAAAGCCTGGTACTTTACCTACCCTACACATAGCCAAATGGGCTCTCAAATGTGGTAGCAACCATCAGTGGTGGCGGGTGTTCTAGATCCACTGAGACAGCGCTAGTGGCACCCAGTTCCCCAGACCATGCAGGTCCTGGTGCCCCAGCCCTTGTTTCTACCCCTGTGGCTTGCATGGGCACACAAGCTAGGGAGCACTTACTTGGCCCTCTGCCTCCTCTTTCTTCCTTTGGGCTTCAGCCGGTGCGTTTGCCTCTTTCTCCACTTGGCTCTCATAGTGTGGAGACTTCTAGGATGAGGGTGCTAAGGCTGGGAATACAACAGAGAATTTGTAATTGAAAATACACATTTCATGTTCTAATCAGTGTGATAGAGGATAATAAAAAGGTTAATAACTAAATGCAATTATATGCTTGGAATGTAAGGTATTAAAGGTTCTGCAATTTGAAACACTTTGTCTTCTAGCCATAGAAAAATACTTTAAACCAGTGGTTCTCAGTTGTGATCCCTGGATCAACATCCTCAGCGTCAGCTGGGAACTTGTTTGAAATGCAAAGTCTTGGGCCCCATCCCAGACCTACTGAATCAGAAACTCTGGGGTGGGGCCCAACCACTTGGGTTTATTTAACAAGCCTGCAGCTGATTCTGAGGCACAGTGAAGCTTGAGAACCGCTGTTAGAGTAAAGCAGACTACAGGGTCAGCGGGGCTAAATCCCTGCCCTTTTCGTCTTCTTGAAAATGGTCACTCAGTCTAGGTGATGTTATTGAGACAAACAGGTCATTGTACCCTCCTGGGTTGGGCCCAACAGCACCAATCAAAACCTGTGGTTGCTTCCTTACTTGCCTTTCCTGGCAATAATTTCCTTTCCTTTTGGAGGCTTCATCCCTTCGTGGGAGTCCTGAGATAAAACTGATCCTTTCTCTTTGACCAATCCCACTGTTATACACCTTTTCCCACGCCTCTGCTTTTGATGGTGGGACTCAAGACTCTCTCAAGCTACTGGAGTTCCTACAGGTTGAGGTTTTGGTTTTGAACTCTTGCCATCCTCTTTCTGGAAACATGAGAGTGCCCTGAAAATATCATGACAAAGCACGGGTGCTCATGTTCAGGTGCGGGACAGAATGCGTGCCTAGTAACATGATTTAATATCTGCATCTCGCCCTGGGAGATTCATTTTGGCTGTTAACTTACACTTATTAATAATTAAGCCCTAAGAATAACAATAGTTCCTGTTGTGGAGCGCTTATGTTCCACGAGTGGTCTGGAACATTTACCAGGCCTCTGCCTTCAGCAGATGTTTTCATCACTATCCCCAGCTCATAGAGGGCAAGATTGAGGCCCAGCGATGGTTGCACAGTGCGTCGCACCTCCACACAGCCACAGCCTGCTACGATCTCTTCATTGATGACAGTCAACACTGATCAGTGCATTCTGGTTCCTTTCACTCGCTTCCCAGTGTACCCGGCCTCAGCAGAAGCACCTGACAACACTATAGACACACAGAGAGCAAGATAGAGGAGAAAAGAGACAGAGTGAAAGAAACCCAACTCTAGGCAGAAAGTCAGGGTATGGGTTTGAGATCTGATGCTGCGCTAACCAGCTCGGTTGCTGGCAAGATGCTTGCCCTCCCTGAGCCTCGGTTGCTTGGACTACTGACCGTGTCTGTACTTCTCACAGTTGTTTGAGGATTACAAGCGAAACTACCCAGCGAGGCCTCCGGTTGGTATTTCCCCCTGGGCTTGAGCAGTGACTGCATCGAGAGCAAAAGCGAGAAACGGCCTCTGCCACAGGCCACGGTGGCTTCCATTCTAGTTCCACAGGGAAGTTGCCTTTCTCTGACTGTTTTCTCTCGAGGGTGGGATGACGATGGTGCAATCTAGGTAAATAAAGGGCTGGGAGGAAGGGCTGGGAGTCACACAGCAGACTCGTCTCATCTCCCACTCCCGGCTGCTCTCCTCCATGCCTCCCCGAGTGCCTCGCTTCAGGCACTATCTGTTTATTTACACTTGTCCTGTGAAATAGCCGGCAAACAACAGGCTTCTTATGTGCATTTTGGGACTTATGGACGCAGACAGACAAGAGCTCTGTTGGAAGGCCCTGACATTCAAGGGCACAGATCAGGTCTGATTCCAGGCAACATTCGCTGGCTGGTCCCACCTCCCTGGTAGGGGGCATGATGGACACGTCAGGTAAGGTGAACCCATCATGAAGCAGCTGAAATGGGAGGCCTGCCTAGGAAGCCAGGGCACCTTCACACCGACAGGGGTGGGAGAGGTGGGAAGCCCCACCTAGCGCCCTCTCCACAGCTGCCCTGGAGCCCTGCAGAAGAGGGAGGGGTGGATGGTGGGTGGGCTGGGGATTTGCACCCACACCTCCATGCTCATGGGTGCACTAATTGCCAGCCTTGTGTAAACCTACAGGGTCTCAGCCTTGGGGAGAAATAGCTGATGGTGAATGGAAAAGGAAGCAGGGAGAAAGGGTCACAGGGAGCACCTTCCTGGAGGATGTCACTCATGGCTAGGTGTGGGGGCAGCCGCCTGCCCCCCACCACAGCGTAGCGGGCTCCTAAGTCAAGATTTCAAAGCTGCCCCGTAGCTCCAGTGTTTCTTTTTTGAGGATGGCCTGGGCGTGTGAGAGAGAGACAGCAGTATTCGGAGGGTGGAAAGGGGGCTTCTCCCCTCTCTGGAGGCCGCTCTTGTCAAAGTAACCAAAGGCTATGTTCTCCCTCTCAGGTCCCTCCCCTTACCCCCTAATTACATGCCTCTTTAATGAAAGGAAATAGTTTCTCAGCTGAGCTGGGAAACCCAAGTCCCTGTGCCCCCTCTTCGGGGGTATCATGGGAAGGACAGGAAAGGAAGCAGCTGTTGGTGTGCCCCTGCCTTCCCTGCCCCTCCTGGAGTGCCGAGGCCAGCAACACCTCCTTCTTCCAGCAGAAGCTCCAGACCCGCCCCTGGGCCTGGCCACCGCATGGATGCTACGAGGAACCCAAGTGAAGGATGAGATTGGGGGAGGATACAAGCTGTTTGTCAGAAAGGTCCCTGAGGAAGTGGGATTGTTTACTCCTGGCCCCTCAGCTGCTGCCTGGGAGAGAGGGAGTGTGGTGTCCCCACCCCTGCTGTGTACAGCTGCTGGGGACAGAACTGAGGGAGGGGTGGGGGGGAGGGACGCCCGGACTCAGTGGGGAGGCAGCTGGCTGAGGTCCCTGGACAGGGTTGTGAGATCTTCCTCTCCTCCCTGGCCTCCCTCTCAGTCAACACAGTCCCTGGGAGGTGGTTTTAGAAAATGGTCTGCAGGGGCTGCAGGTGAGAGGGGTGTGGAGGCAGCAGTTATGGGGCCAGGAAACAGCTGGGATGCTGCTTCCCTAGAAAGGGTAGTCCTGAGCGGATGTGAGGGTTACAGACACCTCTTCTGTCCGCCACTGGAGAGAGAGAGACAGAGAAAGAGAACATTCCACTGTGGTTCAGCAGCCCCTTCAGTGCTGGCAGTGAGATGGAGCCTGGGATGGAGCCAGGGAACCACATGGGAGAGAATCTCTGGCCTCTTCGCTTTCACCTTTCTCTGACCCCCCCGATTAACATGCTCCCCCTCCTAGTTCCTTTTTAAAAAATGCTAAAGTTGAGGAGACTGGGGTTGTGGAAGTCAGGAATATTCCCCACTCCGTGATCCTCACTGACCATCAAGTTCTCCCTGGAGGAACATGTGGCTACTCATTTATTAGGCCTCAACCAGAGCCAGCAAGGGCGAAACAAAGAGGAGGGGTCAGAGGGACAGGGAGGGACAGGGGAAACTGTAAACCCCTCAAGGGCAGGTCACCAGAGGTTATTTTTTGCAATTGAAATTTTTATTGAAATCATCAAGTTCACTTGTTTGGAAGAAATAACACAGAAGGGCCTCCCTGGTGGCACAGGGGTTGAGTCTCAGCACAATCACACTATTGCCACTGTGGCATGAGTTCAATCCCTGACCAGGGAGTTACCCACATGGCACAACAGACCTCTCCTGACTCGCCCGCTGCTCCCCTCAGCAGTGTATTTCAGTCAATCTGCCTGTTCTGCTCCCCACTCCGACTCTGGTGAATCCTTTCACCCGCTTCCCTGGCATCTCTAGCCTATACCCCAGTTCTTTTATGCATAAATAAATAAAAATAAATCTTAAAAGTGTAAAAGGAATCATATAGCATGTGTATTTTTAAGGTTGGCTTTTCTCTCAGCCATCCGCAGCTCCCACGCACCAGTACTTCATTTTTACTGGTGAAAAGCAATCCACTGTGTGTTAGTACCAGAGTTGGCTTAACCACTCACCCATCAAAGGACATTTGGGTTATTTCCAGTTTGGGCTGTTACAAACGAGGTTGCTATGAACATTCGTGTCCAGGCCTAAGTGAACATCATCCGGTGGTTTTCTATTCAGCAACAGCATGACGTGGACACACAGTGGCTCCTCAGTCCTGCTCCTTAGTAATGACGGAGACCCCACAGCCAAGGCCTTGCTGTCCAGGTGTGACCGAGGCTACATGGTTAAATTGCTTTCGGCTAGAACGTACAAGAAAAAAAAGTATCTAACTTTTTCTTTGGAGTTTGCTTTCAAAGACAGCAGAGCCTGAATCTTATCTACAAATTTAGCCTGAGCAAGCAAGAATGACTAACCTTGAGCTGAGTTCCAAGGTCAACTAGAGCTGGGAGATGCAAATGCAGAGGAGGGAGACTCCCCAGAGGTGAGGGGCCCACCTGGAAATTCAAAACTCCAGTTATTTGAAAAAAGCCTCTTGTTCCTTCTTTATGTACGAACTGCCCTATAACTAGTCAGTAGACTTCAGCAAAGTCCACATTTATTTGCCGAGAAACTTGCATTTTGCCAGTGAAATTTAACTCCTTTGTTTTCAGCCCCAGTCCCCAACATTTATATAAACTCATTCCTATCTCAACCAGGGCGGTAGATTTGAGGTTACTGCCTACCCCCTTGCCCTTCCATCTGCAGTAAAGCTGCTCTCTGCGGTGTCATAACAACCTTTCTACGCACATCAGCAGTGAGCCCACTGCTCGGAACACAGGTGGGCTGAGGAAGAAGTTGAGAACCACAGCAGACACCACAAACCAAAATCAAGGCACCGTCCATCCCAAGAAAGAATAAACTGTAGTTATTGATATCGTTAGCATCAGTTGGAGTGACAGAGAGTGAGGCAAGATCACTTCTGGAATCAGAAGCTTGGAGCCAAGGCAAGGGTGAACGAGCGTGAGGACAACGGGCAAGTAGCATGTGACCGTGTGAAATGGCACACAGGCCGTCGCAGGAGGATTGAGGTGGTGCCAACAGGCCATTTTGGAAGCTGAGCAGGTGCCTCCACCACCTTTTATCTGTGTGTTCTGGGCCTAGTAGATAACCTCTCTGAGATTCTATTTCCTAATCATAAGGAATAAATAAAATAGGATAGAGGGGCCTCCCTGGTGGCCTAGGGGATGAGTCTCAGCACTATCACCACTGTGGCTTGAGTTCGATCCCCAGCCAGGGAGCAGCCCACATGGCGCAGCAGACCTCTCCTGTCTCACCCGCTGCTCCCCTCAGCAGTGGATTTCAGTAGATCTGCCTGATCTGTTCTCCATTCTGTCTCTGGTAAATCCTCGTAACCCCCCACACCACTGGCCTGCACCCAGCTCTTCTATAAAAAAATAATAAACAAACAAACAAATAAATAAATAAATAAATAAATAAATAAATAAATAAAACAGGATATATAAAGTCGGCCCCTGAATTAATACTAGTTTTCTCCTTCCCTTTCTAAAGGGATAGTAAAGGGGGAAGGATATTGGAGCAGGGCTAATCTGGGCCTCAGCAGTTTCATTCAAAGGAAGTTCAAATAGAGTGTGGGATCACGAGGGGCAACTGAGCAAAGGCAGGGAGGCTGGACAAGCCATGACCCGGATGAGACCCACTCTGCAGCACCAGCAATGCACCAGAGCACAGCGGGAAGGGGCCCCTAGGGCTTGGCCCCAAGGGGTCTTCGGTTCCACTTCCACTCGGCTGCATCCGCCATGCTGTATTTTCTAACTTCACGTTGAGCTGCCCCTTGCTTTATTTATTTTTATTATTATTATTTTAGATTTATTTATTTATGCATAGAAGAGCTGGGGTGGGGGGGTGAGAGGATTCACCAGAGACAAGTGGGGAGCGGAACAGGTGGATCCACTGAAATACACAGCTGAAGGGAGCAGTGGTTGAGACAGGAGAGGTCTGCTGCGCCATGTGGGTCAGCTCCCTGGCCAGGGATTGAACTCAGACCCAGGCAGTAGGGGTGATAGTGCTGAGACTTAACCCCTAAGCCACCAGGGAGGCCCTGCTCCTTGCTTTATTAAAGGCCTGAGTCTTCAGAATGGCTCCTAGGGTATGACAGATGCTTCCCCAAAGTGCATGCAAACTGTCCACCAATCCACACCTCCCTTTAAACCACAAACAGCCCATGTCCTCGGTGTAGCCAATGCCTTCCAGAAACTGCCTGGTTCTGCACAGCCCTCCTCCCCGTCGTGACTTTGATCTGATCAAGATGTTTAATCTTCTGATTCCATCACGGAACTGTGCTTAGCCCTCGGTCACGGGGAGGAGAGCCCTCCTTTCCTTGTTCCCTCTCTTGCCTCTTTTGAACAAGGCTTAGTTTCCTTTTGGGTCTCTCTTCTGGATGACATCCTGGAACATCTCCTCATCCTGCCTCTGGCACCTCCAAGTGCAGACTTCCTCCAGGGCCAGGTTGGGGCCAGACCCTTGGCTGGGAAGAGCCTTGCTCTCTGCAGCCGCGGCAGAGGGGGAGGAGGACAACAGGGCGCTGCCCTGCCAAAGCCTGGGCCTCCTCACTCTGTCAGTTCTCACTCCCATGCCCTTTGGCCTCTCAGAGGGCTGAGTCCTCAAGTGTGGGGGTACAGATAGAGAGGTCAGAAGGCATGACCACAGAGTTCCCCTTGAGTCAGAGGGAGCCCCCCACCATGGCCTCAGGTTCCTCTATGCCACCCCAGCAGTGACAGCAGATGTCCTGTTCTGTTCTACACTTCTTTATGCCCATCATCACGTTTTCACTGGATTTATTGATACCTTTCCCCACCTTCTCAAAGTGATTCAAAAAACATAAATTAGATCATGACACTCTTCTGCTTCTTTCCTTGTAATTTCTTCCTAGTGCACGAGGATGAAATTCACACATTCTGCTTTCTGCTTGTTGATCAGACCCCTATCTTCTATTTGGGGTTTTAACCCGGTCCAGCCTCAGGGCCTTTGCACTTGCTGTTCCAATTTTCCTAGTGCTTTCCTCTCCGATCCTCTTGGGGTGGGATTCTCCTTAACTTGCAGGATCTAGTTCAAACACCACCTCTTCAGGGAGCCCATTCTTCCTTGACCTCCCTCCTGAACCCCTCCCCACAGGCCCTTTCATTCATTACAGCCATTGAAATGACTTAGTCAGGAGCCTGCAGTTGCCTGCTGGAGGAGGGACCTTGGCTGTCCTGCTTTCTAGTGTGTCCCTGGCATCAGGAAGGGCTGCACCGACATTTTGTTGGATTATAAATGAATCCTCCTGGGGTTGAGTAAGGCTGAGAAAGGCCCATGATGTGGCAGGGTGCCAGCCTCGGAGACTCTAGTCTTCAAGAATACGTTTGCATCTCAGTTTCACCATATATTAACTATGCAGCCCCAGACAAGTCACTTTGCCACTTTGCATTTAATTTTTCTCATATGCAAAATAGATGTGCTGCACTTGGCTTCACAGTACGTGCTGAGGAGGAGAGAATGACATGAGAACACACAGCAGACATGGAACAAGCACTGCTTTAAGACAGCCACACGGTTATTCAACCAGAACGAAACAGCCCAGGGCTGCACCTGCCACTCTCCCTCCACACCTCCTATCCATTCCACAGACGCAGGTGCCCCAGCAGAGCAGAGCACCAGAAAACCAGCACTGGCAGGCCAAGCCCAGGCCAGTGGGTCTTGTATTGCCCACAGATGATGAATGGTGCTCACATGGGATGGAAAAAAAAATTTTTTTAATGGAAACTCTTTGTGATGGAAGCATTGAATGTTCAAGTTCAAATATTCAAATTTCAGGGCCTCCCTAATGGCGCAAGGAGTTAAGTCTCAGCACTATGAAGCTATCCTCAGCCACTGCAGCACAAGTTCCATCCCCGGCCAGGAAGCTGACCCACATGGCACAGCAGACCTCTCCTGTCTCGCCCGCTGCTCCCCTCAGCAGTGTGTTTCAGTAGATCTGCCTGTTCTGTTCCCCACTCTGTCTCTAGTGAATCCTCTCACACACCCCCAACCTCACCTCTGGCCTATACCCCAGCCCTTGTATGCATAAATAAAATAAACCTTTAAAAAAAATTTTCAATGTCCAAAAATAGTTATTAAATACAGCCACCGCCATTCCTTTATGGGACGTCTGTGCTTTTGTGAAACAAAAGGACAGAGTGGAACACTGGTCCCTAAAACATTGACTGTTTCGCCTTTCACTGTGAAAGTGTGCAGACTCCTGGCTGATCCTGAAAAGTAACAAGACTTGTCTGCGGGGCTGCTTGGCCCAGTAGAAGGCCAGCACGGGCCCTGGGAACCGTCCTTCCTGCAGGGCCCTCCGCTGCAGGTTCTGAGAGGGCCTGCTCCAACCTGGCCTTGGAGGCTGTGCCAGGCTCCTGGAGTCAAAGGGAGATGCTCATCTGCTGAGGCTTTTGGGTGAGAGACCCGCAGAGTGATAACTTCTCAGGAGCCCCTTTTTCCCTTTTCTCTGGACTTAGCTTTTTCTAGAAGGTGGGTAGGTGGGGTCGTTAAAGTAGCTTAAATTCTGGACTATCACCTCTCAAAGATAAAGGTGACTGACCCAAGGTGGAGCTCCAGCTCCCTCTGTCTTCCCAGAGACTGTTCCATGCTGGACCCACATAAGAGGGCGGCCCGCTAAGCCGGCTACATTCTTCTTAGAAAAAGCCCAGAGAGCTGGCTGCTTCAAGGAGGCAGAATGTCTGCTCCTAATGACAGGCCTGTCTCCCTGGGGAGCTTGTAATCACTTTGGGAGGCTCCATTTGCGTGGCATAGACACCTGCCAGCTACGGAGCCCATGAGTTTACTGGAGGCTGCTGCGTGGCCTTGGGGGTGGGGTGGCCGGGCGTGTGTGCTCACTGGCAGGGTAAGGTGGGAAGCAAAAAGAATGGAAATGCAATGCTAAGGCTCTGCTCTTGCAAAACTAGGTGCTGCGATGAGCAGGAAGCGAGAGCATGAGTGGCCAGTGCTTGACCTCCTCAGTGCAGGCAAGGGCACAGGTGGAAGTGGCCATTCCTGTGTCTCATCCTCCTTGAGTCCTTCTCACCATTTCTGGAAGTCTGGAGGGCCAGGCCGAGACCCCACCGCCCTTGCTCACTTCCTTAACGAAGAAAAGGCTTACCAGAGACCTCACAGGGAGCAGAGGTGGAACGCCGTCCTGTCTCCCTGTCCCCAGGCCTAGACACCTAGTGGCCTCTGCCCCCTAAGGAAGGGCCACTTTGTGGCTTCGGGGCTCTGGCAAGTCACTCACTCCTCTCAGTTCACCTTTCCCTCCTTCCACAACACCTATCTCCCAGAGTCATTATGAGGACTAAGTGACCCGCCTCATGTGAGAACCACGAGGCCCAGGCCTTATGTTCATGAGAAGAAACACCCATCTTTGCACCCACCTCTGCCCAAAGGACAGAGTGAGCCTGTCCATTTTATGAGCAGAGAAACAGGCCCAAAGCAGCTGGACAACTTTGAAGGAACCACAGGTTGGCGTGTCCCAAGCAGAGTTCCCGGGACTGAGGCCTCTGTCACGGAGATGTTCTCCACAGTGATGGAGGGAGAGGGAGAGAGGGAGAAGTCCTGACCTTGAAGGGGAGGCCTAGGAGATGCTATCAAGGCTCACATCCAGGGCTGACTGCTCATGGTCTGATCTCGGCGTCTCTGCTAGGAGGGGCCTGTGCTGGGCCAGCAGTTAGACTGAGATAGGGTTCTGCTTCCGGTCCTGTTTACGGCACCCTCTTCCTGGGCCTCAGCTCGCCCCTGTTCCTCCGCTCAGGACAAGGCAGTGGAGGATAGGGCTTGAATGCCTGGGTTTCAGCTGGTACTAGCCTCTCCCCTGTTTTATCCTTAGGAGGACTTTGAAAAAAAAAAACAACAAGAGGGATCTCTCCGGTGGCGCAGAGGTTAAAGACATAGTGCTATCAGGCTATCTCTGGCCACTGCAGTACAAGTTTGATCCTTTGTCAGGGAGTTGACCTGCACGGCACAGCAGACCTCTCCTGTCTCTCCCCTTGCTCCCCTCAGCAGTGTATTTCAGTAGATCCTCCTGTTCTGCTCCCCACTCTGTCTCTGATGAGTCCTCACCCCCCACACCTCTGGCCTATACCTCAGTTCTTGTGTGCATGATTATTTATTTATTTTTGCATAGAAGAACTGGGTGTAGGCCAGAGGTATGGGGGGGGGGAGAGTGAGAGGATTCACCAGAGACAGAGTGGGGAGCAGATCAGGAGGATCTACTGAAATACACTGCTGAGGGGAGCAGCGGGTAAGATAGGAGAGGTCTGCTGCGCCATGCGGGTCAGCTCCTTGGCCGGGATCCAATTCAGGCCATACCATAGCGCTGAAGACTCAACCCCTAGGCCACCAGGGAGGCCCTATTCTTAGGAGGTATTGGTGAAGCTCCAGAAACCGCTATGAAGCTCAATACAAAGGGCAGGAGGCCTCAGGTTCTAGTCCTGCTCAGCCACCCTGCAGCTGCATAACCCTTCCTAAGTCACCTTCCCTGCAGTGCTGAAGCCTCACCCTATAAGAACTGATGCCTCTCCTGGCACCACTCACAGGGTGAGGACCCAATAGGAAGTGTCTGTGCAAGTGCCCTTTGCACCCCAGGGGCTGCTGCTTGTGTGGAGTTGGGGGCAGACTGGCCGCTGGGGGTGAGGGTAAGAAATGAGGTAGGCGGTTATTTCGTACTCTGTATGAGCACTGAACCAAGTGGTCTCTGAACCTGGACAGCGAGGAGGAGGGTTTATGATCCCACTTTTCAGAGGGCAATCAGGTTCAGCAAAGTTAAGTCATCTGCCCTAAGTTTATCACTAGGGAGGGCAGAGCTGGCTAGCAAGCTCGGTCTGACTCCAGAGGCCATTTCTGTGCACCCCAAGTGTCTAGAGAGCCTAGTCTGGGCTTAAGAGTAAAAAGCAGGCAGAGGGAATAGCAGAGTGGAAGAAGGGAGAGGCAGGGGCCTCCCCGGTGGCTCAGCGGTTGAGCGCTGGGTTGCGAAGCTGCCCGCAGCCTCTGCAGCGCCGGTTCCATCCCCGGCTGCTCCCCGGCCACCAGCGAGGGTCCCACATGGCGCACAGACCTCTCCTGCCGCCCGCTGCTCCCCTCAGCAGTGTACTTCGGTCCTTCTGCCTGTTCTGCTCCCCACTCTGGCTCTGGTGAATTCTCTCACCCTCCCGCGCTTCTGACTGTACCCAGTGCTTGTATAAATAAATAAATCTTAAAAAAAAAAAAAAAAAAAAGGAAGAAGGGAGAGGCAGGAGCGCCCGCAGGCCCTGCCCGGCAGCCCATCCAAGGCCAACTAGGAAAAGTGAGTAATTCAGAATTAGACTGTGAGCCTTCCTAACTGTGCTCGCCAGGGGAAGGACAAGTCCAAGTGCGCATGGCATTAATCAACAAAAAGAAAAACAGGCATAATCTAGGAAACAATGGAGTTGAACAAAAGAGGAACTGAGGATGGGGAAGAAGAAGAAAAACTGTGGACACAGACATGTCAGTGGGAGACGTGCCGAAGCCGGCAAGGGTGCAGGGAGAACTTGCCTTCTCTACCTCCAGACCGGGAAGCTTCCGAGTCCTCTGGTCTCAGTGCCTTCCGGCCACCCTCCAGCCCACCTTCCAGCCCACCCTCTGGTCCACCCTCAAAGTGCACCTGCTGTTTCACCCTCTGGACCTTCAGGCAGGGCTGGGTGCTCGAGACTCTAGCTCTTTCCCTAACATAAGGCATCCTTTGGCCAATGTGCTGGATGGTTCTGGGTCACTACTGGTGGCCATTCCCTCCTTTCCTTGAAGCCCAGCAGGGGGGCCCTCCCACCTATTCCTTCTGTTCTCCAGAGTTCCAAAGTCTAGAGGTGGATGGCCAGGCCCTGACACCAGGAACTGGGCCTCCCCTTCCTGCAGGCCGGGATTGTGCAAAAGTGGTACCATACCCTGAGGCAGAAGGTTAGTTCACGTTCTAATTATTAATTACTCACTTGCTTATTATCTCAAGCATTGCATCAGGACCGTGAGAATGACTTTATAGCCACTTAAATCGGTATCAGATCCCCTCACTCCCCAAATACACACGGATCCTGGTACAGCAATAAATCCTGCCAAAAGTCAATGCCAGCCTAGCCAGAAAACTCCTGGCACACTGGGGCCATCCCTTCCACAATGGGGAAAGCATTCCAGCCAGCAGACTCGCCAACATCATCAGATTCCCAAAATGGGGCCTGTCATGGGTCATCTCACCCATCCTGTATGTTTGCTGGCAATGCAGTGACTTAGTTGGGGTGGGGGGTACACTTAGGGAAGGACTTACCCCTTGCCTCAATGCCAGGGAAGTCCCTGTTGCTGTTGGACTCCCATCCCACTTGCTGCAGCTTGCATATTTCCCCTTTGGTATGTAGCTCTCCTTGCCTTTGATTCTGTGAGAAGAGAACACTTAATGGTGGGGAGAGCAGACTCCCCCTCCTTCCACTCCTGCCTTATGGGTAAAAAATCAACACTTCAGGAAGTATAGGAGCCAGACTTGGGGTCTTTCCCTGGCACCCTCCTGCCCCTAGCTTGACCCCTTTACTTTCCCCATTTTGAGACTATGGAGTCACAGTCTAAACTAAATCCCCTTGAGCTCCAGCTTCTGATCTGGGCTCTGTCTGGGCCTGCTGCTGCCGAAGCAGGACACCACCGAGGTGCGGATGATTTAGTGAGACTGAGCAGCTGAGAGGCGCATGCTCAGGTGAGGGGGCCTCAGTTTCTCCCTTACTTCTGCCACCTTGGGCAGGTTACCGGATCTCAGCTTTCCCATCTGTAAGAGGGGGTGGCCCCTCCGAGTAACTTCTATATCACTCACCATCACCGGCACGCAGCTGCAAACCCTAGTTAAGAACTTCCTGCTCTGCCCGCTCCCTGAATTGGATCCTACTCACCTAGATTTGTGCACTTGCTGACATGTTGTCTAATCAAGCTTTTGTACCATTTTCTGTTTCCCAGAGAAGACAGTAACCTCCAGAAGAGCAGATTGTATCTTGAATGTTCTTCTCCATCTTCATATAGCATCACATTTAGGATTTTGCTCCTAAGACACAATGAATAAACTCGCTTCAAGATTCTCCTGCAAGTCCATTATTTATGCAGTAGCCTGAATTCTTCCCATTTTTCTGCATGAAAAAATGGACAACTGGTGAATCCTGTCACCAGTAGTCGCCTCCCCCTCCCCACATACCTCTGGCCTGCACTCCAGTTCTTCTATATATAAATAAATATATAAATTTTAAGAAATAGGACTACATGAGATTAAATGACTCCCTCACGGGCATAAAGTCACTACACCCTAGCACCCAGCTGGATTCATAATTGTTATTTAATAAATGTTTGTTGAATGAGGAATGAATGACTGGGTGCCTAATGGTGGCACTGGTCTGATTCCTGGGCATAGCCCCCACTTTTCCACTCTAACACTTAACCTCTCCGTGACTATTTAGTAAAGGATCGCAGTGGGTGGATCTCAGTGGGGGTGTGGAGTTGGCCTTGGCAGAGTTCTGTAGTCTCTGGCTGTCCTACCCCATTCTTGAACCCCACCCTGGTAGTTCGCCCCTCAGGCAGTCTGAGCACGAGTTGAATGGCTGGTATTCACAGGGAAGGAAGCGCCTCCTTGCTCCAGGCATTTCATAAGAGGGCCCAGTGGAGTGTCTTTCCCTTTCAGGGACTTACAGGGAGGTTGTCTGGTTCGCTCCTGAAACCCCCAAGGGGAAGGAGATTGCATTACCTTTTTGTCTGTGCCTCGCCCTGAATGAGTTGCATCAAGCATCTAATCCCAACTCCATTGCATCCTGTGACTTCTGTTTCTCAAAAGGAGCCCTCTACTGATGCCCTAAAATCAGGGAGGCCGAGGGACTCAGTTCTGGCCCTGGTGAGGAGAATGGGATGGAGCTCATCGGTCCTCCGCACTGGATAGGACTGCAGTGTTCACAGGCTCACCCTACCTGGTGCCCGGAACCCAGCAACATCTCACCTTGCTTAACCTGCTGAAAGCTGCTTGGCCCCGCCCCCAGTGAACTCACTGAGATGGGGCGCCCGCCTTCTAGCAGTGACAGGCAGGGCAGAGCACAAGCAACCCCAGGAACTAGAGGCCACAGTCATTCCCAGGCTCGAGGGGTGACAGGGAAAATGCTGCTCTCTGTTTTAATGGTGTCAACGTCCTTTTGTGTATGCAGAGTGTTTGGTTATGGTGGAAATAGGCCCAGTTGTGTGGGCATAACCCCTCCAGGTTGTCTCTTTACTCTTCTCAAACTTTGCCATCTTATTTCTTCACCTAAGCCTTTCTAAAGCGCTCAGGTAAGGGGGCCACACGGGTTGGTTCTGCTCAGGTTCCACCCTATTGCCCCCTCACCTGGTAGCCCGTCCCTTGAACAGAAACTGGGGCGGGCCAGGGTGATTTCTCATGTGTTTCTGTCTGCTTCCTTCCTGTTATTCTATCATTTCCCCTTTTAAAATGTGATGGTTTTTTTTTTTAAATATTTATTTATTTATGCATACAAGAGCTGGGGTACAGGCCAGAGGTGTGGGGGGTGAGAGGATTTACCAGAGACAGAGTGGGGAACAGAACAGGCAGATTAACCAAAGTACACTGCTGAGGGGAGCAGTGGGTGAGGCAGGAGAGGTCTGCTGCACTGTGTGGGTAGCTCCCTGGCCAGGAATCGAACTTGTGCTGCAGTGGCTGCGGATTGCTTCATAGGTTGCTTCTTAACCCCTTGCACCACCAGGGAGGCCCTAAAATGTGATTCTTTTCATTCCATTTACAAAAAACAATTTCTGATCCATACAGAAAATGTGGAGATGGGCCTCCTTGGTGGCGCAAGGGGTTAAGTCTCAGCACTATGAAGCTATTGCCAGCCACTGCAGCACGAGTTCGATCCCCGGCCAGGGAACTGACCCACATGGCACAGCAGACCTCTTCTGTCTCGCAGTGTATTTCAGACTATCCACCTGTTCTGCTCCCCACTGTCTCTGGTGAATCCTCTCACATGCCCCAACCCCTGCACCTCTGGCCTATACCCCAGCTCTTGTATGCATAAATAAATAAATCTTTAAAAAAAACAAACTGAGAAATCAGTCCCCATGGAGCACTATTTACAAACTGCAGACTTGATTTGTGTTCCACCAATGTTATTTTTCTGTTCCAGGATCCAATTCAGCATGCCATGTTGCAATAGCATAATACCTAATTTTAAAAACATGTATTGATATATCCCAGTGTGCATGCCATTTTGTAGTTGGCTGTTCTCACTGGTACTATATAATAAACATTTCCCCAACCAAAGCTCTTATAATTTTTAATGGCAGCATAATGTTCCATTGTATGGATTTACCATAATTTGCTTAGCCAACAGCTTATTATTCCACATTTAAACTGTTTTTAATTTTTCACGAGTATAAAGAGTGGTGACATGAACATTGTGTACCTGCTTCTGGTTTATGTGTCTCTGATTATTCGACCACAGGAGAAACCCCAGATGTGGGTTATTGTGTCCGGGAGACCCATCCCTACCGTTTCCAATTCCACAGCTAGTCCTGTTGGTGGCCTTTCTATTTAAGGAGACCGCTCAGCCCTCATCCTGAGGCAAGCAGGATGAGACTTCAAAGGGGACCATGGTCTTCAGATGGTAGAGAAGGCAAGAGAGTGGGGACATCGAGGGAACTCCCGTCCTTCGTGGCTTCTCAGGCTTCTCAGGTTTCTCCAGGCTAACCAGCTGCACCTGGAAATCTTAACGCTCTAGAAAGAGGATGGTGCTTGTACTGAGCCCCTGATAATGGGAAGGGGCTGTGGGTGGGGGGGTGGAGCAGAGGCTGCTAATGCATTTTTGCCACCATCTTTGGTTTCTCCAATATTGAGGCAGACTATTAGCAGTTCCCCAAGGATGCCCTTGCTCCTAACGTCATCCCCCATTTCCTATAAATGGGAAGTAGCCAGGGAGAAGGGTGTGTGTGCATCTGGTGGGGGAGGGAAAGGGAGGAAGAGCAAGGGATATGGTGGTTTTTCTCTAGCTCACTTAGTGGGGGACTGAGATCCAGAGAAGCCATTACTTGCCAGGAACAGCCCAACATGGGGGCAGTAGTATGGGTGTAAAGACTTTCTCTAAGGCTCTAAAGTCACTGCCAGTCTGGATGATGATTGCTGCCTCTGCGTGTGTCTGGAACGTGGAGATGAGTGGGAGGGGGAGGGCAGGGAAGGGGTTGTGACTGGACTGAGGAACTGCCTCAGTTTCTCCATCTGAAAATGATACCATGAAGTTGTCAGAAAGGCTGAGTTAATACAGGAAATCACTTAGACTAGTGCCTGAATCAGCCTGTAACAGTTACCTAGTAGTATTGTTATTGTTATTGATACAGGAGGCTATATCACCAGAAAAAGGGGGGTGGGCATTTTGACAGCAAAGCAGCAGCCTGTTAAAAATGACCACCTGCATGGTGGGGGGGATGTGACTTGGCAGGCACATACTCTGGTGGCCACGATGCTGGGTGGAGTCCAGAATCTCACATCACGCTGTCTGCTCACTCCCCCCTTCCCTCCCATGCACTTCCCATGTCACAAGGCATAAGGTATGAAGGCCCTGGCAAAAAATCAGGAGGAGAGGGGACTCCCCCTCTTCTAAGGTGGGACAACTCCCTCTGGCTCTGTGCTCTTTCCCCAAGCCTGGAAAATACCATGGGCCATTCTCCCCCGGCTCTGTAAATTTCCAGCTGACCTGGAATTCCCTTTGACTCCTGCCCTCTTCTCTGGGGTCCAGGGGACACAGGCTCAGGAACCCAGGAGTCTCTGCTAACCACAAATGTGTATGCAGAGGGCTCGGGCAAGTTGTCAGGCTCCTGGGGGGTGACCTGCTCCTGAGACAATGCTGAGACAGTTTTCAAGTGAAACCTGTTTACTCAGAAGTCAGATTCTTGATTTTCCTCTTCTCTGCACCCACCCTCTTCCCCAGGACCTCCAGGCGCCCTCCTCCTTCTCTGTTTTCATTACTTCTTTGCCTCCCAGCTTGGCAATTATCTGGGGAGCCCCTATTTTTACAGAGGCCCAGAACATGGAAGGGGCTCGCCCCTCAGCACCCTGGCTGGTGGCAGTGCGTCCACACTAATCTTCCTTTCCAAAGGCTTCTTCCTGGGTCTTCCTGGCATTCAAGCTCACAATCCCATGGTGGGGTTTCCCTGCACCCAAACACAACTCCCAGGAGGAAAACAGACACAAGGGCCCCAGCCCAAGGCCAGCCATGCCTCCCACCTGCATGATCCACTCTTCTCAAGGGCTTTTTGGAAATCTTGTTGGGACCTTGCTCAAGGGCTCACAAAGGGCACATTTTATTGCCAAGGTATCATCCCTTCTTCCCCATACACACCTAATAGAGAAAAAAAAATTGGAATTTGCTTTTAACTTCAGGAGGAGGGACTGAGTTAGCTATCAGGGAGATGTTTCTGCCTCGGGAAAGAGTAACTCGGGAGAACGCGCCGTCGCCTCTCAAGGGCCAGCCCTGGCAGGGTGGGGTGCAGCTCCGCCTGGGACAGGGGGTGGCCAGAACAGCACGCGGGCAATGGTCGCCCGCAGGCTCCGGGGCGGGGAGGTGCCCGCGGGCCCGGGGAGGTTTTACCTAAATGTTTTGGCGGCGCGGAGGGGGCGGTGCACGGCCTAGGTAATGACAGGGCCGTCCGGGGGCCACGCGGGGGCTGCCCGCCGCGGCCAGCCACAAAGCCAGCTCCGAGCCCTCCGGCTTCCCTCCCTCGGGTACCAGCCCCACCCCGGCAGACCCCCTCCCGGCACCCCCCACCTCCGTCCCGCTCGCCCCGCCCCCTCCTGGCCGCCCCAGCGCGCATGCTCTCTCCCCCCGGCGAGCAACCTGGAGATTTAAAAGCCGCCGGCTGGCGCGCGTGGGGTGCGGGGGGACGAGCCCGCACGCGCCGGCCCGGAGTGACAGCCGCTCGCCTCGGCCAGGTGGGCTCGCGCCCTTTCTTCTCCCGGGGAAGAGGGTCGGGCGCGGGGAAGGGAGGGGCGCTGCGCGGTGGGACTCCGCGGGGTCGCGGGTTGGCGCCCCGCGGGAGGGGGCCGCGCCGTGGCGGCCGGAGCCCCGGGGGGAGCTGGGCGGGCGCCCCGGGGCGCCCTCTCCCCAGAGCTCCGCGGCGGTCCGGCTGCGGAGTGTCGGGCGCCGCTAGGGTCCCCGCCGAGCTGTGCTTTCTTCCGCGGAGGGCGGGCTGGGCTCGAGGCGCCCGGGTCCAGGCGTCCCAGGCCGGGCGGCGGGGTGGGCGGGAGCGGCCCCTGCGCTGAGCCCCGGGCCGGGCCGGCGGCGGCCCAGCAGCCGCTCGCTCCTGTTGCAACCTCCCGCGGCAGAGTTTTCTTTGGAAAGTTGCATTTATTTTCTTCCCTTGTCTGGGCTTCACCGGAAAAGAGCTGGATGAGTCACCGCGGCGCGCACTTGGGAGCCGGGAAAGGGGCTGGCGGCCGAGACGCCCAGGGGTCCTCGGGCTTGGGCCGCATTGCTCAGGAAGGGGGGCTGGGGTGCTGCTCTAGGAGGGAAAGATGACTGACCCCTTTGGGACTTTACTCTTGGGGCGAGGCTCTGAGTGTTACGCCCAGCGTGCGAAGGCTGGAGTGCGAATGTGCGTGCGCGTGCCTGCGCTCCACTGCCCCCTTCTCAGCCTGTAACCCCTCAGAGCGGGAGGAAGAAGAGAGGCCGAGTTTGCGCCTGGTTTCCCAGGGCTCAGGTAGGTCTAGTGATATTTGTTGAGAGGAGCAAACAGGTGTGATGAGGTGGTACCTGGGCGCCCGGTACAGCTTGCCGGGGACCTGCTGGAGAAGCTCCAGGGACCTGCAGGGTCAGTGCTCCCCTGACCCCTCAGGCTCTGCAGCCCTGTGAGTCGCTCTTGCCCTTGACCTCTGAATCAGCTTCCATCTTCCTGGCAGACACTGCTGACCTGCTCAGTTTTTCCCCCTCCGGAGAGCCACCCCCATTGTTGCTTCCTCTTTCACCAGGAACCAGAGCTGGGAGTAGGGAAGGGTTTGGCTCCGTGGGCCCCTGGTGAGGATTTGCCGTTGCCTATTACACAGACCAAGCTCAATGGACAGGGGACTAGGAATAGGCCAACCGCTGTGTTGCTGCCCTGGAGTCCCGGGCAGGGCATGTCCAGTGGACCAGGGCCCAAGTGACCCTAGTTTAGTTCCTGAAAGTGTGGCTTGGGGTGAGGCCCTGGGGCCTTGGGCTGCCATCCTGATGCAGGCTGGAGCAGGTCTCCTTCAGCGCGGGGCAGCCTGCTGTGGACTCACCTGCCCAAGACCCAGGAAACATGTTGGCATGTAGGGGTGGGGAGAAGAGGGCCCAGAGCTGCAGGTTGGATGGCAGCCCCAGGAAACCGGTAGAGGTTCTCCCAGGGAGTGAGTGGGATGTGATTTGAGGTCACAGCCCCTTTTGTTGGATGGCTCCCACCCCCTCATTCCTCCCTTATCTCCTCCCCCTGGCCTGTCCTAGAGCCAGGACAATGTTCTAAAAGTGCTCAGAAAATGAAGCTTGAGTCAGCAGGGTGAGTCTGGAGACAAAAATACAGCTGTGGACTTAGAGGCCCCAATTTGGTGGGGTGGAGTGTGTGGGGGGAAGTTTTCCCATGTGCTCATGTGGTGTCTAGTGAATGCCCCCATGTTTCTTCCCCCCCAACCCCCAGTTGTCCCCGAGGCAGAGGAAGAGGAGCAGGGGCTAAACAGGAGTCCTGGCTGCTCACAAAGGTCTTTCCAGGCTGCTGGGTGGCAGAGGCATGGGCCAGGCCCTGGAGGGAAAAGGCAGAGGCTGCCGTGACCTGAGGACTCAGACAGTGAAGTTGAAGCACTATCCTCTGTTCCTTATCTCCTAGTAACACAACACTGTGGATGAAAACCCAGTCTGTCAGAACGGCAGGGTTTCTATCTTGGCTGCTCCACTAGCTGTTTTTTAGCCTCAGTTTCACTGGTTGCAAATGGGGGTGATGGTGATAATGGTAATACCTACTCCCTAGCTTTGTTATTTATTAAGTCATAAATATAACAGCTATAAATATTTATGGCTATATAATTATATATAACATAAAGTAAAAATTAGCTTTATTAAATCATGTATACAGCACCAGACTGTGCCCAAAACATAGTAAGCGCTCAATAAATATTAGCTGGCATTGACTGTATCTACTGGACCTGTGACCTGTGGCCCAGGGACAGGAGCACCCAGTCCAGGATTCTCTTCCACTCTGAAAAAGAAAAGCCTTTGCTATAGACCTTGTTTCTCTGGAAGCAAGGTTTCCTGCTGCTGGGGAGTCAGTAGAAGGGCTGGGCTAGTAGCATCCCGTTGCTGGGATTGAGTGCCATTTCCTCTTGGCAGAAATCACCCCACTTCTCGGTGCTTTGACTTCCCTGTAAAATGAGGACACCGTACCACCTCGAAGCACTGTGAGGATTAAACGCGCCGCTGTAGGTGAAGCGCAGCACAGCAGCTGTATGTAAAGAGAGCTTGATAAGTGTCAGCTGCTGTGATTGGTGACAATGGAGACAGTCACTGTAGTTCACATCAGAAACCAGAGTTTCTTTGCCAGGGGATTCAACCACATATAACTATGTAAACCATGAACGACACATTAGCAGTGGAACTCGTGGTCCAGTGAGAAGAACTGGATCTCTCCCCTATCAATACTGTGATGACTGCTTTTAATCAGTCCAGAAACCCCGCTTGCCTTCCTCCGCTGGTGGTACCTTGAGGGAACAGAGGTGAAGGTACACCCTGAAAGGTTACGTGTAAGTGCCTCCTATTAAGAAAGGCTGTTGTTACTTTTAGGGAAACCACATGAAAGAGTGCTCTGAATTTGGGGTTCTGCCCTGTGCTCCCTCTTCAGTCCTTGGGATCCCTCACGCTGCTTTCTGGCCTCCACAAGAAAACCCCATCTTGCCTTTCACTGGACAGTCAGCGGCCCTGTGTGCACACAGCGAGGGTAGAAGCTGGACCAGTTGGTACCAGGCCCAGTGCCTCGACGCTGATGCCACTTGACTCCCAGCAATAGAGCCGAGTGTAGAGCTTTTGTCCAGTGTATTAAGTGTCCCTGCTTGGGGGCGGGGCTGGTGACAGAGTCGTCACGGGATGGTCTTGATATCTGGCCAGAGCATCCTACTGAGTCCTCTTTTCTACTACGTGGTCTGTGTTTCTGTCTCCTGGGGAGAAGCCCACAGTTTGCTACTGACCTTAGATGATGTGTGGGGCTTCTTTGCTTCTGATGTTAGAGACAGGCCTGCCTTACCTGTTGGCCTTGGTGTCCGTGTCTGTAAAATGGAGATAATGTTCACCTTGCAAGGTGACAAGAGGGTTAAATGAGCAGGTATGTTAACAAAGTGCCTGCACTTGCTGCACAGAGAGCAGCACCAGCTGCTCAGTGTGTTTATGTCCTTCCCCTCCTGGTGAATCCTGCGCTCACTCTCCTTGGGGCCCTGGGGGACTCACCGCCCGTCGTCTCCCAGGGACCAGATGCAGGCCAGACTGAATGGTGCCCATCTGAATGGTGCCCAGCCAGATGAGTGCCCTAAGGAGCAGCCAACCCAACAGCAGGCCCTTTCCGGGGTGCTCCCCACACACCTTCGCCCCGCTTATCTTCAGTGTACTTTGGGCTAGGGATGTGGAAATCTAATGTTCCACTCCTGGCTCCCACCACCAGAGAGCTGAGCACCCAGATACCCTGAGGAGGCCCTACCTGAGTCCCAGGCATGCTGGTCAAATGACGGAGCACACACCGAATCCTGACTCGCACTCAGTGAGGCCTTCTGTTGTGCACCCACTTTTCAGCCTCTGCTTTCCAGGAGCTGAAGGGCAAGTGGTGTGGTATGGGGCTAGGGAAGGACTGTCAGCTAGAGGCCAGGGGGATCAGGGCCATCACCAACTTTGAAGGCTGTCAGGTGAGCACCAGGAGCACACTAGGATCCCAGGTAGCCCTGAAGGACAGTTGGGCTTGGGAGGGGAAGGGAGAGCTGTTAGGGGTGTGGGTACCCAGAGCACGAACTGCTTTAGGAGCAAAAACAATCCTGGTGCTGATGAATTCCCCATCTTGGGCCCAGATATTCCATCAGAACCAATGCCACCATTTTGAGTCTTCTTTCCACCACACTTCACTGCGGGGTAGCGGTGAGGGGTGGGGGTGGCACTGAAGAAGTGGATGTGTGTGGCTGTGTCTTGCAGACATTTATCTTTCTTTGCATAGTGCCTACCTGCTCATCTTTCCCTGCTCAGCAACATGGCCACCTCTTCCAGAAGCCCCAAAAGAACTGGACGTGCTTCACCCCTTGGGCCCCCACTCTAGAGGTGTGTGTCTCACCTGTACCACCTTATGGCCTTTGATTGCACTTTTTCCCTTTTGCTGAAGGCACTGCAGTCACTAGTTTCTGCTCCCCAGCACCTTCACTGTGGATGCATATAATTGGGGCTCAGTGAGAGCTGGCTGGCTGGCTGGCTGGGTGGGTTTTAGTGCACTTTAACATTCCCTTGGGGGAGGTTAGGTTGCACGCACTGAGGCATGCTTCCTCCGAGGAGGCCAGCAGGCTGGGGATCTTGAATAAAGAGTCTCTTTTGGAGCCCTCCTGCACCTTGCTCACATTTCTACTGGATGGAGTTGGACCCAGAGCCCTCTCCTGATAGATGGGGCTGGTTACAGGCCCAGGGACTGAAAGTGTCTTGGAGACCACAGAATTTGAGGTCCTAGAGGCAGGACCTGGTTGAGTTGGGCCAGCACTCTGGCTGACTCCCAGTGCAGGGCTCTGTTCCTTGTCTCTGCCCAGGTCACTCTGACCTTTTTCCTGCCTACTTCACCTCCTGAGAGGCCTGGCTGCAGGGAAGGGACAAGGGTTGGCTGGACATGGATGGGGAGAGCTCACTCGCAAAGTTCAAGTTCACCAGCTGGGAGGAGGTCAGATTTCACTTTGCAGGGACTATAGCAAGGCAGGGGAGGAGGGGAGGGGAATTTCCCTGTGGCCTGGATATATTGTCTCCTCCAGGGGTCCTCTCCCCCTGTTCTGGACCAAGGTCTTTCTTGGTACTGCTCCCTTACCTTGAAGGGAAGCGTCTGTTGTGCCCAAGTAGAGAAAGAATTTAGTTACTAATTTCTTCCAGGAGGACTCTGACTCTGGGAGGGAGTAGGGAAGAAGACAGTTCTGCCCCCAGATGTCTTGGCCACTTGGCTCAGTTTCAGGTGGCAGCTTGGACAGTATTTGGGCAGGTGAAGGCTGGGGCCAGGCAGCTGGGAGCCCCTCTCCAGCTGGTTGCCTGGGCTCATTGGTGGAGGCTGTGAAAACCCCCACACCCACCCTCAACCCATCCATAGGACCTGTTAGTGAGCCCCCTGTGGGCACCTGTCCCTGGTGTGTGCCCTACCTGGGGCAACTGGGAGGGCGTGAGATCACACAACACAGGTTGTAAAGACATCGCTGAGATAACCTCTCATCCCCTCCCCTCCCCCCAGTAGAAACCAAGCTCCAGAGAGGTGGGTGCCGTGTCCAGGCTGCAGAGTGACAAGTCGCCTGAACTGAATCCACAATTTTCTGGCATTTAGTTCAGAGTACTTTCTAGAATTTTTGAATGGTTTGAATTTTCCATTCAGCCCTTTTTACCTGTGCTACTTGGGCATGTTAATGAATTTCTCAAAGACTTGATTTTCTTCCTTGTGAGATCATGGTATTAATTACCTCCTTTGTGGGATCGTGCCAGTGGCATGACTTAGAGAGGTCTGCCAGGCACTCAGCAAATGCCAGACACCTGCGGACAGTCGGTAGGTGTCAGCCAGTATGAGGGGGTCTCTGTGGATGGGACCGCCCGCCTCCTGACTGCAGGATGTTTATCCCACCCTCCTTGTCCCTTTGCATCTTTGCATCGCAGACGCTGATGCTGACGCTGGCAGGTCTGTTGTGGTGACCTCTCCTCACCTGTTGGGGCCAGCACCTGGGGCTCAGGCGGCATTTGCATTCTTGGCATTCCTCTGGCTTTGGGGGCTGACCCAGGGCTGGTGCCAGTGTGGGAGGCTTGTGGGTGAGAGGGGAATGGAAGCAGAGGAGAAAGGCAGAAAGGCCTGGTCATCTGTGGTCTCTGCTGCTCCTGGGTCCTGGAATGGGTTCTGATCTCCCCTTCCCTCTGGTGGAGTGACAGGGCCGCTGGGGCTGGCCTGACCCTCACCTTGGCCAGGGCAGCCTAAGCTGAGGTGCCCTTCCCCAGGTTTCTCTGCTGAGGAGGCCCAGATAACAGAGGAAGGGACCATGGGGATTCCTATACACTTCCTCTCAAACATACAACCTGCCTGTGAAGGTGGCATTACTAATCTGTTTCCTTGCCTAACAAGCAGGTGGAGATGAAAATGCTTGGAAGGGTGCCTGGCGTGCAGTGACCCACAGTGTTAGCTGCTGTTATTAATAGCATATGAGGAAACTGAGGCTGGGGAGGTCAGTAACAGTAACACAGTAACAGCAAGGGGTGCAGTTGGCATGCACATCCAGCTGCCAAACCCAGGTCACCCTGCAGAATCTGGGGCTTAGGGATGTCCAAGGGCTCAGGGACTTGGAGGCTGTGGCCCCTGGGGTGGCGGGTGGGGGTTGTCTGAAGAGTACTCATTGTCTTGGTTTGGAGGGCACTTGGTCGAGATGACCCAGTGAGTTCTTGGGTCACTGCTGTTCTCTGAGAGGAGGTCCTGTTGGAAGGTCCAGGTACCTAGCGTCAGATGTGCGTCTGTGATGACTGTCCCTATGGGATTGCCAGGGACCCTGAGGAGGGTGTCTCAGCTTAGGCTGGCCAAGGTGAGGGTCAGGCCAGCCTTGAGCCGCTGTCGCTGGATTGGAGAGGGGAGGGAAGAGCTCAGCCCCTTCCAGGGATTGTCGCTGGCCCCCTCCCCCAACTGCCTCGCATTTGTTTCCATTCAGAAGCTGGGCTGGGGCTCTCAGACAGGGCAACAAAAGCCACTCTCCTCCAGGCCACTGCCACCTGTTGGGTTTTCACACATTGGGGGCCAGTTGCAGGGGGAGCTGTTGCCCTTTTCCCTGTGTCTGTGGTGTGCCCCCTCTGCCCCCCCAGGGCCTGGGATTCTCTTTGCTGCCCGATGTGACAGGACTCAGGAGCTGGGAGGGGGTGGGGGGCGTAGCAGCTGGAAGGGGAATTGAGTGGGAAGGGGCCAGTGCTGGCAGCAGGAGAGAGTTTGATGGATTACTCTGCAGGCCGAGAGGTTTCTCCCTAATCCCCCTTTGTGTCCCGGCCTGCAGCCCCCTCACTCTCTCTGACAAGCTGCTAAGCAGAAGGCTTCCAGTCCAAGGGAAGAAAAGGCGGCCCAGCAGGGCGAACTCTAAATCCCTGGCCTCTGGGCCCTAAGAGGCGGGAGCTGGGAGCATGCCTGGGGCTGGGTGGGGTCCTTGTTCTTGGGATTTCCAGGAGGTGCAGAGGCTGCCTTCTGAGCATGTTCTCAGGTATCTATGGGCGCTGGTGAGGTCTGGGCCTCGACCCTTTGTGCCAAGCACTGTTGTCTCTATAGGGTGGGAGCAGGCAAAACAGACCCTTGGGAGTATGTGAGCCCAGAACATCAAAGCCGGATGTCTTTGGAAGGCCCAGTAGGCTGGTCCCAGGTTCCCTTCCTGGCAGCCCCTGTGGGCTTCACTGCTCCCGAGGGCCTCAGTCCTGAGGAGCACTCCCTGCCTCACAGAAGTGCTCCCTGGCAGGTCTCTGGCTGACCAGGGCAGCCTCTTCCTGGGGAGTCCAGTCCTGTGGAATTCCATGAAGCCAGAACTCACGTGGGGTTTTACTAGGTAAGGCCAAGGACATGGGTCCTGGGACTGAGGCATGGCAGTGAGTGGCTGGGATGCTAAGCTGGTGAACCCCAGACCTTTTCTCTGCCTAGAGGACCTGGAAGAGTTCAACTTGGAATGAGATTCTGGGGTACATTCTTATAGGCAGTCCCTGTGGGTTGCTCCCCACCCGTAGCCCTGGCCTCTGTGGGGTGTATTTTGGGGAGATTGGCCTGGAGTGACCCCACCCCCTTTCTGCAGCTGAGTCATTATTCCTCGTGGTGAGCTGCCCTGTCCCCAGTTTCCTTCTCCTTGCGGGCGGGAGGGGGAGGGCAGGTGGGAGGGGCTGCCGTGGCAGTGAAGAGCGGAGGAGTGTGCTGGGCTCCCGAGGAGAGGAGCGTGTGAGAAAGCAGCCGCCTTTGTGAGTGTGGAGGGGGGACAGCGGGGTCGCTCTGCCGGCTGGGTCAGAATGGGGGCTGCGCCGTTTGATGTGCCTGGGCGGGGTGTGGGGACGCTGGCCCGCATAAAGAGGCCATAGAATTGCTGCCTGACACTGGCCGGCGGGGCTGCCCCCAGCCCGGCTCCCTCTGGCCTCTGTCTGTCAGCAGAGGGAGTCTGCTCCCCCCCCCCCCCAGCTCCACCTCAGCCATGCGGGGTGGCAGGAGCCCCTTTGAAAGCCCTCAAAGGCCTCTTTATCCGTCTAGCTGACCCTCCCTTCCCGGAGGGAGCTACCGGGAGTGGGCCCGTGGCCTTTCCTCGCCTCCGCCACTCTGTCTTTTGAATTTTGGAGAAAGTTCAGGCCAAGTTTGTTTCTGTTACTGTTTCATTTCCCTGCACCCGCTGCCTGCTTGGGACCTAACCTGGAATGGGGCAAGGTAGCCAGCGGTGGGCACTCCAGCCCAGAGGGTTTGTGGGGTCCACTCACCTCACGTGGTCTGCTGGATTTTCTCGGTGGGCACACTTGGGTCTTTCCTGTGTCTTATACCCATCACCCCCACTCTGCTTTGGATAAACACCTCCTAGGTCCCCTTTCAAGCTAGAGCAGCATGCTCCGGGAGTGCCGTGTGTGGCCCTGGTGTCGGGAGCTGGGCAGGCAGAGGGCAGGGTCTCAGACTTGCCCAGGCCCTTGTCCTCTCCGGGCCTGGGTTCTGCTCCCCTAGGCAGGAGAGGGGCTTAGACTGAGCTGCAGGAGGCCTTGGAGGGCTTGGGTTTCCTCCAGCTTTGTGTGGTCCCTCAGAGGCCCAGAGAGGAGGGGAGATAATTGGAACGTGAGAGGGACCTGTCCTTCTAGAAGGCAGCCCTTCCTTGCCCTTTTCTGTACCCCTAATTCCCTCCTCCTCCTCCTGCCATCTCCCCAACAGGTGAGGCTGCCTCTGGTTGATTTTCTGTTTTCCAGACAGGGAGCAGTGGGGCAGGGGCATTTGGGTCAGAAGTACTCAGGGACTGGAGGGGATAGGAGAGAATTAGACCCCGTTTTCTTGCATCCCTATGGAGCACAGGGGAGCTGCCCAAACTGGCAGCTGGCAAGCAGGCTCTGACAAGCTGTGTGGCCTGGGGTTCAGATGGGAGCAGCAGCTGAACCCCTTCTTGCTCCCCCACCTCTCTGAGCCTGAGGACCACAGGGCCTGGGTGTCTCTGGGTGAGAAGGCCCTGGGGCTGGGGGTGGCTGGGGTGCATGCTGTGGAGTCCACAGTTGTCTCCTTCACTCTTGGTACCTGGGGTAGGGATAGGGAGGGGGAGAGGGGAAGGTGTAAGGAGACACTCTTCCTGCGAACTTGTATTGCCTTAGCAATTTTGGGCTGGAAGAATATGTCTGGGGTGGCAAGAGTGCCCTGCACCCCTGGTGCAGGAGAAGTCTGAAGAGGGCGGATGGGCTCAGCAACCTAAGAACAGAGGGAGTGCAGAGCTGGGCTGGAGGCTGCCTACTTCATACCCTGCTCTTTCCAGTGAATTCTTCCCCTTCCCGGCCCTGACTACTTGGTGAAGGAGGATGGGAGGAATTCTTCTTTGCTCCCTTTTTTGTCTTTCTCCCTTGTGGACTGAGGAGGGTCGTACTCATCCTGGGAGCGAGGAGCTAGAGTAAGGGAGGCAGGTGGGGTGGTTTAGTGGTTGCTGGAAAACTGCAATTCTTTTAAACTGGGTGGACCAGAGCTGGGGCGTGGGGCAGATGTGGGTGAGGCTGAGGCAGATAAAGTCTCTGTTTGCTCAGGGAGGACCTGGTCCCTTACAGAGCAGGTGAGTGGCCAAGGCCTCCCAGGCTGAGGAGCGAAATAAATCGGAAGCTTCTTGACTGAGAACCACCACCCCACCCCACCCATCTCCAGGCTGCATAGCACAATCCCTTGGTCCATGCGACCCCTGACCCCTGCTTTCCTTCCATAGCCACTGGGGAGGAGTCGGCTCAAAGTGAACCCACAGCTGCCCAGCTAAGCAGTGTGGGCTCTTGTTTTATACTCTCCCCTTTAAGCCCCGATAGGAGTCTGTGCCCCTTTGCAAAATGGATTGTTTGAATCTGAGCAGAAATTTGGGGAGGAGGCTGTTGGTTGCCCAGTTTTTCTGCAGTCCTTTCCTGGGGTACCATGTGAAGCCCTAGAAGTCATTTTATGTGGACAGCTCCTACCCAGGATTGGTGGCTGTCCGGCTTCTCCATGGCGCAGCTCAGAGCACCTGCACGTGCTTGGTAACACACCGGCCCTGGGGATAAATGAGGCTGAAGTACCAGATTGAGGTGCTGAGCTTGGAATTGTGAATGAGCGAGGCTGGGTGTGCCAGGAACGCTTTTGGGTAGGGAAGAGACCGGAGCCAGGCCCCAGGCCCAGGGGTGCCTGCTCTTCCCCAACATTGTGGGGTAAAATAAAGTGGGGTGAGGGAGGCACACCAGCCACGAGAAGGTCTGTCCCTTGCCTGCTTCTTTGGCGTCGATGGCAGGTGAGGAAACCTCTCCTTTTCTCCCCAAGGCACACCTGTTTTACCTCCTCTTCCTCGTTACTTGCCTTTCCCGCTTTTGCGGTCACTTCTAAACAGCAGAGTGCGGTGGGTGCAGTTGTCAGGAAGCCTGCGGAGCCACCTGCCTGGGGGTGGGGCTCAGGGCCGAGCTCCCTCAGTGTGGTCTCTGCGCACAGGACAAGCAGGAAAGGCTGTGGGGACATCTCTGCTGGGAACGGAGCCCTCTGAGGGGCTGAGGGGGGCTGCCTGGAAAGGCTGCCTGAGAAGTGAAGTGGAGAGGGGGGCTTCCTGCCAGCTCCAGGGGTCACTGTCAGAATCACCAAGCTGCCAGGTGGTGTGGTTTGGTGCCTGTGAGGCTGGGACCTGGGGAGACCTGCTGTGCCGGGAAGGTGTGTCAGCCCCAGGTGGGCCCGGGGTGGGGATGTTTCTCCCCGTGAGTTTGAGCGTTGACACAGGGAGAAGCTCAAGGGAGAGGTTTTCGGGCACAGGTTCTTTGGGACCTCTCCGTTCAAGTGGTTTCAGTGACAGGTTAAAACCCAACCCAACAAGCCACAGCCGCTCCCTTCCCCTTGTCCTCATCCTGGGGGTGGGAGTTGCGGTGCAGGTGGCGCCTGGCCAGGCCTGCAGAATAGGAAGTGTTACTCTTAACAAAGGGGAATTGAACTGCTGGGCTTGGAAGGGGAGAGAAGAAAGGCAAACAAACCAGGCTGGAAAAGGCTCCAGGGGGCACCTTGATAACAGGACCTGGGGAACTGAGGACTCAGTTGGCTTGATTTTTTTTTTTTCTTCTCCCCACAAGAACAATTAGAGATATTTTAAAACAGAATAACCAACATCAGTTAGGTTCTGGAGTGTGCTGAGGCTTAAAACTCATATTTACCTTATTAATTATGTCAGCCTTAGGCTAATATTAACATGCATTTCCTGATTGGGCAGTAGCCGTGGCACCTTGGAGGCTGCGCCGCACCGACAGCCTGGGAGTGAACAGGATTCAGAGAATTCAGAGCAAATCCTGGAGCCCTTCCCAGGACTTAACACTGTTTGATTGTCCCCACCCTTTCAGGAGCCGAGTGATATGTCCCCGCCGAGGCGCCCCGTGGCAGCCGTGTGTAGCATGGGCTGAGCAGCCGCACCTGCAGGCCGGGCTGGCGGAAATGGGCTCCTGGCTGCGTCCCAGGCAGACAGTGGCAGCGAGAAGAGGCCCGGGCGTCGGGACCAGGGCTGGGACGAAACGATTCTGGAGTTCCTGAACGGGCCGAGCCCTGCCCTCCTGGCCCGCCATGGTCCAGAGGCTGTGGGGGAGCCACCTGCTGCGGCATCGGAAAGCTCAGCTCCTGCTGGTCAACCTGCTGACCTTCGGCCTGGAGGTGTGCCTGGCTGCAGGCATCACCTATGTGCCGCCCCTGCTGCTGGAAGTGGGGGTGGAGGAGAAGTTCATGACCATGGTACTGGGTGAGTCACCACATCCTCCTTCCCTCCTGCTCCAAATATATGCCGCCCGGGAAGTGGAGTGACCCGCCTTGCCCAAGAGCAGTGGGAGGGAGAGGTGCTCTCTGCTGCTCCTGAGCCTGGCAGGTCCGCACTGCTTGGGACGGGGCGACCCTGGCTGAGGGGCCCGGGAGCCAAGGAAGAACACCGGGACAGACCCTCATCACCCCTGTACCCCCAGCACCCACACAGTGCCCGGTGCATAGTAAGCGCTGGAGAAATCGCTCTTCACCTTTGCCCAGCCCTTAGTAACTTCTGCCCGTCATCTCAGGTCATCTTGCAACAGTCTTCCTTTACAGGGAAGAAAACAGAGGCTTGAAGTTAGGGGACTTAGCCAAAGCTATACAGCTGCTGAGAAGTAGAAGTGGGACCCCCCAGCAGGGCTCTTTCTGACCCCCGGTGGGGGCTGGGCTCCTGACCGCAGGTGTGCCTGCAAAAGCCACAGAAGGCAAGTGGTCACCATCATGTGCCTCCTGGGAGAGGGGGCCCTGTCGGGGGGCTCGGGTCAGAGTCTCATAAAACCCTCCTATGCACAAATGTCACCAGTTGCTCCATGCCTCAGTTTCCCCATCTTAATTGGGTATTAGTGGGCCTGCTCTGAGGAGTGCATGCGAGCCCCGTGGAGCACTCAGCTGATGTCTGGTACAGAGCTGCCCTTCGCGTGATCTCACAGTCATTGCCATCCTCCTCACGGAGAAGGCGCTTGCCCTCCGCTCCGTGGGCCCCAGCCTCTGGCTCATGCCGCTCGCCTTTTTTTGCAGGCATCGGTCCAGTGCTGGGCCTGGTCTCGGTTCCACTCCTGGGCTCAGCCAGTGACCACTGGCGTGGGCGCTATGGTCGCCGGAGGCCCTTCATCTGGGCCCTGTCTCTGGGCGTCCTGCTGAGCCTCTTCCTCATTCCCAGAGCCGGCTGGCTAGCGGGGCTGCTGTGTTCAGACACCAGGCCCCTGGAGCTGGCACTGCTGATCCTGGGCGTGGGGCTGCTGGACTTCTGCGGCCAAGTGTGCTTCACGCCGCTGGAAGCCCTGCTCTCCGACCTCTTCCGGGACCCAGATCACTGCCGCCAGGCCTTCTCTGTCTACGCCTTCATGATCAGCCTTGGGGGCTGCCTGGGCTACCTCCTGCCTGCCATTGACTGGGATGCCAGTGCCCTAGCCCCCTACCTGGGCACCCAGGAGGAGTGCCTCTTCGGCCTGCTCACACTCATCTTCCTTGTGTGCATGGCAGCCACGCTGTTTGTCACTGAGGAGGCAGCGCTGGGCCCGGCCGAGCCGGTGGAAGGGCTGTCGGGCCCCTCCTCGCTGTCCCACTGCTGCCCGTGCCGGGCCCGCCTGGCTTTCCGGAACCTGGGTGCCCTGTTACCCCGGCTGCACCAGCTCTGCTGCCGCGTACCTCGGACCCTGCGCAGACTCTTTGTGGCCGAGCTATGCAGCTGGATGGCCTTCATGACCTTCACACTGTTCTACACGGACTTCGTGGGCGAGGGGCTGTACAAGGGTGTGCCCAGAGCTGAGCCTGGCACTGAGGCCCGGAGACACTATGATGAAGGTAAGGCCTCAGCAGCCTGGGCAGGCCTGGTGGGGAGGGGCTGTTGAGTCCAGGCAGAGGGAGAGGCCCACAGCACGTGCCTGGGCTGGTATCTGGGCATCATTTCTCCAGCAAGAGGAGGGGCCCACTTTGCCCCTGCACATGCTGCTCCTCAGGGGTGCAGCTCTATGGTCTCAATTGCGAGAGTTGGATCAGTGTTGCTGGCAGAAGAGGCTGACAGCTTGTTTAAGGTTGAGGGGACGGACGGAGTGGAGGCTCGCCTCAAGGCTGCCTGGTCCCAGCCTCAGTCTCTCTGCTCTGCTGACTTTCCAAGCCTCCTGGAGGCAGTGGCTGAACAATCTGTGTTCCCTCCTACCCTCCTGGCCCCAGAGCTGAGGTTCCCAGGCAGCCCCTAGAACATCCTCCCCTGCCCTAAACCTGCAGCTTTGGACACAGGCCCAGTGTCAGTGGAAGAGCCTCAGCTCCTCTTGCCCCAGGCAGGGTGGCAAGTGTCCCAGGATGGTCTGGCCTGCAGCATGTCCTGGCAGCAGGTGCCTGGTCCTGACTATGCTGCCAGATGCTGTTGCCCTCCAGCCTGACACCCTGCCCTCCCTTTCCAGGCGTCCGGATGGGCAGCCTGGGGCTGTTCCTGCAATGCACCATCTCCCTGCTCTTCTCCCTGGTCATGGACCGGCTGGTGCAGCGATTCGGCACTCGGGCAGTCTATCTGGCCAGCGTGGTGGCCTTCCCTGTGGCTGCTGGCGCCACATGCCTGTCCCGCAGCGTGGCCGTGGTGACAGCCTCTGCCGCCCTCACTGGCTTCACGTTCTCAGCCCTGCAGATCCTGCCCTACACACTGGCCTCCCTCTACCACCGTGAGAAACAGGTACTCCGCTGGCCACTGGGTGGAGCACGGGTGGGCTGGCTCAGCCTTGATGGGGAGGAAGCCTGTGCTGTCGCCCCAGGGCTGCGGGAGAAGGGTGTAGGTTAGGCTCTGGGGATGGCTTCCTGGTGTCCAGACTGTCTGGAGCTCGAGTGGATGGTGCCGGAAGTGCTTGCCCCTCTCTGGGGGTCCTGAAGCACCTGCTCCTGAGGCCCTCGGTCTGGACAGGGCCCCTGGCCGCAGCAGAGGGTGAGGTCGCGGTCTGTCCTTAGCTGCAACCAGCAGAGAGGCTTGGGGACGCCACCCCCTTCCTCTGGCCTCGGACATGGGGAGGCTCCTCTGACCCCCTCCCTTTCTGGGTGATCTTCCTTTTCTGTCTAATTCTCTCTTTTCCTGCCTCCTCACACCTCCACCTCCCCTGCCCCATGGCGGATCCCTGAGCCCCCCTGCACCTGACACCGCTCACCTGGGCACTGTGAGAGTCGGGGGGCCACCTCCTTTCTCGGGACATTCGCCAGCCCCTCAACGGGGCCCCTTCTGTGGGAAGCCTTTCACCCAGGCTGTGTGGGCTGCCTTGGTCTTGTCCACTGGCCTCACCCAGCTGCAGCCCTAGGGCACAGTTTTGGCCAGAGGGCAAGGAGTTGGGGTGTCAAGAAAGGAGGTGCTGGCCTACCTTCAGAGCTTCCAGACTGTGGGGAGGTGTGTCTGCCTCTGGGTGGGCATGAGTGGGGTAGTGGAGGAAATTTGGGCTGGGAAGCTGGTTAGCTGCAGAGGTGGCTACGGGAATGGGCAGGGTGTGAAGGGAGAGGCCAGGGTTTGGGTCCCCGAGATGCTGTCCATGCCCTGATGGCCTCGCCAGCTTCCACTCTGCTGCCCTGCGGAGTCCTGGGGTGCTATCCCCAGGCCTGGCTTGGGCGCATGCAGTTGTGCCCAGGGAGCATGCCCAGCTAGCCCTCTTCCTTGCCCAGATAAGGAGCGGAGGCGTCTGGCCCTGCCCGTGTCTGCTTTGCCCACTTCCTGTGCCCACGGTGAGCCGGTGCTTCCGCGTTGTCGGGTTCGTGCCTCGTATGGCTGTTCTGTCACACAGTAGTGGGAGGAGGGACGACCGCGAAGTCCTTGTCCTTAAAGAGGGGTGGTATCACCAGCAAGGCAGGGCCAGGTCACTGGATCTCAGGCACACGGGGAGGACGAAGCCAGGACTTCGGCATTAGCACAGCTGGCAGGGGCAGCTGGCAGCTGTGATGCTGCTGCGGCTCCGCCTCTGGCTGTTCGCTGAACCCTCTGCCTCAAAGCAGCAGCTCTGCCTGGGCCTCGATGGGAGCAGAGCAGGGCTCTGCAGAGAGTGAGGGTTTCCCAGCATGAAGTGCTGGCAAGAGGGGCAGGGTGTTGTTTGGGCCTCCGGGACCCCCTTTGCATTTGGTCTTTGCTCACGTTTCTCTTCTTGCCTGTTTTAGTTCTTCCTGTGTCTTCACCTTGGGGTTCTGCTCTCTGCCCAGCCTACAGTACTGAGTTTGTCTGTCTCCTGCTGTTCTAGGACAGAATAGAGCAGACCCCGACTTCTGTGCTCCCATGCCCCCTCTGACCCTCCTGTTCCTGAGAAGTGTCCCCACTACCCCATACCAGCCAGGTCTGCTGTTGCTCACCTGCCGCCTGACTCTGTTTCTTCCAGCCCCTGGGATGAAGGCCAGGGCCCGTTCTCAGCCGGGGGCCCATGCTTGGTTGGGTACACTCCTATCCTCACCCCACTTCCCTCCTCCTTCCCCCCCAGGTGTTCCTGCCCAAATACCGAGGAGACAGTGGCAGTGGCTCCATTGAGGACAGCCCGATGACCAGCTTCTCCCCTGGCCCCAAGGCCGGGTCCTCCTTTCCCAATGGACACATGAGTGCCGGAGGCGGCGGCCTGCTCCCCGCTCCCCCTGCGCTCTGCGGGGCCTCTGCCTGTGACGTCTCCATGCGTGTGGTGATGGGCGAGCCGCTTGAGGCCAGGGTTGTTCCAGGCCGGGGCATCTGCCTGGACCTCGCCATCCTGGACAGTGCCTTCCTGCTGTCCCAGGTGGCTCCGTCCCTGTTCATGGGCTCCATTGTTCAGCTTAGCCAGTCGGTCACTGCTTACATGGTGTCGGCTGCAGGCCTGGGGCTGGTTGCCATTTACTTTGCTACGCAGGTAGTATTTGACAAAAGTGACTTGACCAAATACTCAGTGTAGAGCGCTTCCTGCTGCCTGAGGGAGGGCCTGCCTCATGGGGTCCCAGCCCCCCTCCCCAGGTCCCTGGCCTTCCAGTTTCTTTTGCTGCCAAAGTGTTGTGTCTCTCTGCTGCCACCCTGTGGTGGTGGGGTGTACAGCTGCGTGGATGGGGAACTGGGGTTGCCCTCTTCCCTGTGCCCAGCCTTAAAGGCTGGCTGGCCAGTGGCTCTCCAGGTGAGCTTCAGCGTGGACTTCCCTCCAGTGGGGTCAGAAGGCATGGCAATGGCGAGCTCCACGCCCTGGAGTGCAGGACTCAATTGGAGCTTTACCCATGCTCAGGGTTACAGCGAGTGTGCTGGTCAGGGCAGACCCAGAAGGGAATTGGGTAGCTGAGTAAACTTGGCCATCTGGTCTCCCACCTCTAAACATTCCCCCAATGTTGCTCTTGTGTGGGAGTTTCCAGTGTGAAATTTCTCTAAGGGATTTGAAAGTGTGAAAGTTATTTGGGGGTGTTGCCCTAAGGGAAGAGGGGCAGCTGCCTTGCCCCCCCCAGCACTGCCTCTCTGCTGATCCCCCCGCCTTTTTGTTCAATCAGGACTTGGCTTGTTGGCTACTGTGTTGCCATCAGAGGGACACAAGCCTTTAAATATTTAACTTATTTATTTAAGTAGAGGGAAATCAATTCCCAGCTTTGCTGTGCTGGTGCCAAGGAGTAGGGTAGGGCCCCCACAGCTGGGCCCTGAGATAGGCAGTTACTGTACTGGGCACTGCCAGAGCTGCAGTAATGGTCTGGCTGTCTAACCCAGGAGGCGCTCACCCGACAGACATCCCGCGTCCTGTGGCAGACTGGGGACGGATGGAAGGTGGGGCACCCAGTCTCAGCAGCTTCCCTGGCTCCCCTCCCCTCGGCCCAGCCCAACCTCCCTCTGCTCCCTTCAGCACCCACCCCGACCTTTCCCGCTGGTTTCACAGCCCTCTCCTGGGGCTGTCACAGGGCAGAAGCAGAGTGTGACTCTCCAAGCCTGTGTCTCAGCCCCCAGGGCTTCTCTGTGCTTGGGGAATCTCACAGAAAACTCAGGAGCACCCCCTGCCTGGGCTAAGGAGGTCTTATCTCTGGGGGGGTTTAAGTGCCGTTTGCAATAATGTTATGTCTTATTTATTTAGCGGAGTAAATATTTTATACTGTATGTGAGCAATCAGAGTATAATGTTTATGGTGATGAAATTAAAGGCTACTTATATGTTTAATTGGCCTGTGTTTGGTTTTCTGGAGGATAGGACCAGCTCAGCTTCGGTTTCCAGCACCACCCACAGAGGGCGCCACAGACCACAGACTGCCTGTTGGGTGCTGGGGTACGGCTGTGCCTCCCTGAATTGGGACGTGCTTTTAGTTGAGAAGAGTCCAGCACGCTGGTCTTCACAAAGGGCCGCAATGCAGACCAGGTGGAGCAAGCACCTGTGATCAACCACAGCCATGCGAGGGCACCTGGCAAGCGCCTGACCTACCAGGCTCATGCCAAATTCAGACCCTTCCTGCTTTGCCTTTTCCCTGACCCCTCCAACCCTGACTGTACTTTCCCTTAAGTCCCAGAGTGGTCAGAACCATTAACACCCTGTGTAAGGACAAGCTTTATTTTTAATGTTCTGTATTTTGCTTAACTTTTTTTGTGGTTTATTAATTTTAGTTCTTATTTTTAATGATGTATTAATTGGAATCCCCCACCAGGTATTGTTTCCATAGTGCACCCTCCATCAAATCACCCTGGTCTACCACCAGTGTTTAACTTTTTATTATGAAAAATTTCAAACATAACGAGTGATAATCCTGGTGTAATGACTCTGATGTTAACAATTATTGACATTCTACCATTTTTATATCATCTACTATCACTTGTCTACCTTTTTTTTTCCCCCTGAAGCTTTTTTTTAAAGATTTATAAGAGCATATAAGAGCTGGGGTACAGGTCAGTGGTACAGGGGGTGAGAGGATTCACCAGAGACAGAGTGGGGAACAGAACAGGCAGATATACTGAAACACACTGCTGAGGGGAGCAGCGGGCGAGACAGGAGAAGTCTGCTGCACCATGTGGGTAGCTCGCTGGCTGGCCGGGTGGGTTTGCTTCATAGTGCAGTGCTTAACCCCTTGCGCCACCAGGGAGGCCCCCTCCCCTGAGACATTATAAAAGCATATGGCAGACAATTCTGTTTCACTTGTATGTATTTCAGAGTGTGTCTCTGCGGCACAGGACTTTGTAACAAGGTCAAACCTTGATCATATCCAAGATTCTTTACTGCCGATTTCCCGGCCCATACGCAGCTTTTCCCAATCGTCTCAAAAGTGCCTTTTTATACTTTGCCTGTTCAAATCAAGATCAAACTAAGATACATTGCATGTGCTGAGTCTGTCTCTTAGGTTTCTCTCAATCCCTAACATTTCCCCTCTTTTTTTTTTTAAGATTTTATTTTTTAAGATTTTTTTTTTTTTTTATTGATACAAACACTGGGTACAGTCAGAAGTGCGGGAGGGTGAGAGAATTTACCAGACCCAGAGCGGGGAGCAGAGCAGGCAGACTGAAGTACACTGCTGAGTGGAGCAGCGGGTGGCAGGAGAGGTCCGCGCGCCATGCATGACCCTCCTCCGGTGGCTGGGGAGCAGCTGGGGATCGAACTGGTGCTGCAGAGGCTGTGAGCAGCATTGCAACCCAGCGCTCAACTGCTGTGCTACCGGGGAGGCCCAACCCCTCTTTTTCTTTTAATGCCATTCATTTGTGAAGAAATAGTCATTTTTTTCCTGCTGAATCACCATTCTTATTGGCTGACCGTATCCTCAGTGACTTTTAAGACATTCCTTCTTAACCCCTTCCCTCCTTCACAAGCTTGGTTTGATTTAGGTTTCATTGCACCATCATAGGGATACAGGCCTTTAAATGTATAACTTATTTAGTAATACCCTGGTATGTGACTCCTACATAATTTTAAAGCAAATGTCAAGCATATTTTATTCCTAATATATTTTTTTTACCCTTTTTTTTTAATATAGAGGCATGTTTTTATTTGTTTGTTTGTTTGTTTGTTTATACATGCACTGGGTACAGTCAGAAGCACGGGAGGGTGAGAGAATTCACCAGAGCCAGAGCAGGGAGCAGAGCAGGCAGAAGGACCGAAGTACACTGCTGAGGGGAGCAGCGGGCGGCAGGAGAGGTCTGCACGCCATGTGGGACCCTCCTCTGATGGCTGGGGAACAGCCGGGAATCGAACCGATGCTGCAGAGGCCGTGGGCAGCTTCGCAACCCAGTGCTCAACCGCTGCGCCACTGGGGAGGCCCCCTAATATATTTCTAAAAGATAAAGGACTTACTGAAATATAAAGCCACATACCCAGTTTACTATTATAGACCAAAAAAGAATTATTTAATACAAGCAAAATCCATCCAGTATTGACATTTCTCTGTCTCAGATTTTTTTTTTTATTTATTTATTTGTTTATTTATTTATTTATTTTTACAAGCACTGGGCACAGTCAGAAGCACGGGAGGGTGAGAGAATTCACCAGAGCCAGAGTGGGGTGCAGAGCAGGCAGAAGGACCGAAGTACACTGCTGAGGGGAGCAGCGGGCGGCAGGAGAGGTCTGCGCGCCATGTGGGACCCTCCTCCGGTGGCCGGGGAGCAGCCGGGGAATTGAACCGGCGCCACAGAGGCTGCGGGCAGCTTCGCAACCCAGCGCTCAACCGCTGCGCCACCGGGGAGGCCCCTGTCTCAGATTTTTTGTGTAGTTTTTTTTTTGTTCAAATCAGAGTCTAATAAGTTGCATACATAGCAATTGATTGTGTCTTCTCAATCTCTTGTAACCCAAAGATACTTCCGCAAATTTTCCCCTTGTAATTCGTTTATTAAAGAAACCGGTGACTTGTCTTAGAGAGCACCTGGGTTTTGCTGATGGCATTTCCATGGTGATGGTCACATGCTTTTATTGCTCCCGTATTTTCTGTAAATTGGTCAAGTCAGAGACCAGGTCATATTTAGCTTTGCTTTTGCACGAATATTTAGTAGATGTGTGTGCTTCCATGGAAGAGACTGTCAATTGTCTGGTTGTCTTTCTTTTTGGATATTAGTAGTCCATGACAGCTTTACCTACATTCATGTTTTTCATTGATCTTGGAAAATGCCATTTTATTTCTTCAAGTGCCTAGCTCCTTCCTTGTATTTACCAGTTTTTAAAACAATGACTTGACTCCCGGCATTACTAGTGAGGACAGGGGTTTTCCCCTCTTGTTACTTGTTCATGGATGTGTTTCAGTGCTTTGAAGTTACTATTCAGTCCAAAGGTTCTCATCTGTGGCCCCTGGGAGCCTCATCAAGTTGATTTCTGGGTCCTTTTGAGACAAGTCTAAGTGGTCTTTGGAAGCTGTTTTGCTGCTGCATGACTGGGTGTCCAGCTGTGTCTTCTGCTTCCTGACACACACCTGGGTCTCTGATTGCATCTTGTGAGAAAAGGTACTTACAGGCCATAATACCAGCATCAGGAGTGTGTATTACTGGGTTGACTTGAGGTCTTTTGGGGGAACAAAGCTAGGGAAATGCCATTTGCAGAAACATGGATGGAGCTGGAAGGGATTATGCTCAGTGAAATAAACCAGAAAGAGAAGGAAAACTACTGGATGGTTTCACTTCTAGGTGGAATATAGGGAAACCGAACAAAGGGTCAGGAGAAAGACAACACTTGCAGTGGATCATAGATCTGAGATGCACAGCAGGGGAGGGAGAGGGGGTCAGAGTGGGAGGGAAGAGCACAAGGGTCTGTGGTGATGGGTCACGGGTGCTGTGGTCATGGGAGAACTACGGGGACTTCACTTTAAATATTGTACAAAAATGAACAATGATATAAGAAAATAAATTAGAAAAAATAAGAAAAAAAGCAAAGCTGGGGGAAATATCGCTATGCAAATACATTATGAGTTTATATTGATACGTAACCATCCTGAATTGGAAGTATGTGCATTTTTTTTTAAAGATGTTATTTATTCATGCATACAAGAACCGGGGTACAGGCCAGATGTGAAAGGATTCACCAGAGACAGAGCGGGGAACAGAATAGGCAGACTGACTGAGATACACTGCTGAGGGGAGCAGCGGACGAGACGAGAGGTCTGCTGCGCCATGTGGGAGTCTTGCTGGCCGGCCAGGATTGAACCCATGCTGCAGAGGCTGAGGACAGCTTCACAGTGCGGCGCTCAACCACCTGCACCACCAGGGAGGCCCAGTATGTGCATTTTACTTCCTTAATTTCCCTCACTGAAACCACTGAAGGTCTGGCCCAGAGACTTAATCACATGTGCATGACAGGTGAGAGAAGCAAAGAGGACCACCTGTCAGCCATCACTGCCCACCTGCCTGTGCCCCCAGAACAGAGAGCCTGGCCCACAGGTGTGTTCTGGAACATCACCCCCTCCCGCTTGCTGGCTCAGAGTGCACAGGCTTGGGGGGCAGGAAGCTCGGGCTCAGAGGCACTTTCTAGCACAAGTTTTCAATATTTGGGATCAAATTGTCCCCATCTCACAAGCAGTGGGAAACTTGTGCTGGTTGTTCCTCGGGTTTTTAACTACATTCCCCATAGAAATATCAGCTTGCTGAGAAGGGCAGAGGGTAGAGAAAAGCAGGAGGAAAGGGGACCTTGGCAAGGAGGTAGGAGGCTGTAAAAGGCGTCAAAGACATCACGGCTGGCGTGGGGTCCCAGACAAGTGCGCTCTGCCCGCGCCCCAGGACCGATTTGTTCAGGTGAAAATGAAGCAAACACAGAGAGGAGTCAGGCAGTATGGAGGTGGAAAACGCAGAGTGTAAACCAGGTACTGATAGACTTTAGAGAAGGGAAAAGTGTTTTAGTGTGGTGGGGGAAGGGGTTAGGCAATTCCACTGCTCTCCCCCCACCTTCATGCTGGATCCTGCCCATGTCTGGGGGTGCGTGGGTCCTGGGTCCTGAGGAGCAAGGGGGTTGGGGTGGAACAGGATGGGTGGGGTCCCCTCCTTCGTACATCCCCAGCTCTTTCTTTCAGGCCTGGGGTGCTCCTCCCTTCAGGATCAGTTACAGAGAGATGTGGGAGCAGGAAGAGCAGGGGTGGGGAGTCTGGTGGGACAGTTTGGTTCTCAGATGACATCTTGTATGCTGGGGAAGAACCCTCGGTTTCCAGGGTCAGATTTGATGACAGCAGCTGGCCGCTTGTCACCGTTGGCTGGAGGCATGTTCAGAGCTGGAACTTTCTGACACCCAGCACTGTCACTAGATCTCTCCACACATTAGGAGATAGCCCTGGTGCTGGGGTCACTGGACAACCCCCCCCAGTCTGCCCTTGACTAGCATTCGACCTTTGAGGAGCCATCTGCCGGGTGTGCAGCGACAGGGTTAGTTAGATCATCTCTACACATCCAGTCCGTGACTCCACGACTTCAGGGTTCTGTGTGCCGCTGTTTAGCATTGTCCAGTCCCCACTTTTTATTTATTACATCGTTGTTCATTTTTGTGCAATATTGGATCTTTCCCCTCAGGTGTAGTCCCCATAGTCCCCACCACCACAGCACCTGCGATCCATCAGCACAGCCCCTTGTGCTCTCCCTCCCATTATGACCCCTCTCCCTCCTCCTCCCCTGCTGTGTGCCTGAGATCAATGGTCAGCTTGCAGGTTTTGTCTTTTTCCCTGACCCTTTGTTTTTCCTATATTCCAAGTATAGGTGAGACCATCATTTTTCTTCTGACTTATTTTGCTTAGCATAATCCCTTCTAGTTCCATCCATCTTGCCACAAATGGCACAATTTCATCATTTTTGATTGCTGAGTAGTATTCCAATGTATACACCACATCTTCTTAATCCTCTCATCTGTTTGGGACATTTAGGTTGTCTCCATATCTTGGCTATTGTAAACAGTGCTACAATAAACATAAGTGTGCAGGTTTCCTTTTGAATTGTGTTTCTGTGTCCTGTGTGTAGATTCTTAGGAGTGGGGTTGCTGGGTCATATGGCAGATCCATTTTTAGTGTTTTTGTTTTGTTTTTTTTTAAGATTTATTTATTTATTTATACAAGCACTGGATATAGTCAGAAGCACGGGAGGGTGAGAGAATTCACCAGAGCCAGAGCAGGGAACAGAACAGGTAGACTGACGAAATATACTGTTGAGGGGAGCAGCGGGCGGCAGGAGAGGTCTGCGCGCCATGTGGAACCCTCGCTGGTGGCCGGGGATCGAACTGGTGCTGCAAGGCTGCAGGCAGCTCTGCAGCCCAGGGCTCAACTGCTGTGCTACCAGGGGAGGCCCCATTTTTAGTGTTTTGAGGAACCTCCACACAGCTTCCATGGTGGCCCAACCAGTGGTTGCATCTCACCAGCAGTGTAAGAGGCTCCTTTTTTTCTCTAAATCTTTACCAGCATTTGTTGTTTCCAATTTTTAAAAAAAGATTTATTTATGCATACAAGAACTGGGGTACAGGCCAGAGGTGCAGGGGGGTGAGAGGATTCACCAGAGACAGAGTGGGGAACAGAACAGTGGATGGACAGAAATACACTGCTGAGGGGAGCAGCAGGCTTGACTGAATCTATCTGGAGCCACTGCAGCCTGAGTTCAATCCCCAGCCAACCAGGGAGCTGACCCACATGGCACAGCAAACCTCTCCTGTCTTGCCCACTGCTCCCCTCAACAGTGTATTTCAGTAGATTTGCCTGTTCTGCTCCACACTCTGTCTCTGGTGAATCCTCTCACCACCACTCTGCACCTCTGGCCTGCACCCAGGCTCTTGTATGCATAAATAAATGAATCTTAAAAAAAAAAAGGGGGGGGGCTTTTGACTTGTCTCATCACCTGATACGCTGCTGTGCATGGACCAGTCAGCCATCACATTTGCCAAATGCATCACAGGGATTAGGCAGGTGGGACAGACCCTGTGGGGTGTGAAGAGGTCTAAGACCAGTCCTTACTGAGTTCTCAGACTTTCCCTTGAGAAAAGAAGATTATTCAAGTGAGAAGTACAAGGCATTTTGACAAGTGACAATAATATGTAGGAGTACAAAAGAGTGGGGGAGAAACCACTACCAGGAGAATGTTTTTAAATAGGGAACAAGGTTATTTCCTTCCATGAAACAAATTCAGAGTGTTTTTGACTTAATGAACACTTTCGAAATACATAAGTGCTTCAATCGATCATACATTCATTTTCTCAGTCTCCAAACACTACTCATAAAGGAAACCACCATGTCTTACTGATTCTGCATCCTAAATACCCGTCACGTTGATTGCCCCATGGCCATCCTCACTGCCTCTCGTGTTCTCTCTCCCTTGGCTAATACATTCACTGTGCCCCCCTTTTCTCTGGACTCCACTCACCACCTGGACTGCATCCTGAGTTACCCTGCAGTGCCCTGAGCCCACCACCCTAGGCTTCTGCCCACTCACCTGTGCTCCTTCAAGTGTGGCTCTACCTATCTTTATTCCCTTCACCTGACACCCCCTGGTCCCTAGCCCCCAAACTCAGCCACAGGGAGCTTCTTCCTACTCTTTTACCATAGTTTGTTCCTTTGCGCCTCAGTGCCTTTGCACTTGCTGCACTCGCCTTACATAGAGCCCTCTGCCTCTTCTTTGTCCACTGAAATTGTATTTATTTTGCAGCCCTCAGCTTAAACATGTTCTGTATTTCTCTGGTTAATTACTTCCTCCTCAGCCCTCCTCAGCCAACTTTCATAGTAAACCTAAGCTACTAAGGTACTCTTGTATATAGGGCAAAACCTTTTTCACAAGCAGACCTCCCCTATTTTTCCCCCTGCAAAAGAAATTACAGGGTACTTCAATAAATCTGCCTTTTCTGTTCTCCACTGCCTCTGGTGAATTCTTTCACCCCCCTGTACCTCCAGCTTCACCCCAGTATTCAACCCACTATATTTTGGTGACCCATATGAGGTAAAATCAGGTACAAGGACCCCTAGTTTTTTCTCTCCATTTCTTGTTCTCCAGTGGACTGCAAGGAAACCTCGGAACACTGACAGTATCATGTTGGGGTATACCCCGATATTTACTGAAAAGTTCCAGGTATCCTCAAAGACCACTGAGGCCCCATTGGGTTTCCTTCAAAACCCTGTGAGGCTGTTTGGCTCATGGACAATAACTGAAGGGATCCAACTTGGGCACCCCCAAGTGTCCTCAAAAGGTCTCCATGAGGACCACCCTGGTGGCGCAGGCAATTGAGCGCAACGCTGTGGAGCTGTCCGCAGCCTCTGTAGTACCGTTAGACCCTGGTCGGCCTGCAAGAAACCCACATGGTGCCGCAGACCTCTCCTGCCTCCCCCGCTGCTCACCTCAGCAGTGTACTTTGGTCAATCTGCCTGTTCTGTTCACCCTCTCGCACATCTGGCCTATACCCCGGTTCTTGTATGCATGAATAAATAAATCTTCAAAAAAAAAAACCAAACAAACGTATACCCAAAAAAAAAAAAATTCCCCATGAGCTCAGCAGTCCGTCATAGCTGGGAAGGTGGGTGGTTTCACTTTCCTCCTCTCTCTTTCCCTCTGTGCTCATGTCTGTCTGCCAGTTCTGCGCGGCAACCCCAGTTCCTGACCCTCTGCTCAGCAATAGCTGATGGATTCAGGGTGGCATCTAAAGCAACGTGGGCGAGTTTCGTGGTTGTACTGGGTCTCTCCTATGTATACAGAAAGTATATGTGACCCTCAAACTACAGCTTCTGGTCATGGAGTATCGGCACCATGGAGTACCATCACAGAGACTGGGAGGCAGAAATGGCTGCAGGAAATATGAACCTGGATGCTTGGGCAGCCGTTTTTAACAACCGGCACCACCTGTGCCCCTCAGAACAACACATAGCAGCTAAAATTGACGCTGTCTGAAAGACCAAAGTGCAGCTCCTTCCCGTCCACACCCCACTCCCCACTGTCCCCAGACGGCAATAACCTAGGGCCAGTGCTACGCCCCAAAATTCAGCTTAACGTGGCTACAGAGGCCAAATCTCTGGCCCATCCCCAAAGACTTGTCATTGTCTTCTCAGGAAAGGGGGAAATGTCAGGGTATCATTACTAAGTTTAAAACTGAGCCCCTACTCCTTGCCCTGTAGGAAGTTTGGGGAGCTTGAATAGATAAAGGGAGTGAAAGGGTTTCACTGGAAACCGGCCATAAGACCATCACCTTGACCATGAATTCAGCAGCAGGACACATTCTTGTCAAATGTCAATGCCCAACACCAGACACCCCGGCAGATGCGAGAGTAACCAAGAGAGCCTTAAGCCTTACTTGGTGCACAGACCTCCCCCTTCTCACCCCTGCTCTCTTTCAGGGTATTCTAATCTATCTTTTTTGTTCTCAAAAAAACATACAAACAAAATATTTTTCACGTATTCATCTACTCATTCTTCCCACAAACATTTATTACCGCATGCCAGGGCTGTGACAGGGTGAAAATTCAGGAGCGGCCCCTCGTCCCTCGAGGTCCCTGGCCAGTGACAGGTCCGGCCACCTGCAGAAGCCGGTATAGAACGTGCGGCCTGAGGAGAGCACAGGCTGGGAGAGTTCGCAGAGGCCCAGCCCCAGTGGAAGGGGACCCAGAGTGGGTCCCTCGGGCATGAGTGGCTGGAGCTGGGCAGGCCTGCAGGCATTTTCTGAAAATACAAACTACTAAGAGTAATGTTTACATCTTTTTAAAAATAACTTTTTTAGCGCATGCTGTCTGCCTTCCCGATATGTCTGGATGTACTGCAGGTAGAGTGGTTGGCCCAGTGTTTGGAGCAGTGAGGAAACCAGCTTTCTATTTTCAAACCTCACATGTAACTTTATAACCTTTTACTTGTATGAAACTTATGACTGGGTTTTCTATTTGGGTCAGAAGCTTGAAAGAGAAAGCCAATCTGGCAGTTAATTGTTCTTCATATTTAGAGCACGGACAATGGCCGGATGGTGAAGATGCTTTGAATCCCATCGTGTGAGGAAGGGGTGAAGGCAGCGGCGATATATTTAGTTTGGCAGAGACTTCTCAGGAGATGAGAGAACAGTCTTCAGCTTTCAAAGGGCTGTTCTGTGGAGGGAAGGGGTGGAGCAGTTCTGTGTTCTCTGGAGGGGGACTAAAGGGAGCTTGTAGAAATACAGATTTTGAGAGTCACAGGGTAAATGGGCTGCTTCTGGAGGTGGGGGGTTCTTTGCATTGAAGGTATTGAGTATGTGCCAACCAGTGTGCAGTGCAGGGTCACGAAGGAGATTCAAGCATTAGGATGGTTTATGCTTTTTTTACAAAAAAAAATTTATTTATTTATTTTGCATAGAACAACTGGGGTGTAGGCCAGAGGTGCAGGAGATGAGCGAATTCACCAGAGACAGAGTGGGGAACAGAACAGGCAGATCTACTAAAATACACTGCTGAGGGGAGCAGCAGGGCGAGGTAAGAGAGGTTTCTCACTCCCCTCCCCCTTGTAGTGATAGCACTGAGACTCAACCCCTAGGCCACCAGGGAGGCCCAAGGTCTACGCTTTTTTAAAGCATCTCCTAACCTTAAGATTCTCTGACGTAGGCTGTGCACAGTGGTTAGTTGCCCAGGAGAGTGGGCCTGAAGAGGCTGAAGTATGAATATTTAGCCAACCCAGCATGTCATCTGTTTTGCATAAAGCTCTCTATTCAGCTAGAGAAACCAAGGTCCTGTCCCAAGTACACGAGTGACTGTAAAGCCCAAGGTTAAGGGGCTGTGAAGAAGTGTACATGTCCTCCTCTCCTGTTAGATTCAGGCTAGGGTGAAGTGAGGCGGCAGAGTTTGGCTAAAACGTTGGACATTGTTTTAAGACAACTGAGGCGACTGTCAGCAGAAGGGATATGGTCAGTAAGAAACCTGAGGGGGACCAGACGAAGTAGCTGGAGTGTCTGGCCCGTGTTCCACAGAAAGGGGCTCTCGGCCCTGTTGTACAGCAGGAACATCTCGTTATCATGTGTCTTAATGTCTGTGTCCCCCCATCCCCCAAGTCTTATGTTGAAACCCTAAACCCCAAAGATAATGGTATCAGGAGCCAGGACCTTTGGTAAGTACTTGGGTCATGAGGTGAGGCCCTGGTGAATGACTCCTCCTGAAAAAGGAGACCCCCAGAGCTCGCTCCCCTCCCACATGTGAGCACAGCCTGAGCTTGGTCAAGGCTGCTGCCTCCCAGACGTGGGCTTGCTGGCACCATGGTCTTCGGCTTCCTAGCCTTGAGAACTGTGAGAATTAAATCTTTGTTATTTATAAACTTCCCAGTCTGTGGTGTTTTGTTATAGCAGCCTGAACAGACTAAGACATCATGGAACATTTGACTCACCCAGGCCACTCCCTCTGCCCAGACACCATGCTCACCAGTTAGCACAGTAGCCATGGTTTCCCTTTCCACGTTCATTTTTCTGCAGGAAAGTGTAGACACCAAGGACCCCATCGTGGCCCTTAACTTGGTGTCACAACTGTCTGCGCATGAGTTTATTACCCTAGGCTCTTAGCACAGCTCCTGGTACTCAGCAGGAACTCATGAATTATCAGCTGGGTGAGTAGAGCTGGAAGGAACACCACTTCCAAATTGAATTGGGGTGGAAGTGAACGGTGGTCAAGAGAAGCAGAGAAGGAGTTTGTGTGAGAGCGGGGCCTTCCTTGAAGCGGGAATTCTTGACTCAGTATTCTCTGAACCCTATTACAGGCCAGGCCTGGCTAGACAAAAAGGTAACTGACAAAATATTTGCTTTCAAGAAATTCCATGGGATGGAGGTGACTTTCCAGGCTAAGGGAGCTACAGAAACAAAAGGCTGGACCCCTGGGAGTGCTTGATGTGTTTGAGGGGCTATAGTTTGCGAGGCTGGAGATTTAGCCAAAAGGGTTAGACTCTATAGGGTCAAAACAGGGAACACAAGGGCAGTGAGCTTTAAGCTTCGCTTTTCACAGCTCTGTCAGGCTAGAGTTTGAACTTTTCCTGGAAGCAGCAGAGAAATCAATCATTGGACACTCTGAAACAGATGCGTAATGTAATCAAATGTGTGTTCCAGGAAATTTCCTTGGGGTAATGTGGAAGAAGGGCTGGAACGCAACAGAGGAGTTAGACCTACTGTCATTGTCCTGACAACAGTGGTGAGTGTTGGGGACAGCAAGAGGCAGATGTGAGATCTCCCAGAGATGACATACAACTGGCCACGGCGACCAGTTGTCTGTGAAGGCGGAGAAAGGACTCGGTAGAGAGGACCGAGAGGTCTGGGCAATATTTTCCACTGAAATCGGGGGCATTTGGATTGGGTGGCAGCACGGACAGTGAGTTCAGGCTGTGAGATGGGCAGCTCACGAGAACATCCAAGCAGGAATATGTCGGAACCTGCAGGAACATGTAGACACAGGTCCTGTGCTGGGGTAGAAGAAATGATCAGAGATAAAGATTAGGCGCCATTAGCATTTGGATGTTGAACAAAGCTTTGGAGAGTGAGGTCCCTCCTCAATGGGAGTATTAAGGAGCCAGGATAGCACCCTTAATAGACAGAACTCATTCTTCAGACCTCATGGAACAGAAGCCCAAAAAGGGACCCCCTCCTTGACGCCAGGTTAAGTTTGTGCTTTGAGCTTGGCTGTGCCGTGCCCTTCACTTCCACAATCTAGCCATTCCAGAAACTTGCACGGGGCAGTCTTGGGGTGGGGACTGCACTGGACCCAGGGCTTCAGAGATGAACAAAGCTAGGTTTTGGTCCCAAGGATAGAGCCCAGAAAGTTGAAGAGACAAATACATATCAGTGTGGAAAGAGCTACAAATAGGTCAGAACTGGACATGATGGGGACACGGGAGGTTTGGGGGCAGGAGGACTTTCTGAGCAGGTAACATCCAAGCTGAGACCTCAAGGAGGAGACAGCCAGGGCTGGCAGGGGAGGGGGAAGCATTCTAGGCAAATCTCCTCTCCAGCTTTCTCTAAATCCTGGCTACCTGGAGAGCCCAGTGTGTTCTCCGGGGAGAACATGAGGTCCCCGTGGACATGCCCTGTCCTGGCACATAGTTTCCAACACTCCTCCCTGTATTGGGGGTGTTTTACACACTGGTCCATAAGAAAAGAGACTGACCTTAGCCATTTGCAGTGCTCAGGACATGGTTACTGCTTCAAAAACACTTTTTTGGATATGAAATGTTCTCTGGCATAAGGCCCACTCTTATGGCTAATACATGTTCATCTGGCAGGGTTCAAATATAGAGGCAGAAGGGAAAAGAAAAAGCAGGCATGAGATGACGAAGCTGAAAGAGAATGCTGGGGTGGGGCGATGGAGAGGAAGCAAGAACGTGGAAAAACTGCACACACTGTGGGAAGGGTTACTGTTCCAAAAGAGATCCAGCCAGACGCCTCCCGCTCCATGAATCCTTGTCTCTGGATCTTTTCCATCCTAGAGAGAACCCCCAGTTCTGCCTCTACTTTAGGGCCCTCTGATTGGAATATAATTTTCAATATTCCATAGCTACATGCATCACAGCCGCATTTTTCTGAGAAGCAGGGAGAAGCTGAGAGAAAGGGAGGGAGGAAAAGCCTTATAGAGCCCTAAATCTTTACCCACTTTGCAGGGTGAGCCTTAACAGAATTCAGATTTCCTTCCTTGGAGAGTGTGAAGGAGGGGCTCGGGGTGGGGGGGGGCGGCGGCTGTCACATTTCTGAATGAAGCATACAACTCCCAAACTAAGTTCTCCAGCATAACAAAATGAACCATGTTCTGCAGCTGGATAAATAAAGGAATAAAAAGCTGGCATTACACATTTTTGAATGAGCACCAAGTCTTGCAAACTCCACCTCTTTCAGGAAATGTTCCTTCGTGCAGTGGTGGGAGGTGGTCATGCCCTCTCCCAGTCCCTCTCACCAAAACACAAAACCCAGCTTATAGCTGCCCTCCTCCCATCACCCCTTAGCCTGACTTCTCCTTCCCGCCATCTCTGGATCCTCAGCTGAATTCTGAATGGGTGTCAACTAGAACTTAAGAGGAGTCCAGGATCTTAAACACGGAAGCTGTGGGCAGTAACTCTTGCTGCGGGTGTGTCACTGCTCCAAGTCAGAATTCCTAGGACAGAGAACAGAGCCTCTGAGTTTCTTCTATTGCAGACAGCTTGGTATCATACATTGGGGGCTCCTGAATTCATTTTAATTGAAAAACAAATGTTTTCTAGTTATAAAATACACCAGAGGAAACAACTTTTTCTGGCTTAAAATTCACAGCAATATGTATCCTACAAGGACTTGGCCAAGCCATCCTGTTATACAGTTACAACATGGTGGATTTTATGAGGTTGTATCAACTAAGTTACCTTTTCTCGAAGAGCAATTAGAGGGATCAGTTCACATATTAATTTTTTTTCATCAGCACAAAGCCAGTTTATTAAGGAAAGGAAAAAAAGGGAAAAGACACCTGCATAGACACAGACGGGCAAGATCTGCCTCCCACATAATTTTTATAAGGCCCCCTGAAGTACATTTATCAACAGAATGATTTTTGAGTAAAAATATTAATGGAGGAGGAAAGTAGTAGGCTGGGTGTACATTCCAAAGATGAGGATTACAAGATGTTATTCCTGAGGGGGTGTGTGTGTGTGTGTGTGTGTGTGTGTGTGAGAGAGAGAGAGAGAGAGAGAGAGAGAGAGAGAGAGAAAGAGAGAGAGACAGGTGATTAAGTGGATCAGATCCTTGCTGTGCCCCAGGCTCATAACTGCAGTAACTCAAGTCTTGTCATGTCCTCCCCGGGGAAGGCTGTGTTGTGTGAAGATTATAGCAAGGGCTCAAAGCCTTAAGCTTTCCTTAGAGTCTGGAAGCAACAAGAACCTTTTCATGTGCTTTTCTCTGAACCTTGAATACCCTCTGATTATATTATTGAGGAGGAAATTCCTTAGTTCAGAATAATAGTCTGGGTGTAAAGATAGTTTTTACTATCATTTCACTGCTTATATTTGGTGAATTTTAGAAGCTTGATGGGTGGTGGGGTTTGCAAAAGCTGCCAAATCAATATACAATTTACCCAGGGCTCAAAGTAGTTTGACCATCTTTTCCTTTTACTGTATCTAGCAGTGAAAAGTATGGGTCTTCAACATATTTTCAAAGATGCTGAAAGTGAGGCGCAGAGAGGTTGTTTTAAGTTAGATTTTCTCAGGAGGATCAAGCTTAGAGTTTAGGAAGATCCAAACAATAGATTCCAGAAATCCTCAATTTGTACTCTTTCATCTCAGTCCTACTGCAATTTTCTTCATTCCTGTCCCTCCTGGGCTTGTGTTCCCTTTGATGTAAGGGCTACTTTATTTCAGTGCTGCAAGGCATTGCCTGAAAGACAAGGAAATGGCTCCAGGCTTGTCAGAGTCCAAGAATGAAAGAGTTCTTTAGGAAAAGGGGGTACTAGTATGGGGGGAATGGTGAGGCAGTGAAACAGAAGAGAGGGAAGGGGGAGTTGCCTTGAGAAGCAATGATAACTAGGTGTTATTGGGATAGGAGATGTAATTAAATTAGGGGTGTAGGAGTGGCAGGGCTGGAATAACTGTAAGGTGTTTTTTTTTTTTAAAGATTTTATTTATTTATTTATTTATTTATACAAGCACTGGGTACAGTGAGAAGCGCAGGAGGGTGAGAGAATTCACCAGAGCCAGAGCGGGGAGCAGAACAGGCAGAAGGACCAAAGTACACTGCTGAGGGGAGCAGCGGGCGGCAGGAGAGGTCTGCGTGCCATGTGGGACCCTCCTCCGGTGGCCGGGGAGCAGCCGGGGAATTGAACCGGCGCCACAGAGGCCGTGGGCAGCTTCGCAACCCAGCGCTCAACCGCTGCGCCACCGGGGAGGCCCTGGAATAACTGTAATGGTTTAAAAAAAAAAAAATCTAATTTCAGGAGGGCAAGCACGTCCCAGTGTTTTTGTTGTTGTTTAGGCTCTGATTCACCTCTCCTCTGGTCCTGATTACTGCACTCACAGATCTAGATGATGACTTGGACATGAATAAATGCAGCTTTGTATTTAAAAATAAAAACCAAAACACACAACCTGGGGAAGGTCAAGCAGAAAACATTTAAACACAAAACCTGCAGATTTTGAGATCATCCTCACTAGCTCTGGGGATCCACCTATCTGATGGGAAAATGGCCAAAGAAGATAACAAAGCAGCAGTCTTTGTGGTGACCAACATAACTACCATGGAGTTTGCAAAAACAGAACCATCTGTTATGTGAGGACCCAAGGAGATATTCTGTATTTATAGAATCCTGAGTGGGAAAATCAGGCACATTAATACCACCCTCCCCCCAGATCACTAATCTGAAATCCACTTTGCTAGTTTCTCTGCTGTCAACATGTACTGTTCCAAAAAAAAAAAAAAAAAAAGTCAATTTAAAAGGAGACAGACTTGCTATGACTAATTTAAGAACTCCCAAGGTAGGCTCTTCCAAAAATACCCTGCCATTGACAACGCTGTCAGCTCAATGTAAAGGGGAGATGATACAGCTACAAATCCTGAAGCTGAGTCAGAAGTTGACCCCTAGGTTGGGCAGAGCAGGGTGGGTCCTTACCTGTTCTTATTTTGGGGCTTTAAAATAAAGTCTTTCTACAAAGAAATGTGTCCAAGGGGTATATTAACATCCTACCTTATTTTTTTTTTCCCTTTTGGTTTCTAAAATGGAAATTGTTGCAGGGAAAACCACTTATAGTGCATGTTCCCCTTAAAACATGTTTTAGTGAAAATGTTTATATTCTTTATTTTAGAAAAGCTACCACCTCTGTGTATTAGAATTACTCTATATTATGGTGGAGGAGGTTGAAAATCAAAGGAAGTGATGATTCTTTCCCCAAAGCCTACAAAAAAATGCTAGGGTCATATTTCACTCAACGAGTTTAATTAAATTTACCATGAATTCAACAGGGGGGGTGAGAGGCACGCCAAAATAAATTATATCATCCATTTACTGGGTCTCTGAACATATTATTGGCTTTATCTCATGCAATGCTGCCCATTATTTTTCATCTTTACATGAGGAAACTGAGGTTCGGAGAGGTTAAGCAGCTCCCTGCGGACACAGCTAGTAAGTGATCAGCAACAACCAGGCACCCCGACACTCACTCCTCTTTGGTTTCCTGTTAGACCGAATCTATTTCTCGGAGGTTTTGTCCAGCAGACACCGTTTCTTAGAGACCTTCTTTTCTGCTGCTAAATTGTTCTATTAGCCTCTTGTACCAAGTGTGACTTGTTTCCTGAAGAATTTTACTCAACAATAAGCGATGGGCTAGACACTCAGCCGTGATTTCTGCCCCTCATCTCCTTTTGTTGTCACAACCCTACGAGACCAGGTCTTTCACTTCATTTTACAGATGAAAATGTCTGGGGAGGTGTAGGGTAAATGATTTTCAGGCTTTTCTGTCCTCCTGCCATTAGGATTGCCCTGCCTGAGGGGGCACCTGCATTTCGTTACTTTGTTATTAAGTTATGTCCTTTACTTCCGTGGGCCACGGCAGCAGATAGTCACCACGAGAAGCAGACGCAGAGGTGGGAACTGGAGAGAAGAGTTCGAGAAAGAAGCCAGAGAAACCCAGAGTGAAGACTTGCTGGGGGCCTGGAGGCCTGCCAGCTTCCTGGCCGCCCCCGCCCCCCTCCCCTCCATGCCGTGTGCGTGTACCTGGTTACTGCACTACATGTGAAAGCTCAACAAAAGCCTGAGACAGCCACCCAGGGCTCCAGGGCTCTCCTTTACCCGGTATGCCCAATCATAGACAACCTGCTCTGTGCCCTTCCTGGCACTACAGGAGGTCAGGAAAATTGCCTAAGATTGCTGAGGTAGTGAGAGGCAGAGCGAGGGCTAGACGCCCGGCGTGACCCCGAAGCCGGCGTTCCCCCGCGACACGGGTGCGTCCGCGGGCGCACACCTAAAACTCGGCTCGCGGCGTCGCCTCTCCCTCCACTCGGCCGGGGGAGGCGGGACGGGGGCCCAGGAGGAGCCGACACAGTCGGTGTGGCCACCCCAAAGGGTCCCTCGGACACGGGCAGAGGGGGGCCCCGGGCGGCCCGAGGTCCCAACGCAGGTGGCAGCTTTGGGGCGGCGGCTTCCGGCCGGGCGCCGCCGCCAAGGCCAAGCAGCGGGCCCGAGGACGGCCACGCGGGGTCCCGGGGCGGCCGCGCCCCGACCCTCTGCACCCAGCTCCAGCGCTCGGGCTACGCTCCCCGCGGGCGGCGCCCCTCCCTTCCCGCCACCGGAAGTGACGCGAGGCGGCTGCGGCGTCTGGGAGGGGCCCCGCCGCCGCCGGGGGGGCTCGAGAGTGGCGGCGGCCGCGCGGCGAGTGGCAGCCGGCCGGCGAGGCACGCCCCGAGCGCGCGCCCGGCGGGTAGCGGCCCGACGACCCGACGACCCGCGCCGTCGTCGCCGCCCCGTGCAGGGGCGGGAAGGCGGGACGCGAGGAGTCGCGGCGGGAGATGCGGGCGGCGGCGGGCGCCCCGCGGGCTCGGCTCGGCCGCCGCCGCCTTCTCCGGCTCCACCGCGGGGGTCGCAGCGGCCGGCGCGCCGCCCTCGAGTGCCCGGCGTGAGGAGGCGGCGGGCGGAGAGGAGCACCGCGTTCGAGGCGGACACTCACCGGGAGCCCCGGCGCGGCCTCGGTGAGCGGCCACCCCCCGCGCCCCGTCGGGGTCCCTCGGGCGGGGGCGGGGGGCCGGCGGCCCGACAGGAAGTGCGCGCGCGGCCGCGGGGGCGGCGGGCGCGCGCCTCCCCGGGGACCCGCCCCCGGCGCGCCCGCCCGGGTGCCCGCGGGAGCCCCCTGCCCCCTCGCACCCCGCTCCGTTGGGTCCCGCGAGGGCCTTCGGGCCGGAGGCGGCAGGTTTTGGTGTTTCGGGGGGATCGGGGTGGGGCAGAGGGGAGCAGTTCTGACTTTTGAAGCGACAGGAAGTTGGAAAATGAAAGTACAGTAATGCAGCGCCGCCGGGGCCGGGCGAGCTGCGGCTCTTCCCCTGAACTTTGATCTCCCCCGGGGCACACGGTCACCGCGCGTCTTCCTCTCCCCGCGCTCGCGCTCCATCCGGTGTCGAGTTTCATTTTTTCTCCTCTCCGGCACCGGCCTCCCCCTTCCTTTCCGCCTAATGTGCAGCCGCGGCTCGGCCGGTCGCGGCTTCATCCCTAGGAGGACCCACTGGAAGCATCTTTTGGGGCGGAATATTAAACCGGCCTGAGCAGAAAATAAGAGGTATTATTGAAGTTTAGGGGATTTAAATAAAGACACTAGGGTTTCATTCCGCCTCAGACTCTTTCCCCCATCTCTGGCTGCTGGATCCGAGCCTCTCCTCTCCTTTTCCTGCACCCACTCGCCACCCTGCCGCATGGAAAACTTGTTGCTTCAGTATTTAGCGCCGTCGGTGCTTTCCTTAAAATGTGGTATGATTCAGTCCCCCCCCTCTTTGATTTTTCTTTAAACATGAAAACTGCCTAAGTGGCACCCGTTACACTTAAGGCTTATCGTAACGAAACTGTTATTTATCATGCCCTTCGTATGGGATGCTGGACAGTTAGATACATCTGGTTACTTTTTGACAGCAAATTTGGTTTTGTTCTATTTAAGCACACTCATAATGGAGACATTTCTAAACTTGAGTCTTAGCTGCTGTTTCTGAAAAATAGTTGGACTATCGGTCACCACAGCAACTGGTCTGTGTGTATTATAAACATGTTTAGGGTGGAAAAGATCTCATTTAATAAAGACTTCCTTTCCCTAGTATGTAATCTCAACTTGCTCCCGCTTTCAGTTTAGCACAGGGATTAATTTAGCATTTTTGAAGTGTTAAGGTAGAATCAGTGATGTTTTCTAGCATTTAACGTCTCAAAAATCAGATTCTTCATTTGGTTCAGTTAAGTGTTTCCCTCCCTCATTATACTTATAAAAGTTTTTTTGAAATTGGAATGTAGGAAATTTGAGATTTTCCACAAGAAAGAAAATGGAGGTTTTTTTTTGACTGATAGGTAACAAGATACATATTTTTTGGCTCTTCATTTCACCTTTGTTTTTTAATAACTGTAGTAGTTTTTAATAACTCTTATAGAACTTTCCCACTTGTCTTTTATGACTGAGAAAATCATTGAAATTCACATTAATAGATTAATAGCTCACTTTTAGGAACTAAAATAGTCGTGATACAAATCCTCCACTTAACTATAAACCCAGAAGTTCACCAACTTTTCAAAGAACCTGATATCAAAATTGAATGAATAAAAATACTCTCTTAAAGTACTTATTGAAAATGACTATTTTATGTCTTTGTTAGTTTTTAAAAAATAAAAATTATTTTTCAGTACTTCAGCCCAAAACCGCAGTACCATTTTCCTTCCAAACGCCACGAGCTCCTGTCATAGAGGCACTGGGATGTGCTAAAGCTGCCCTGGGGTTTGCCACCTACGCAGGCTCTGCCCTGAGCATCCAGCGGCTCACCAGTGTCTGATGCCACACACACACCGCTTTCCCAAAAGCAAGGCTGAGGACAAACCTGCTCCACCTCAGGGAACACCCATATTTTGGGAAAACTCCCCTTCTCTCTGGGTGGCACTTGTGTGATGATGGTGGACACATCAGCGGTTGTTTCTGCCTCTTGGATGTGTAGCGTGGGCATCAGTCTCTAGGGCTGGAGCGTTCTCCACATGACAGCGAGACAGACTCTAAGGTTGGCTTTGGGGAATTTTTCCAAAATCAAATGGAATCGGAGGCACCAAGCTTGTAATGGTCTTGAGATTATAGGTCTTTCCCCCTCCCCTCCCCCACCCTACCTCTTCTGGCGTTATTTGTTCTCTGTCCCCCCCCCCCCCCCATCTGTTTTTCTCTTGCTTGCCCTCACATACACACCCTTGTCCTCTGGGCATTCTGTTGTCTGGAAATGTGGAGATTGAGTTGTTTGGTTAAACTAAAACTTCCTTGGGAGTAATTTTAGCAGGTTTAGATTGTCAAGTAATGATCACATTATTTGATTTTTCAAATCCTTTGATTTTTTTAAACCCTCAGGTGAAAGGAGAAACTTGTATGTAGATCCTTCCCTTTCCCTTTGCCTTTCACTGTTCCTTCTCTTCAATGGAAACTCTCACCTAAACACATACCATAATATTTACACTGGAAACATAGTAGTTAAAGGGTAACTTGCCATGAATAGGTCATTATCAGAAGAAAGGTGTCTGATAAATTCAGAGAAATGACAGGGAGCCCCTCCCCCATACTTCATGACTATAAAATGATGGTTTTAATTCTGTTCTATGGGGCTATGGGAAACTGATTTCTAGTGGGCTTTGTATTTAGAGCTAAGGTGACCCTTGATATTTGTAAATTAGTATCACTAGTATCTAATATGTAATACTTTACAACCAATTGTGATATGGATGCTTTTATCCTTCTAGGAAGTGGTTTCCAGAATGAACAGAGTAGGTAACCTGATGAGAGAGCCTTGGATTCCTGGCTTCTCTGTTAACTCTGTGGGAGGCATCTCCCCAGTGCTAGCCCTTATTAGCTTCCCTTCTCTACTTTTGGACGACTCCTCTTCACATGACCCCCTTCAAGTGATAACTGTGAGGATTATTGGGGGACATTTTGAGTGTCTCAAAAAAGTGATAGAAACCCAGCTAATTTCCGCGGCTTCTCTTTATACCTGCCCTGTTTGGAAGCTGATATAGTTGGTCCTTAAGGACCCCTCCTTTGTGAGTTATTTGGTGTTAGAATAGGGCTCATCAGGCCTGACTTGTAATGTTTGTAGGTTTAGGTTGGTATGTTTTTTTTTTAAGGTTTTTTAATACATGTAAGAACTAGGGTACAGGTGAGAGCGCAGGGGGTGAGAGGATTCACCAGAGACAGAGTGGGGAACAGAACAGGCAGACTGACTGAAATACACTGCTGAGAGAAGCAGCAGGCGAGACAGGAAAGGTCTGCTATGCCATGTGGGGAGCTCCCTGGCCAGCTGGGAATTGAACTTGTGCTGCAGAGGCTGAGGATAGCTTCACAGTGCTGTGTTTAACCCCTTGCACCACCAGAGAGGCCTGGTTGGTATGTTTTGTTTTGTTTTTTTTTAAATAATAAATTTTATTTTTATATTCCCCATACAATTGCAACCCGCCCATTCTGACCCCAATCCCTCCCCTCCCGCACCCCCACCCCCCAAAAAGTGTCTCTGGTTCATAGTTTTTTGTTGGTTTTGATTTTCACTTTCTTATAGTTATTCATTTTCCTGGTCCCATATTTAAGTTTTCTAGATTCCTGCTATGAGTGAGACCATCCGGTATTTTTCTTTTTCTTTTTGGCTTATTTCGCTGAGCATGATCCCTTCCAGCGCCATCCATGTTGCTGCAAATTGCATGTGTTTATCTTTTTTGAATGCTGAGTAATATTCCATGGTTTATATGTACCACATCTTCTTGATCCAGTCATCTATTTTTGGGCATTTGGGTTGTTTCCAAAGCTTAGCTATTGTAAACAGTGCTGCTATAAACATAGGGGTGCAGGTGCTCTTTGGAATTGATGTTTCTGTGTCCTTTGGGTAAATACCTAGGAGTGGAATTGCTGGATCATATGGAAGCTCTATGTTTAGTAGGTCCAGAAATCTCCACACAGCTCTCCACAGTGGTTGGACCAGTTTGCACTCCCACCCTGGTTGGTATGTTTTTAACATCTTTATCTTGAGGTATAAATTCATGTACCATAAAATTTACTGAAAGAGTTCAGTTAAGGGTTTTTAGCGTATTCACAGAGTTGTGAAACCACTACCACAATCTAACTTTATAATATTTTCATCACCTGGTTAGCAGGCGCTCCCCCCTTCCTCCCCCCCCCCCCCCCAGCACTGATCTACTTTCCCTGTATAACGGATCAGCCCACTCTGGACACTTCTTATAAATGGGGTCATACAGCATGTGGTCTTTTGTGTGCGGCTTCTTTCATGTAGCATAATGTTTCCCAGGCTCATCCCTGTTCTATCGGTACTTTGTTCCTTTTTTTCCTGTCTGAATGATAGTCCACTGTATGGTCATGTCACATTTTGGTTTTCTGTTTATCAGTTGATAGACATTAGGTTGTCTCTACTTTTTGGATTTTATAAATAATGCTGCTGTGAACATTCTTACATAAGGATGTACAGACATGTTTTCATTTCTCGGGCTTCTATACCTTGGAGTGGAATTATTGGTCATATGAAAACCCTCTGTTTAGCATTTTGAGGAACTGGCAAACTGTTGTCCAAAGTGGCTGTCATTTTACATTCCCACCAGCAGGGTGTGAAGGTTTCAATTTTCAACATCCTAAGCCAACACTAGTGATTGTCTTTTTTATTATAGCCATCTTAGGCGGTGTGAAGTTGTATTTTTTTTTTATAATTTTTTTAATTTTTAAAAAAGATTTATTTACTTATGCATACAAGAACTGGGGTACAGGCCAGAGATGTGGGGGGGGGGTGAGAGGATTCACCAGAGACAGAGTGGGGAACGGAACAGGCAGACTGACTGAGATACACTGCTGAGGGGAGCAGCTGGCGAGTCAGAAGATGTGGGATGCTCCCTGGCCAGCCAAGGATTGAACGCATGCTGCAGTGGCTGTGAATAGCTTCATAGGTTGTGTCTTAACACCTTGCGCCACCAGGGAGGCCCTGAAGTTGTATTTTAATGCGGTTTTGATTTTCATTCCGTAACAGTTAATGATGTTGAGCATTAGTTCATGTGCTTATTGGCCATTTGTGTATCTTCTTTGGAGAAATAACTTTTAAATCCTTTTCCTAATTTTTTTTAAAGATTTATTTATTTTATGTATACAAGAGCTGGAGTACAGGCCAGAGATGCGGGGTGGGGTGGTGGTGAGAGTATTCAGCAGAGACAGAGTGGGGAACACAACAGGCAGGCTGACTGAGATACACTGATACACTGCTGAGGGAAGCAGCAGGGAGACAGGAGAGGTCTGCTTGGCCATGTGGGTTGCTCCCTGGCTGGCTGGGGATGAACTCTGGGGATCAGAGCTGCAGAGACTGCGGATTGCTTCACAGTGCGGTGCTTAACCCTTTGCGCCACTAGGGATGCACCGCTTTTCCTAATTTTTAACTAAGTTCTTTATATAATTTTGATAGAAGCCCATTATGACTCGAAAATATTTTTCTTCTAATTATTGTTTTCTCACTCAATAGTATTGTTTGCAGCACACATTTTAAATTTTTGATACGGTCTAATGTACCTATTTTTGTAGTATTTTAATGGAATTGATGTAATTTGTTTTCAAGTCCTATTCTCATGGACAAGAGATCTCATTCTCAGATAAAGAGGAAGTTTGTTATGTGTAAAATTCTTTAATTGGCTTCTTGGTACTTACGAGTGTTTGCCCAGAGTTTCTCCCCTAAAGAATCCTTCCTAATAAATGGGGTGTTTTGAAGTTTTATGAGGCAAATAACTTGGCAAGAGCATTTTGCCTAAACCAGTGGTTATGATCTGGGATGATTTGTCTCCTGGGAGAACATTTGGCAATGGCTGGAGATGTTTTTGATTGGCGGGGGTGGCGCTACTGGCATCTAGTGGGAAGGGGCTAGGGATGTTGCTAAATTACTGCAATGTTTAGGGGACAGCCTCCAGGAATAAAGAATTATTTGGTCCTAAATTATCAAAAGAACAAGTTGAGAAACTTTAACCTAAACAGAGATCCTAAAACTTGAGATATTGAAAGATTTTTCAGTTTATGCCTTGATAATCAAATTAAGGTTGCTAATCAGATACAGGAAGATCTATGCAGATGGAATCCCTGTGGACAGAATGGTGACAGAACTTGTAAATTAGAGAACATTTTGCTGAATTTTCAGTGCTGCCAATTCATATGTAAATTATATTTATGATAATGGAAATTATCTGGAGGAGAAATACCAGTGGAGCAAAGTAGATTATTCCCTACACCTCTGGATAACTCTGAGACACACATATACATCCTAGCAAATAAACCAACTTGGGCCGATTTAGATGCTGTAGTGGTGGTCTCCTTGGAGAATATGGCAGAGTCGGTTTTTTTTATGAAGGATTTTTTTTTTTAAGATTTATTTATTTATACAAGAGCTGGGGTATAGGTCAGAGAGGCGGGAAAGTGAGAGGATTTACCAGAGACAGAGCGGGGAGTAGAACAGGCAGATGGACCGAAAGCACTGCTGAGACAGGAGAGGTCTGCCGTGCCATGTAGGTATCTCCCTGGCCAGCTGGGAATCAAACCTGTGCTGCAGAGGCTGCGGAACAGCTTCATAGCACTGCGTTCAACCTGCTGCACAACCAGGGAGGCCCTATGGCAGTGAGTTTTTAAGATAAAAGTTAACAGCAGTGATACTTGAATGACTGGAAATTATCAATTGGCTCCCATAATTTATGGAGCTAGTTTTCTTTCAGCAAAACTTTTCTTTTCTTTTTTTTTTTTTTTATGTTTTAGCCCATTGAATTTATTTATTTATTTATTTATTTAAAGAGGCATGTATTTATTTATTTGTTTGTTTGTTTGTACATGCACTGGGTACAGTCAGAAGCGCGGGAGGGTGAGAGAATTCACCAGAGCCAGAGCAGGGAGCAGAGCAGGCAGAAGGACCAAAGTACACTGCTGAGGGGAGCAGCGGGCGGCCATGTGGGACCCTCCTCCTGTGGCCGGGGAGAAGCCGGGAATCGAACCTGCGCCGCAGAGGCCACGGGCAGCTTCGCAACCCAGCGCTCAACCGCTGCGCCACCGGGGAGGCCCTCAGCAAAACTTTTCTTAAGCAGTGTGGCAAGCTTGAGTTTGGACTCTGAATCCAGATTGCCTGGGTAAATCTCTGCTCCACCAGTTTCTTATGTGGCCTTAGATATTTTAGTTAACTCTTTGGAGTCAGTTAGTTTTTCATTTCATTTGTTTTCAAGTCCTATTCTGATCCACTGAGATCTCATTTCTAGATAAAGAAAAGGAAGTTTTTTTCTGATAGCATCTGTCATGTAGGACTGCCGTGGGGATGAGATGAATGACCATAGTGAGAGCACTTGGAACCATGTTTGACATGTGTGCTGTGAACACGTTGGTTGTTCGTGTAATCTTGTGTCTTATCTGTGCTTCTTCAGCTCATTGCTATGGACAGCGCCATCACCCTGTGGCAGTTCCTCCTGCAGCTCCTTCAGGAGCCTCAGCACAAGAACATGATTTGCTGGACCTCTAACAATGGGGAATTCAAGCTTCTGCAAGCAGAAGAGGTGGCTCGTCTCTGGGGGATTCGAAAGAACAAGCCTAACATGAATTATGATAAACTCAGCCGGGCCCTCAGATACTATTATGTGAAGGTAATACACATCCCGGTCTTGTATTATATAGAGAACCTCAAACCCAGAATTGTTCCTTCTTTTCAATTGAGTGTATCAGAATTAGTGTCCTGGTTTACTTTAACCCAGTTTATTTTCTAGCTCCAGCAGTTTGGAATGAGAACGAAAGGTATAAATGTTTCAGCTGTATTGCTGTAAATTCTTAGGCAGTATCCTTTCTCATTATACATATTTTATTCCTAATTGCAATAGTCTTTAAAGAAAAAGTGAGGATAGGGTTGGAATAAGAAAAAAGAAAAGCGAGTTTTTTTTAAAAGATTTATTTTTATACAAGAACTGGGGTACAGGCCAGATGCACGGGAGGGTGAGAGGATTCACTGGAGATAGAGTGGGGAACGGAACAGGCAGACTGAAGAAATACACTGCTGAGGGGAGCAGCGGGCGAGACAGGAGAGGTCTGCTTTGCCATGTGGGATTCTCGAACCCGTGCTGCAGAGGCTGCGGACAGCTTCATAGTATGGCATTCAACTGCCTGTGCCACCAGGGAGACCCCTTTTTTTTTTTTTAAAGATTTATTTATTTATGCATACAAGAGCTGGGGTACAGGCCAGAGGTGTGGGAGGTGAGGGGATTCACCAGAGACAGAATGGAGAATAGAACAGGCAGATTGACCGAAGTACACTGCTGAGGGGAGCAGCAGGTGAGTCAGGAGAGGTCTGCTGCGCCATGCCGGTAGCTCCCTGGCCGGCCGGGGATAGAACTTGTGCTGCAGAGGCTGTGGATTGCTTCATAGTGTGGTGCTTAACCCCTTGTGCCACCAGGGAGAGGCCCAAAAGTGAGATTCTTGAGGATAAAGTCTTGGGTGTATCATAACTTACTTTAAAAATTGTCATTAGTACTTATTTTTTTAGCTTTACTTGATTTTTGCTTTCTAGTTTAACTAAGTATATAAATTAGTACCTAAAAGAATAGCTGTTAGTATACAGTTTTGAATTCTTAGTTAAAATTTTATTTATTTGTTTAATTTGTATTTATTTTGAATGCTTTCTTGGGACTAAATGGGTAAAATAAATGACTCAAAAGGATAGAATTAGAAAAAAAAAGCTGAGATCTTAATTTCTTTCATCTTTAAGTGGTTGATCTTATCAGCTTTCCTTTATGAAGATAGGGGGTAAGAAGCAACTGGAATTTCTGAAGGCAGGAGGAACTTTAGCAGATAATGTTCTAAATTCCTTTCTGCTTATTCAGCTTGTACCTTGGAGTTATTTGAAATTGCAGTTTAACATTTTTGACTTAAAACAGATATTTGGTTGAGAACATTAAGCAATAAAAATCTTTCAGCATTTATGTAACATATTCGTTCAGTTGTTAATAAGACATTTAAATGTTCTAATTGTACGTTGCGTAATAGTAGGGACTATTTGGTATCGACAGATAAATTTAGATTTTGAAGCTCTTAAGTAAATTTCTTGTCAAATAGAGAACCTTATTAAGTCAGCCTTTTTATGAGCTGTGGGAGGTAAGTTTCTAAGAATACATATGAATGCTTATTTTATTTATTACAGAATATCATAAAAAAAGTGAATGGTCAGAAGTTTGTGTACAAGTTTGTATCTTACCCAGAGATTTTGAACATGGATCCAATGACAGTGGGCAGGATTGAGGGAGACTGCAAAGCCTTCAGTTTTAGTGATGTCTGCAGCAGTTCCAAAGATGTGGAGAGTGGAGGGAGAGAGAAACCACCGCAGCCTGGTGCCAAGAGCTCGAGCCGCAATGACTACATACACTCCGGCTTGTACTCTTCATTTACTCTCAACTCTCTGAACTCCTCCAATCCGAAGCCTTTCAGATCTATAAAGATTGAGAATCCAGCTGAGAAACTGGCAGAGAAAAAATCTCAGGAGCCAGCACCATCTGTCATCAAATTTGTAACAACACCTTCCAAAAAGCCACCCGTTGAACCTGTTGCTGCCACCATTTCAACTGGCCCAAATATCCCTCCATCTTCAGAGGAAGCTATCCAAGCTTTGGAGACTCTGGCTTCATCCAAACTGCCATCCCTGGAAGCCCCAGCCTCAGCAGCCGGTGTAACGGCGGCTTTTCCCACCCCACCTCCTGTTGCATCCGTGTCCCCTTTGCAGGAGCTGCCAGGGACTCCATCACCGCCACTGAGTTCCAACCCCGACATCGACACAGACATTGATTCAGTGACTTCTCAGCCAATGGAACTTCCAGAGAACCTGTCTCTGGAGCCTAAACACCAGGATTCAGTTTTGCCAGAAAAGGACAAAACAAATAATTCATCAAGATCCAAAAAACCCAAAGGGCTAGAGCTGGCGCCCACCCTCGTGATCACTGGCAGCGATCCAAGCCCGCTGGGAATATTAAGCCCATCCCTCCCTACCGCTTCTCTTACGCCAGCACTTTTTTCCCAGGTAACTCTTTTTTTTCCATTTAGTGTTGCCATTGTTTGCATTTCTTATCTTTCTAAACAGGTCCAGAATTTATAATCTCAAGGTCTCATTCTGCTGTGTAGGCTTATGTGCTGTGTGGGATTATGTGACCCTGTGAAAGTCACCCCATCCCCCGACTTGGGATTGTCAAAATGAAGGGGTTGGAGCATTTTGTTTAAAAATTCATTGTTCTATAAGTGAATACATGTTTTCATTTTTCTACTTTTTCCTAATGAAAATAATTCTCTTTTAAAAAAGTATTTAATGGGGCCTCCCCGGTGGCGCAGCGGTTGAGCGCTGGGTTGCGAAGCTGCCTGCAGCCTCTGCAGCGCCAGTTCGATCCCTGGCCGTCGGGCGAAGGTCCCACATGGTGCGCAGACCTCTCCTGCCACCCGCTGCTCCCCTCAGCAGTGTACTTCGTCAGTCTGCCTGTTCTGCTCCCCGCTCTGGCTCTGGTGAATTCTCTGACCCTCCCACACTTCTGACTGTACCCAGTGCTTGTATAAATAAATAAAATAAATCTTAAAAAAAAAAAAATCTTTAAAATAAAAATAAAAAGTATTTAATGTACTTCTTATAAACTGATTGGTATCTTTAGAAATCAGTGATAATCTAAGGTCAGAAAATAATAGATCCTGAGAACTCAAGAAAAAGACTGGTGTGATGTTGAGTAACATGTTTGTACATAGATATTTCTTAACTTGCTCATCTCGTATAACATTTTATTAGATAGATTACTCCCAGATCTGCTCATTATCAAGGAAAAAACCTGTTTGTGATTCAGTTACCCATTATTTCTTCATACCTGAATTCTTCAGACAGATTAGAAAATACTTCAACTCTTTCTTAGGTCATAATTTCTAGTTTTTTCCTCATTATAAAATTTCAGACTTGGTGGTAAAATGGGCTGTATTTGGGTTCAGGGCTTCTGGTGTATTGTGACAGTCCTGCTAATTCAGATGAGTGAGTATTTCATCTTGTGTGTTGCAGACGCCCATCTTACTGACGCCGAGCCCCCTGCTCTCCAGCATCCACTTCTGGAGCACTCTCAGTCCCGTTGCGCCCCTGAGTCCAGCCAGACTGCAAGGTGCTAGCACGCTCTTCCAGGTAAGTGACATTAAAAAAGCCTCATGTAATTGGTGCATGGTAATGAAGAAAGAGGCAAGAAGGATACTTCCTACTTTTTAGCTATTTTAAAACTTCTCTCTAGTAGTTTTTAGATTTATGTTTGAAGTTCTAAGTGTTCATTTTTCAGCAAGCAAGCAGCTAAGTTAAATATTCTTAGCAGTTTCCTTTTTATTATTTACTATTACATACATTTGAGTTAAACCAAGAATTGTTTAATACTGTAGTAAATTTTGAGGGCCTCCCCAGGTGGTACGGACGGTTGAGTGCTGCACTATGAAGCTGTCTGCAGCCTCTACAGCACTGGTTTGATCCCAGCTGGCCGGCTGGCCGGCTAGGGTCCCACATGGTGCAGCAGACCTCTCCTGCCTCGCCTGCTGCTCCCCTCAGCAGTGTATTTCGTCAGTCTGCCTGTTCTGTTCCCCGCTCTGTCTCACCCTCCCACGCATCTGGCCTGTACCCCGGTTCTTGTATAAATAAATAAATAAATAAATATTTAAAAAAAAAATACTGTAGTAAATTTTGAGCCTGCCCTATTTGTCATTTTAAACATGAGAAATCTTCTATTTCTAGAAACACACATACATGTATATGTGTATATATTTGGGGAATGGGGGTAAGGATCTACATGTAAGTTTCTCCTTTCACCTGAGGATTTAAAGAAAAATAGAGACGCGCCTTAAGAATAGTATATCAAATACTCCCATTTCCCCCTCAGAAATGATCATCAACATTTTTTTTAAGATTTATTTATTTATGCATACAAGGACTGGGGTACAAGCCAGAGACGTGGGAGGATTCACCAGAGACAGAGTGGAGAGCAGAATAGGTGGAGTGATTGAAATACACTGCTGAGGGGTGCAGCAGGCAAGACAGGAGAGCTCTGCTGCGCTATGTGGGTAGCTCCTTGGACAGGGCTCAAACTCATGCTGCAGTGGCTGTGGATAGCTTCATAGGTTGCGTCTTAACCCCTTGCGCCACCACGGAGGCTCTGATCATCAACATTTGAAAATATTTTTAAAATGAATATTATATATTAGCCAAGATACTAGGAAATATTTTATGGTTATAACTATTTTTTGCTTAAAACATCACCTAGACTTTATAATTTGTAGACTCTCTTGTGGTCAATTCATTTACTTACTCAGCAATGACTTCCCGAGAGATTTTCTTATATATTGTAAGTAAACTTTTTTTTGTTTTTTGGAAATGAAATAGGGAAAAGAAAAAAATTAAGAATTTCTGCATGTTGTGGTTTGTTTTTACTTTTTTGGCAGAAATTTTTAAATTTTTGAATAGAAAGTATTGAGAATCTTCCTTACTTAATTTTTACATTTTCTTTGCCTTTTACTGGCAGGTAACTGAGTTAGCATGATCTGAGATAGTGAAGTCATATGCATGTGTAGCTTCAGCTGGAATCTCTCTACAGAGAGAAAGAATTTCAAAATAGGGGCCTCTGTGGTGGCCTAGGGATTGAGTCTCAGCGCTATCACCATTACAGCCTGAGTTCGATTCCCAGTCAGGGAGGTGACCCACATGGCGCAGCAGACCTCTCCTGCCTCACCTGCTGCTCCCCTCAGCAGTGTATTTCAGTAGATCCACCTGTTCTGCTCCGCATTCTGTCTCTGGTGAATCCTCTGCACCCCCCGTCAACCCTCCCACACCTCTGGCCTACACCCCAGTTCTTCTACGTGGGAAACAAAAATTCTTTAAAAATAAAAGAATCTCAGAATATATGATGGGGAGCCCTTTTCCTATGATGAGCACCCCGTAACTATTTGCACCAGTTATAAGTAAGTTAATAAATGGGCATGACTATCTGGACCTCTTTTGGACCGTCAGGTCTGCTTTGTAAGTGAATCACCCTCCATAGGGCATGTTGTCATCACTGAACTTTCTGAAACCTTCATTTGAGGTTACATGCAAACTATAAACCTCAGGTTATAAGGGAAGCTGTAGCCTTTTTCTTTCCATTACATCAGGATAGGTTGGAGAGTTAATATTTAACATGTAGGACAAACAACTTTTTCTTTAAACTTTTTAATGACATAGTCTTCTGTGATAAACACTCACTACCTTTGTCCCGTGAGCCACTGCCAGCGTCTGCTATTTTCTGCCTCATGGAATAGAATAGGGACAAAAAGTGAAAGTTGGAGTTTTGAGTAACAGGATGATGATAATGTGTTTTATTTTCTTCTCAGTTTCCTGCACTGGGCAGTCATGGGCCATTTACTCTGTCTGGCCTGGATGGACCTTCTACCCCTGGCCCATTTTCCCCAGATCTGCAGAAAACATAACCTATGACTGTGGAATGAGAGAACCGAGGAATCAAAAAACAGTGACAGTCAACATGATTACCTTTGAAGTAAGCAATTGGTAATTCCTCAAAGCCAACAAGAGACTGCTGTGAGTGCTCCGCTTCCCTCTGAAGTGCCGTTTAGGACTCCCTGTGAATATAGACTCAAGATGGACTGTGTATAAAAAATGCCTTAATTGGGGTCCAAACTTCACCTCCCCCTTTTTTCTTTTTTTAAAAAACATCTTGAGCTATGTTGTAAAGGAAATTTTGGTGGGGGTTAGCAGCTTTTGTTTTGCAAGAGCAATTAAGAACAAAGTTACTCTTTCTACCTTTTTGGGACCCTTTGGCCAGGAAAAAAAATTATACTTTGATTATATTGTTTAGAGAAATATTAGTTAAATGAAATTGGTCATGTATTTAGAACTAAGTGTACTCTGCTGAATAACTAAAAGTAAGCTGGGCAAAAGCAGTGGAGGCAAAAGAATGATTCCTATTTATGCAAAGTAAAATGGGTCAGCACTACCAGGGAGAGTCTATTTTGCTGTCAACTGTAACATGTAAGTAACACCACAGAAAGACATTTACATTCATTCATGTTGGGTCCCTTCGCCTTATGTGCGATCGTGTCTGAACCCGCTAACGGTGCGTGGAGCTCATCTCTAGGGTTTAAGACAGTGTTTGGGACAGCCAGTGAGAACATGGGATCCATGTCTAGCATGTGGTCTGCTTCTGGGTGGTCTGACCACACAGCATAGCGCGGTAGATGGTGATGTGTTAGGAGGACGCACCTCGCTTTTGAAAATTTGAGGCATCTCTGAGTGAAGAATCGTGTAATTTGAAACAACATGTGGGGCTTTTCCCAGTTAGAAGTTATGCAGCACGAAGGATCCTTTCTCTTTTCTGTTAATTTTACCCTATTTTATAGGTTTATTTGTCTTTAAAAATGTAAGGTTGTTAGAGGTTGAGATACATTTAAAGATGTCTTTAGGAAGATGAAAGGCAAAGTCTCCATATCTGTAGTGAGGTAAAGATGTGCTTATTTCTTTGATTTTTTTTTTTTTTTTTTTTTTTTAATTAGGAGCAGGGTTCCTTTGGAAATGCTCAGACATAGGGATTGGATTATTTATATTGGTGATGGTGAAAATTTCTAAAGTGTAACAATCAATGTCAGGTACCAGAAGATTGGCTGGTCCCCCAAACTGGATAGCAGCATCGTAGCAGAGTCTTTTGAAAAACTCAGCTTTAAAGTCTGGGTTTAGATTATGTGCTGCTGCAGCCACCCCCACCCCCTGCCCATTAAATTAGTCTAATCCTAGAAATAGTTCTTGTAATTAAGTCACATGAGCTAAATAGAATGAAGGAGTAAGGACTTGAGGATTCAAAATGACACTGATACCGATCAATGTCTTCCAGATGTTTCGTGTTTGTTTTGAATTTGTTTCTATACAGTGTGGAGAAGCTCTCATAGGAGACGTCTTCGCTAGTTCATTAGCAGTGCAGGGACAATATTCAGGGAGCTGCCTTCATGCCTGTAGTATTGGAGACCTGTTACTGGTTCATTTGTGGTTAGGAGCTCAAAGTTCTGTTCCTAAGATGTGCAATAGTAGGATTGAAAGGTAGTGTTCAGGAGTGATGGGGAACAGACATATTGGATTTTTTTCCTGTATTGAGTTATTTAGTTCGCATGCCTGTTTGAAATTAGAGCTCTCTGCAGCACTTTTGAATAGTTAGGTTAATTAACAATTTTTACATTAAATAAATAATATTGATGGCTTGATTTAACTAGATATTTAAAATTTTGAAAGCACAGAAGGTGTTTTATCTTTTTAAATTAATGGAGAAAAGCCATTGGTTTTATTTTCACAGATGATTTTTTTTTGTAATTGTCTCAGCACAGGGGTGCCTTGGGAACCAAGGGCACCATTAAAACTTGGTCAGAGCAACTTCCTAGGAACCAATTTTACTGAGTCCTACATCTGTAAACCTATCCCTGCAGGTTTTGAGTGGGTTGAGTCCTCAGGGGGTTAATGATGATCTGCTTTCTCCTTGCGGTCAACTCATCTAGGGAAGCCTGTGTATTTGTCCCCTTTTAAAGGAAAGTACCACCTTAGCTGAAATGCATGAGGCAGACCATTCTATTTGTAAACTACCTCCTTCCTGGAAAACTCTGTTTCATGTTGTTTTGAACATCAACAGAGTTCTTACCATCAAGAGATGACACCCCACTTAAGATCAGCACTCACTGGCGAGGCTTATGTTCAGTAACTGGATGGTGTCCATCACTAGTCACTTTGCCAGGTTGAGTAGGTATTGGGCAGAGCAGCCTACGTGAAAATAGTAGAGCAGGTTAAATGAGATTTGAGACCCTCTGCTGTGATTGTCTTAGCTCATCATCTTTTCTGGCCCCTGGCTACTTAGTGGTGTGCTGGAAATACTTCACCAGGCTCTGTGAAGGAGGAGAAAAAAATCCCTTAATCTGAAGCCTTTGTTGATTTCGCCATGTAAATTACCCTCCCAGTGACTGATTTTAAGCCGTCACCTTGGGCTGGAGAAGGGATGTGCACTGTTACTGGCTCAGAGCCCCACACTCAGCCAGCAGACTACTCTTATCTGGTCCGCCTTGTTGGGTTTGCACATAATTTTGAAAATAATTTTTCTTATCCATATGCTAATTTAAAAAAAATCAAAGTAAAATCATGTTTGACTTCAGTAATCTTTTTTTTTAGTGCTCTGTCATAGTGCTACTGTAGCATCTTTTGTGCATTTAAAGATAGAAACTTCTGTTGATTTTTTTTAAAAAATTTATACATAATGGAAGAATCAGGAAACCCTCAAAAGGTCAGTGTTAAGCTTTTTAGAGTTTAAATATAGGCTTATTCTCCCCCCCCCCCACATTTTGGTGGGTAAAATATAGGTATTATTTTTTCTTCCAATTTTGATGGGGAAAGTAAGTTATAAGCCTGTATAGTAAAAGGGTACTGGATTTTTTTTTTTAAACTGGAAAACTCCTGGAAGATTTACATATCATGTTAGAGATCAAAAAAAGGCCAGACTGACTTTAGAATCTACTTTCCTGGCATAGTATCCCATCTTCTCTATACTGTATGTCACTTAGGCTGTGAGGAGAAATGACTCAGAAGCTTGGATTCTTGAGCTGTAACTGCGGGCTCTCTGTGGTACTCCTCAGCATCACTCCCACCTGGCATTGCATGATAATGAGCAGATGACATGGTCTCATCCTTATCTCAGAATTTGTGTTACGATTTCCAAACTCTGACTTCTGAAAGGCAGATTTATATGTTTGCAATGAATTTAAGCACCTACAAGGCCCTGGTGAGCATTTCAGAAAAGCAGTCTTCATTTCAGCCTTTTTTTTTTTTTTTTGTGGGACCCTTGCTGGCGGCGCTGCAGAGGCTGCAGGCAGCCTCTCAGCCCAGCGCTCAACCGCTGTACCACCAGGGGAGGCCCCATTTCAGCCTTTTTTGAAGATACCTCTTGATCAGTGAAAGGTTCTGAGCACAAATTCCCTGTTGTGGGGTCTGTGTATGTATGTTGAGTCACATATGCAGCAGTAATAGCTACATGGTAAGTGAATCGGACATGAGAAGACATACACAAAAATAGGAATTAAGGATGGCACACAAAACAAATCTTGAGTAAAGTTCTAGCATTTTCTTTCAGCACCCAGTAGATTGCCTTGTGCACCCTCTCACAGCCCACTCTCCCCCAGGATATTACTTCAGTCTAATCTTGGGGCTACAGGGGATATGGATACTTTTGTTGTGATATATGAAGAACTAGTTTACATATTTGGTCTGATTTTTATGTAAAATCCCTAGAAGAGATTTGGAACTTTTCAAGAGAGCTTGTTACCAACCTTCTGGAATTTCATTTTAATTCTTTTTTTGTAAGTCACCAACTAACCCATTTCACCAGTGTTTCCCAGGGCTTCATGCATACTAGTTTTGATAGCCTGTTATCTCTTTCCTATTAGGTATGACTCCATAATTATTTTTATCTTACTCGTCTAGTTAGATTTATTTTGGACTTTATTACCATCAAACTCAGATTTTTTCAAGTTGCTTTATGTTAAAATATTTAATGACCTCCATTTTCTTTCCTTATTAATTTTTTATTTTTAAAATTTGTAACATTTCAGCATCTGAACAAATATTTTCCTGAGTGGGCCTGTTCTGTTTATCACTTACTATATATACTTTTTATTACCCACGCCAGGAATCTAGAACTGTGCTGAGGTGCCATTCTTAGGTGTGTCAGTGAGAGTGGGGAGGTGCACAGGGGGTGAGTACAGGTCTCTCTGCAGACACCTGCTCTCTGAATGAATCACCAAACCACAGGGAAGATAAAAAGAGTATTCATGATGAAGTCTGTCATTGGAGGGCATGACAGAATAGATCATTTCTAAAATGGAATTGAGGAGTTAATTGTTCAACCCATAGTAATGTAAGTCAGCCATAATTATCTTTCTTAACCAGGTATTCTGACCAGAAAATGGGGAAGGCATTTGTTAAAATTATCTTCTTGGTTTGGGGTCAAGAAATAAATGTTTTGTGATTGTTTTTAATGTTGCTGGCATTGCCTGAAATAAGGTGCCCTCTTACTTCTCTTATGTCATCAGAACTCTGCTTATGGAAGTGTTAATCTTAGAATCTGGAATTCTTGTGGTGGTATTGTATTAAGCAAGGAAAGCAAGGTGGTTTGATTTCCTTTCTTGTACTTGGTGGAACGTGTTAGTATAAAAGTCACGTTTTGACCTGCAAACAGCAAATCTGAACGGTGAGTTGTTAATATAGTGTAAATGTTGCATTTGAAGCTGCCAGATTCTTCTAGCTACTTTTGGGAAGAAATGAAAAAAAAAAAAAAATGTGATAGGTTGACGACCTGCCAGAAAATAGCACTTTGAGGGTCCTGTCTGTCACAGCTTAGCTGTTGTGAGAGCGGAAGCCCAGCGTGGCTGTGTGAGGGGAATGTCAGCCCTCGCTTTCTCTAGAAACCAGAAGATTCAAGCTGTTGCTGACGTCATTTTAAATGAAACCTTTAACGAGAAAATTCATGAGGGATACAGTCAAACGTAGTAAGTCTCTTGAACTCTAATCTTTTGAGTGTAATAATACACACCAGGAAGTTTTATGAGATTAAAATTTTTATCTTCTAATGTTTAATTGGGAGGCCAGAGCTTTTCTTTCCAAGTCATTCAGATTTATTGACTGAGCATGTGTATATACTGATGAACTGATGAGTGTATGTTTTTGTATGTCTAAGTAAATCTGTTTTCAAAGGGAACATATATTATTCATCCTCCAGGATGGCTCCAAGGCTATTTTATACTAAAACTTAAGAAATTGGCTGCACTTTGCAGTTGCCACTTTTTAAAAATTAATGTCTTGCATATTTGTTTTTTTTTTAAATACATAGACTCATAGGCCTTAAAAAGAAACTGCTTGCCAACATTTTAAAAATAAAGTGCTCCATGTGACATTATCTAAACAAAATCATCTTAAACTGTTTTCTTATGTTCTTCAGGTATTATTGAGCAAATAGGATGTCCTTTCTTGAAATTTCTACATTTGCTTTTGTGTAAAATCCTCATTTTGTTGGGCTCTGAGTTTCTCAGAGAAGAGGTTTATAGAAGCAGCATTTCTAAAATAGAGTTCACCACAGATAGATAGACTAGAAGAACTCTGGCATTGTGGCCTACTTTATCCTTTTAAAGTGACTGTACATACGGCGCGTTAGTGGAAACTGCAGTCTCGGGCTGGATAGTTCTGTCCACTTTTCCTTGTTTTCCCTCTCATAAGGGTCCATCTGGTTGTTACCCCTTCCAAGGATTAGGAGCCATATGAGGACAGGCCTGGGATCTTCTGGACTAGGGGGATTGGGGGTGCCCTGTGGCTGAGCCTGAGTTCTCGCCAGTGGAGCCATGCAGGTATACCTGGAGGTCAGGGGTAGACATGCCAGATGCTGGTATTAAATCGCTTGGCACTTTTGGGGCACCATTATTAGCACTGTTTTGTTTTTAATAACTGGAAGCACTTAATGATAATGTTTAATTTCTTCTTAAGCATATTGGGGGTCAGGGAAGTAAGGTTAATTTCTTGTTGATGTATTCTGGAACTTAAGGCTGTTTTGGAGAAGGGAAAAATGGGCTGCCTAATGAGCCATTCTTCTGGACTCTGGAAGGTTTGCCCTTTGGGCTAGATTGCTTTTAAACAACTTATAAACAATATTGTGCTTTGTAGAAATGCATCACTTTTTAAATGATTCACAATCAGAGGATCACACACAACTTTGTAAACTATCCATTGTAAGTTTCTTCTTTGTTTAATTGTTGCTGCCTGTCTGTTATGTAGGGGGCATAGGCCCTTCTAAGACATTTCATAGTTTTCGTTTTTGAGGGCAGTATTACCAGTGGCCTTTATATGTGCAGTACATTCATTGTTTATGTGATAAAGTAGCATATTTTATGAACTTCCCTGTCTAGTGAAATGAAGATGCGTATATGTAAAAGTAGGAAAGAAGTGAACACAATTGATTTTTGATACCTGAGGCTCTTCAGTTTTGCCATCCTATGTTTTCTAATTACAATCACCTGTTTCCTCACTTTTGCCTTCTAGCAGTTTCATTTACCTTTGTGCGTAGGGAAGATTAAATATGAAACTCAGTCCAGTCATTTTGCTACTTCGGTTTGAAGTGAATAAAATTTTTAATTAATTGTAATTAACTAATTAATTTTTCAGAAGTATACCCTTAATTCACCAAATATTCAAGTTGGCTTTTTAAAAAAGCATATCATTTTGCATTTTGAAGAACAAATAATTCTCTCTGAGTCCTGCTGGGGGGTCTTCGAGTGTGGATATCACCTGAAAATTAAATGATGTTAAATAATAAAATTGATTTTCATCTCCCCAATCTATTACCCTTATGTAAAGCCTATATCTGCTGTGGGGTTAACACAGGAGAGATGTGTTCTTTATGTCAGTGTCTTCGTTAGGGATCTGTGGTGACATGTCAGGGTGCTTTCCTCAGACCTAGATCAACACCACTGATAAGACAATTGCTTTTTTTCTCATTTCATTGACATCTCTCTCTTAATATGCAGTATCCACCACTTTTGTATTTCTAGAACACTCATCTATAAGGCAAGAACACATCTACCGGAAGGAGTGAATAACTGTTCAAGTGTTATTAACAGTTTATCTTGACTTTATTGTAACTTACATTAGGGAAAACCTGAAAGTATTAAAATCATATTTTTCCTTTTGCCTACAAAAAGCAATTAAAATGATGGTAACTGCTAACATTTATTAAAATCACATTAATTGTTGATGCAACTGGAGAGAAACTACCATTTCTTCCAGCTAAGCAATGTGACTCTTCGGGAAACAAGGGAGTATTTCTAGGATGACGAGCGGGAGTCTTGAATCTGTGTGTGCAGCAGAGAAACTCCCAGAGTCTAGGCAGGTGGGGGAGGAGGTGTGCTGTCACTTTGAGGGTGTTATAATATGCTGCTTTTAAAAGAAAAAGTATAGTTGCAATTCAGTGCATCTCCAGACATAGGAAGGGGTTGCTCTGAATAACCAGTCAGGTAATCTTTTTCTATAGCTTCAAGTTTTATGCAAAAACTTTGTTAAATTCTGCAATGGTGATATGCATCTTCTTAGAAAGATGTTAACATTTAAAAACTTATTTTATGTAAGAACTGACAGAGGAATTTGTATAATTGCAAGCTGACTTTAAGAAAGTACTACAGGAATTTACTAAAGTTCAAAATTACATAGATGTGTTAATGGATATATGTGCAACTAGATATGGACAATTGTATTTTTTTAAATAAATATTTTTAACAAAATGACTTTCTGACTTGATTATTCATTTCCCTGCTCTTGTATCTACTGAAGTAGTCTTTGAGTATCATTTTCATCTATACTTAATGTGGGTAAGAAAAGAGTTCAGTTTTCCTGATGTTTATCATTAAAGCCCGGCCTTCAACTATTTGATGTATATCTGCATTAAATATTTAAAGCTTGGGTTGGGACAGGTGGTGAAAGGGGGAGATTGTAAAATGATTGTTGAGATAAAAAAGACTCAAAATAGAACTGACTGGCTAAAAAAAAAGTATTTGCCATGTGAAATCTTTTTTATCTTACTCTAAATTTTTCCACATTTTAAAAAAGTCTTTAAAATTTTTATCACATTCTTTTTTTCTAGTCTTTATAAGGCACAATTAGTTTATTTCTGCTCTCACTCTTTCCTTATGTTGTTTTTGAGATTAGAAGCTAGAGACCAGTTCATTCAGCAAATGAAATAAGGCCTTTTCAGAACTGGGTTGATCAAATATTCATGGGGGCAAGTGGAGTTAAGAGGTGGCAAAGCAGGCCTCCCTGGTGGCGCAAGGGCTTAAGATGCAGCACTATGAAGTTATCCGCAACCACTGTAGCACAAGTTTGATCCCCAGCCAGGGAGGTGACCCACATGGCGCAGCAAACCTCTCCTGACTCTCCGGCTGCTCCCCTCAGCAGTGTATTTCAGTCAGTCTGCCTGTCCTGTTCCCCACTCTGTCTCTGGTGAATCCTCTCACCCCCCACACCTCTGTATCCCAATTCTTGTATACATAAATAAATCTTTAAAAAAAAAAGTGGCAAAGCCCCACCAGAGGTCTGTTTCGTGTCTCTAGCTACAAATAACAAGATAGAGTGACAAAACGTTGTGCCATGGGGGCAGCTAACCATTCTGGGCGAGATGGCCCTTCACTGTTCAGTAACGTTCAGCACAGTTGGGTGGGAACTGCGTGCGAACGATTCTGGAGTCCCAAGTAAGAGTTCATAAAATGTGTTACCTAGAACAGGAGTCTGTGAGGCCAGATAAGTTTGAGAAATGGTGTCACTTCTTGGGGATTTTAGGTACACTCTTAAGATATTAAAAGCTCTAAGAAGTCCTTTAGGAAAAAAAAAATCCAATGTCTAACTTTCAGTTTTCTGACTTTTATGACTTGACACATTCTCTTTTGAGAGGCATAATGCCTATTTTGCAATCACTTTTTTTTTTTAAAGATTTATTTGTTTATGCATACAAGAGCCTGGGTACAGGCCATAGGCGCAGGGGGTGAGAGGAGTCACCAGAGGCAGAGCGGGGAACAGAAAAGGCAGACTGACTGAAACACACTGCTGAGGGGAGCAACGAGTGAATCAGGAGAGGTCTGCTGTGCCCTGTGGGTAGCTCCCTGGCCGGCCGGGAATCGAACTCGTGCTGCAGAGCCTGCGGATTGCTTCATAGTGCAGTGCTTAACCCTTTGGGCCACCAGGGAGGCCCTGCAATCGCTGTTTTATAGACGTTTCTAACAAAGTAATATCCTAGTAATGAATACTTTTTCCAGGATGGCAGGAGAGACTCAGTCACTGTTGGCAGGTTTTACTCTGGCATCACTACAAAGCACCACACTTACTGGAATACACCCGTGTTAAAGCGCACCCGCGAAGGTGGCTCATTTGGAATAACTGAGAGGTCAGTGTGTAATGAAAATTACACACAAGCGATCGTTTCTAACAGCTGTACAGTCAGGGGGGACGTTCTGCAAGGTTGTCGAGGCTGCCACCACATCAGAGTTGATTCTGTGATTCCCATTTATTTTAACTCAACCATCATTTGCCGCAAGCCCCTCTCATCACGGTCACCTTTCACGGTGCCGAATGCAGTGGCTGATGCTCAGTCCTCACCAAAGTGGAAGCACTGACTTCCTACTCGGGATGCTCTTCAGATGCCGTCTGGGAAACCCCTCTCCTGAACGTCCTGCTGCTTCTCTGGTTTCCTCGCTCATCTCCTCTGCCAGAGCCTATTCTTTTCTCAGAGCTCTAGTGATTGATGGACTCCAGCAGTCTGGACACAATCTGGGTCTCGTCCAGCAGCTTGAATGCTGTATACGACCTCCAACTGTGTATCTTCAGACTTGAGTTTTCTTCTAAGCTCAGGACTTACATCTACCAGCCTTCTTAACATCCAAGATAGCATCATGAATGAACCTGTTCAACTTGAGCCACCATTGTCTGCCAATGTTACGTCTTCTTCCTATACCCAGTTCACGTAAGTTAGATGTGTTGGGGTCACCCCTGATTCCTCTATTTCCGCATAACTTATACCCAGTCTATCAGCAAATCCTGTCAATCTGTCTTTCAAAATACAATTTTAGGGCCTCCCCGGTGGCCTAGGAGTTAAGTCTCAATGATATCACTGTGGCCTGAGTTTGATCCCCGGACAGAGCTGACCCACATGGCGCAGCAGACCTCTCCTGTCTTGCCTGCTGCTCCCCTCAGCAGTGGATTTCAGTAGATCTGTCTGCTCTGCTCCCCGCTCTGTCTTTGGTGAATCCTCTGACCCCTTTCCCCGCACCTCTGGCCTGTACCCCAGTTCTACACATAAATCAATCTTTTTAAAAAAAACTTCAATCTTTTCCACTACCACTGCTGCCAGCATTGTCCAAGGCACCTGCCATCTCTTCCGTAGTCTACTGCGACTGTGTCCTACTGGTGTCCGCAGCTTCACTAGCTCCAGTTTCTTCCCACAATCAGAGCGACACTTTCAAATGTGTCAGTCAGGTATCACTTGCCGGCTCACAATTCTCCTAATGTCACACCACTCAAAAAAAAAAAGCCCTCCTCCTATAGTTCACGCCATGTGACCCCTGGCTACCCCAACCTATTTCCTGCCATCTGCCTCCTCACTGCACCTAAGCCACTGTGGCACTTCACTGAGCTCCCTGCCTGATCAGCTCTCTCCCAGGCCTTTGCGTAGCTGCTCCTGCACGTCATTTAGGTTTCTGCACCAATGGTAGCTCCCCAGCAAGGTGTCAGAGTGTATCTTCATAATTCCCTATTCCCTGCATCATTTCTTGAGGACACTCAATTATCCCTCACCCCATGACACGTTGTACCTGTCTGTCTATACCTTCAATTGCAGGGACCTTAATCTCGTTCTCCCCTGCATCCTGCACCTAGATCGGTGTCTTGGCCATAACAGGTGCTTGATGTCGTTTTTGTAAATGAATTCTCTGTAAAAGACCTCGTGTCACAGTGTTCCTTCCTGTGCGCTGGTGCATTAGGCACCCTGCACCCAAGCAGCAGAGGGAGATCTGGGACCTGGCTGACTATAACACTCTGAAATGCCAGAGCTTTTAAAAAAAGATTGGGGGGAAGCCCTACTTCCTTGAAAGGATTTAACATGTGGTATAAAATCCCATCTGCCTTCCGTATTCTGGGACATGTGAGAGGGAACAGTGCTTCTCAGTCCTGTCAATGAGAATTTTGTCTCTTCTAGAATATCAGCCATGTGAACCTATATTATGGCGGAGGCCTGCCTTTGGGAGAGCAGTGGGTCGTTCGTTTCTGAGCCTATATGAAAGGATCAAATGTCCTTCATAATAGATAACACACTTATAAATTTTAAATTTTTATTCAGGAAAGTTACTCTCAGATTTCTTGTTTTCTATATTCACATATTTACCGTGATCACCTTAGATGCAGCCACTGCTTCTTTCTCAATCTGTATAAAAGAGGTTTTCTTGAAAAAGTACAAGAAAAATACAGCTGCTTTGTTTTTGCACGGGCCCGCCAGTCACTACAGTTAGACTGCACGTCCAATAGAGTTAAAACTATCCCTCCATTCCATTAGCTTTCAAAAGAATTTGGATCTGTTTGACTTACAATAAATATGTACCAAACAACTGAACAGTTTCTAAGCTGCTTATCAGGAGGTTTTGAAAGTAAAAATTGTAACATGTATTAGAGGAGACTTTCTCTCTCAGCCATATTGTAATCACTTATACACATTCATATCATTCTTTCAGAATTCCTTTGAGGTAGGGTAAAGTTCTCTTAGAAATGTCACTTTACAGATGAAAAATGTGAGGTGGCAAGAGCTCAGTGACCTACCCCGGGGTCACGCAAGTGGGGAGGTGAGGCCCATCCTGAACCAGCCGGCTGGATTCTCACCACAGAGCTGGGGTGGGAAGGGGAGAAGGAGGGGGAGGGAGGGGCTGGTTGCGTGACTGCTGACGTGGGCGAAGTACCTGGCTAACCTGTGTGTGTCAGGCACTGACCACAGCACCTGCACGGCTTACTGAGATCCAGGATCCACATGCCTACGTGTGCTTCTGTATGATACCGTCTCTGTGGCGGCCGCTTCTCTGCGTACAGAAGTCTCCCCGTTCCAGGCTTGCATACTCGCTGTGACACCATAGGCCTCGCCTGGGGCAGCCGCCGCAGCTCAACAGACACTACCCAGCTTTTGGGAAAAACCTTGACATGTACAGTTATTTTCTCTATAGAAGATGTAAAATTTAGGGCCTCCCTGTTGGCCTAGGGGTTAAGTCTCAGCACTATCACTGCTACAGCCTGAGTTCCTGAGTTCGATCCCTGGCCAAGGAGCTGACCCACATGGTGTAGCAGACCTCTCCTGTCTCACTCGCTGCTCCCCTCAGCTGTGTATTTCAGTAGATTTGCCTGTTCTGCTCCCCACTCTGTCTCTGGTGAATCTTCTTACCCACCCCCCACCACTGCTGGCCTGCACCCCAGTTCTTATGTGCATAAATAAATAAATAAAAATAAATCTTTAAGAAGATGTAAAACTTAAATGAGCCACTTTTGAAAAATTCTTAGTGCCATTTCTATGACCTTTTCTAAGCTAGTTAATGTCAGTAAAGAAAAATAGAGCATCCGTCCCATCCTCCCAGGCATCTTCTGAGCCAGTGAGCATTTATCACTAGCCGCACTGTGCTGGTGAATGCCCCTCACCGGCTGGGGTGGGGGGGCAGGGGGGATGTCATGGTGTGCAGCTTTGTCACTTTCTGTGGTGTAAATGCTCCCACCCTGGCTGATCTCAGGCCCCACCTTCTCCCCGAGGGTGGGGCCAGGAGGAGAGGCACAGAAGCCCCCCTTACTGCACTGCCCATGCACACAGGATAGACCAAATAGCCTCAAAAGCAGAGATATAAAAAGATTGGGAAGTGATGCGTTTTGAGGATTTATTAGTTTTGTTTTAATGTAATTTAATTATGTTTCTAAAATATAAATTTTAATTATGGCTGCATTTAACAACCAACTCTCAAAATGAAAATTGAAGAATCAGCTTTTATAAACTGGTCGGGGCTAGCTCAGCATACCACTGAATTAGTGTACCGCAGATAACACGATCCAGCTTTTCCTTCTGATGTTTTACAGAGGAACAAATATCAGCAGTAGGAACTGGAGAGACTTTGGATTATTAATAGGTAAAAAGTATATAAATCCTTTCAGCATGCCAGGAAATAGTGTGGGGTTTGTTTTGATCGATTTAAAATATATCTTTGTGTAGCGAATCATCATCAAGCTTTATAATTTCAACCCATTTTTTCAAACTTTAATTACGAGTGATCTCCAAACCCAGGGTGTGGGCCATGCAGGAGGGAGCAGACATGTGTGCTGCCTGCCCGCTGGCCTGGGCACTGGACCGCTCTTCACAAAAGTCTGATCCCTGGAAGACTGGAGATAACTTGAAGAACCAGGTAAACTTCTACTGATTTGCCTGGGGAGGACCCAGTCCCCGAAATCAATGTAATGTCTTCTACCCAACCAGCTATGAGCGGAAACTATCTGAGCCAAGGCATGAAGAGACTGCGTGCACTCCGTCCCCAGCTTTCTTCAACACTCTGGTCTGTGTTGCTGCTCCAGAGGCTGGACGTCTTGGCTTGCCTCCTTCCCCCAGTTTTACCTCTGGTAGCACTCTGAGCCTTCCACACCACCTGGCTTGTCTTGGGTAGGAACTACAAAAGGCAAAATAGTAGCATGTTTCAGCAGCTTGGGGTGGTTCCTGCGATTACTCACGCTGATTGCCTCCCGGGCCTCCTGGGTGTCTGCTCATTAGGGAACAAAGAAAAGTCAGATCTACCAGTTCTAAAAGTGCAGGGTGTCTGTCGAGACTCGTGTCCAGAGCTTAGGGACTCAGGGACGTGTGGCCTTAGCGGAGACTCTGTTCTAAGTGCTGGGACAAAGGGCACTGGACCTGTTGCCTTGGAAGCGGGGTGCTAGCCAGCACTCTTTGGGGACTCCATCGTTCTTTGGACCTATAAGCTGAGTGTTTAGGGCCTCCCTGGTGGCTCAAGGGTTAAGCACAGCACTGTGAAGCTGCTTCTGCAGCACGAGTTCCATCCCTGCCTGGCCAGGGAGCTACCCATATGGCACAGCAGACCTCTCCTGTCTCACCGGCTGCACCCCTCAGCAGTGTATTTAAATCAGTCTGCCTGTTCTGTTCCCCATTCTGTCTCTGGTGAATGCTTTCACACCCCGCACCTCAGGCCTGTACCCCAGTTCTTATATGCATAGATAAATAAATTTTTTAAATAAATAAATAGAGTTTATCAGGGGCACGTGTCTATGTAGGAGAGATAAAGGACCGTGGTTTCTACTGCTGCAGTCCTTGTGTGATTATGTTGCTTTTCATGGAGAGGGCACTGTCTCCTAGGATTGTCCACATGCACAGCTGAGTTAACTGCTGGGCACTCAGAGAGCCCTGGAAGGAAGGGCAGGTGCGGGCTGTGGGAACAGCTTTGGGACTCCCCCTGCCTAGGGTCTCTCTGCTCCCAAGGAACTTTTCTTTGCCACTTGGCCTGCGGGACCTTTTTGAAAAGGAGATTTGGATTAGAGTCAAAATCCTAAACTGTAAAGAGAGGTTAGGCCACTGGGCTGAGTTCCAGCCAAGGAGGCGGTCTCTGACTTCAGTGCCCAACAGGCTGGAAAGATTCTTGGCTCACAGCTCCACAGCATGGTGGGATGCAGGAAGCCGAGTTCACAGCCCATGCCCCTCTCCCGGTGGAGAAGCCATGAGTCAGCTTATCCCTCTTGCCCCAAGAGCCCAGCACAGACAATCACATGGCCACCAGGAAGAGGGCGAAAGGAAGCTGTAGAAAAATAAACATTTCCTTGCATTTATTTGGAACAGAATAGCATTCGTGGCATGCTAGGACCTACACCGTCTCCCACACCCCCAGTCCCCTCTTATTTTCTTCCTCTTGTGTAGAAACAGATATTTTTCCTTACCTGATGAGAGTCCAGGGTGCATCCTGTGGAAAAACAGGAGCAAGATATAAAAGGTAAAAGCCAAGCAACCAAAGATCACACCGCAGACCAGGAAACTATAGCCGCCCCGAGCCTGGAATACCTGCCAAAGGGGAGAACAGACACAGGCCATCAGAGGCTCCCGGGGAAGAGGCTCTTGAGGAAGCAACCTTCAGGGCCCCAGGCAGGTTTTTCAGTCAGGTTCAGGCCCATCACACCAAAAGGGAGACATGGGGGGAGGGAGTCTTGGCCTCATTTCAAGGTTGTTTCTGGACGAGGCAGAAACCGGCTCTGAGGCAGGACCTGGCCTGATGAACCGCCCCTGGTCCCTCTGAGCTCTGTGTCTGGAACCTTCTGAAAAATTTCCATATCTTCATTAAACCCCAATCCTACTAAGTATTTCTCTACCCGCAAGGCCTAACTTTACAGAGAATATTTTTTTTTTTTTTTGGAAATCTTTCATTACGTAAAATGTCAAACATATGCCAAAATAGCATATGGAACAGCCGGTGGTGGCCGCCCTGGCAGCCCCGTTTTCCTAGTGCCCCTCCACCTGTCCCCTGCACCAGCTCACACCAGAGCAAAGTCAGACATCACAGCATTTTGATGATGACAGGATCATAAGAGGGAGCTCTTCTCCCTGTCAGGCAGGACCAAAGAAGAAGAAAGGAAAATCAAGTAATAATTCGGGAGGCTGGGGAGAATGCAAGTTTGAGGTTTGAGCATCGCTGAAGTGTGCCTGCGAGCAAGTCGCTGAATGTATGAGCTCTGGTGTCCTTGAGAGAAGGGGAGTGACTAAACTGTTGCAGTCTTCGGAGAGTGGAGTAGGCACGATATTTAGATTTTCTGGTGATTGGATGGCTGGGTGTATTGGAAGAGAACACGCAGACGTGGCCCTAGCTCAGGGCAGGGGTTGGACAGGAAAGCTGTCCTGGGCAGGGTGGTGCAGTGATGGCAGTGCTGGGATGCGATGAGAAAAGAACTCTGTAGCTTCAGGCCCATCCCGGGCTCTGGACCTGAACAACATTCCCACGGGCCCCTCTGGCCCTGCTCCCAGACATGCTGGTGTTTGCTTTGGACTTGACGGCACATCCCTTCACCTTCATGTCCCACAGGGGAGGCTCAGCTTTTCAGGCCGGCTCGCAAACAGAAGCAGGTCACACAGACAGGGCAGGCCCTGGTTGCTCTGTGGCCACTCAGGGAAGGGACACTTGGGTTCAGAAGGTGGCTGGTTGCCCCTCTCACCCTCTTGGAGGGCTTCTTGACTACTCCCTCCTTCTCCCCCACTTCAGAGTCCCCACATACCGAGCCGACCAGCATCTGCAGGGTCATCTCCCCAATGCCTGCCCCCGTCACCAGCACGGTGGTGGCACAGCCTGACCAAAAAAGAAGGACTTGGTTTAGTGATGGCAAGTTATGGAGTGAGAAGTTAGCTGGCACGGTCTGGGTGGTTTCCAGAAAGCCTCTGAAAAGTGGCATGGCTGCCTACAAGCTCCCCTTTACACCACAATTTCTCAGCCCTTGCCCTAACTTGGTTCCGGTAATGCAAGATCCCCATCATTACAGTTTCCTGACTGAAACCTTTGATTGTTCAGGACCGTCTTCAAGGTAAATTCCCAGTCCCTTGGTCTCCACTCAGAGCCTGTCCTACTCTGACTCCCTTCACCTTTCCAGAAAGATTCCCGAGGCCAATCCCTGGCCAGGCCCTGGGGCTGCACCAGCCAGCCGGGCTCTGATGGGCGTGGCTCCCAGTGGGAGAGCCACTGAGGCTCACTGCCTGCCCCTCCAGCCAAGATCTGGCCTCTCCAGCCTCAGACATGGGTTCCCAGCGCTGTCACCTATAGCTGGGGGAGCTTGGCTCTCTGCTGGCTTCAGGTCTTGGTTTCCTTCTGCAAAACGGCCACCAACATACCTCCCTGTGCAGGCAGCTCAGGTGCAGCACAAGTTAAGTGCTTGGTGCGCTGCCGGCACTAGGAAATCCCCAGAAACCGGCCAGTTTTCTGCTCACACCCTTCACCGCTGCATTCACGAGAAAGCCCTAGTGCTTTCATGTGGTTTGCGGGTCCTTTATAACCTGTCCCTGTGGAGACTCAGTCTCCTCACTCACACGCTGCGCTGCTCAAGCTTCCCCCTCCAGCCAGGATCTGACCTCTCCAGCCTCCTGACCCTTTTCGCCCTCCACCACCACTTTCTCTTCCTCCTGAACATTCCTCCTCCAGTCTTGTCTGCAAACTCATTGTTTAAGTCCCAGTTTAGATTTCCTGCAGCCATCTTCTCCCCCAACCCCCAACCCGGATGAGCTGTTTGTGTGTGCTCTGTCAGCCCCTGCACCCCACTCTCGCACACCCCACTGTCTGTTTACCAGGCAGCCTTCCCCGTGAGGCTGCAAGCGCAGGAGAGAGGACTGCCCCGAGTGTTCTTCCCCTGGCAGGTCTGCGGCTTGCATTGGCACAGTGGCCTGCGTGTGCTTTTTTTAATAAACAGCGGATCATCCTCTTCTGGGCTTCAAGATAGTTCCTCTTTCAGCTCCCTTATGTTTGTACCTGCCCCTGGGCCTCTGCCTGTCCCTGCCCCACCCTTCCCAGGAATGCCTTTCCTTGTTCCTTCTGCCTTCCCAAGTCCAGCTCACGTCCCATCTCCTCCATGAAGCTACTGTTTCAACACTGGTCACTCCCTTCTGTGATTCCAGTAGCACCCACTGTCCACCCCCGTGTTCCTTCAAATGCCTCTCATAACATGTGTGTGCTCGGCTCAGCCCTGAGGGTGCCCCTGCCAGGTATCAGCACCTGAGCCCGCCGTTCCGCCCAGGCATTTTCTCTAACACACAAAACCGCCCGGGGAGGCGGGTAGTATCTGTGCCTCCACTGAGCAGACGAGAAAACTGAGGCTGAGAGAGGGAAGGAAACTGAATCACAGGTGCCACACAGCCCCCACCTGCTCCTGCCCTGGTCTCTGCTGGGGCCACAGGTGGCGCAGGTACAGAAGGCTTGAGAGGGTCAAGCAGGTACAAAGACAGGGGTACACCTTTCCAGTGGAAATCCCAGAAGCTTCCCAGAGGGGGCGTTCCGGCACAGCCTCTCCATGCGCCCAGGTAAGGAGGTGCAGGGCAGTTCTGGTGCCCTCAGAGAAGAGCTAATTCAGCCCGGCTCAAAGTCAGGCTCTAAGGGGAAGGAGGAGGGAGAGCTGGGAAAGAGGGAGGTGAGAGCAAGTGAGGTGATGGGTGTCAGAGTCCGCCCTGCAGGGGTGCAGGTGTGGCCCCAGCCTGGCTTGGGTCAGCGGCAGCCTGCGGGGCCCAGCCCGGCACTGGGTGTCCACGTGCCGCAGATGACTCCGGGGGATCCTGCGTGGGAACCGCGGACTGAGGCAAACCTGAAAGCCAAGAGACAAGCCCAGACCGGCAAGGCCGGGTCGGAGGGACTCGGACTGGGAAGAGCAGGCACCATCACGTTTTCTCAGCAGGCTGTGTGACAACAAAGGCCTGAACTAGGAGCAGGAGCAGCAAGATGAGGACGATGACAGATTTCAGTGACCTCTGGCGGCAGCATCAACCGATACCACTTACTGCTACCTTTTAACTTAAAACTCTGGGGGACACACTTCACTACTTGACCCACTCGCTCAAGTGCTGGTTATTACCCTTAGATTTCAAGGGTCCGGGCCTCCGGTCTCCCCCGGGACAGCTGCTTTGGGTGTAGAGAGCCACATGTTCTGACCCCTCCCCCCCAGCTCCCCCCACCTCCAGGGCTGGCTTTCCAACACTCCAGGGCAGCTCTAGTTACTTCGAAGGGTAACTTTGCATGTTCAAAACACAATTATTTTTAATTAACCTATTAAAGAAAGATCTTTGCTGTATGCACTTGGGAGGCTACAGGAAAGGAATGGAGGTTGGCTGAGAGAATTAGTTTCTGGCATCTAAGAAGCCGTCTAGAAGCCCAAATAAGGTGTGGAGTCATGTTCTAACCCTCTGTGCTCCACAACAACAACAAACTTCCACAACAACTTTCACAACAACAACAAAGCAAGTAGGTACTGTTACTGCTGCTATCAAGTGCCTCTGCTGTGCCACTTCTCACACAGCTCTGCTTTTCTTTGAACTTAGAATTTCCAGCACATGCACGTAATACAAAATGCCAGCTGTGGGCCAGGGGACATTACTAGGGGAAAAAGAAGATGGGACCGAGAAGCTTGCTGCTCTCTGTGAGCTGAAATCACAGGACACAGGTACCGTGTTGGGGGGCGCCCGCAGTGGGACACCCAGTCTGCACCTGCTCCCACCAGCAGGGGGGAGGGGGAGAGCACTCGCTTGAGGAGGGAGGGGGCCCCAGAGGGGAAGGGGCCCCGGCCAGAGGGCCCGCCCTGCGCACTCACCTTTGTACTGCAGGATGTCCTCCGTGTAGGCCAGCATGCTGGGGAAGGTGCTGCTGAGGAACAGGCCCAGGCTGGCTGTCCCCACAAACAGGAAGATAACGTTGTAGGAGAAAACCAGCAGCAGTAAGAAGGTCACCACCACACCAACCTGTCGCAGCAGGGACGAGGCAGTTAGAAATTGGCAGAAATTGCTTCTCGACCTTTTGCTAAGATCAAGTGTAGTAATTGGGAGAACCTCAAGCCTCCTGCCTGGGAAGGTGCCTCTGGCCCCACGAGCAGCGCTGTGGCGAGGGCGCTGCCCTGTGGAGCGTGTGGAAACTGCACCTCCCAGGCGTCTGCACCAGTTCCCTGCCCGGCCGCCAGGGCTGGGGTCCTGGGCTCCGGGAAGTGAGAATTCACAAGCCCTGAGTTCACAGAGGAAGTGGGGTGGCAGGAAAGCAATGGCAGTGCCTGCGAGGCCCCCTCCTCTGCCTGGGAACCCAGGGAGACCTCCCAAGGAGGGGCCAGTGGGTATGGCCACCAGCTTCTCAGATTCCGCTCAGATGCCCGAGGCTGGAGAATGCCTGCGCTGGGCTGAGGGTCACACATCTTTCTGGTCAGTGAGAGTCCGCATCACACAGGCATGTGTTTATTAAAGTAACTTTTTCTAAGTTCTTTGTAAATGTTTTTAAGTCAGTGTTGAATAATTTGTACGCAAAATGTGCAGGAAAGGGGCTTCCCTGGTGGCGCAAGGAGTTAAGCACAGTGCTGTGAAGCTGTCCACAGCCTCTGCAGAACGAGTTTGATCCTCAGCCAGCCAGGGAGCAACCCACATGGCGCAGCAGACTCTCCTGTTTCACCCGCTGCTCCCCTCAGCAGTGTATTTCAGTAGATCAGCCTGTTCTGCTCCCCCCTCTGTCTCCGGTGAATCCTCTCACCCCTTGCACCTCTGTACCCCAGTTCTTGTATGCATAAATACATTTTTTAAAAAACATGCAGGAAAGAAACCCAGGCAGCACAAGACATGGGGGCACAAGATCCCCTGTAGGGCCTGCTCTCAGGCCTTGAGGTGGGTGATCTCTCTGGTTCTGAACTTCCTAATTTGCAAAATGGGGCAGCTGTAAAAGCCACACCGCAGAGTGAAGGGCAAATGGGTGCAGGGAAGGGGCTCTAAGGGGTGAACATTGAGGCAAATGTTAATTCCAGTGTTTGTGTGTGAGCTTCTCTTAATATCTCGGGGGATACAGATCTGTAGAAACCATAGCTTTGAGGTAAAAATCTGTTGGTGAGTTCATCTGTTTCTAGAAAGAAACAGCATGCAATCACGGGAAGTGTGGAACATCACTTCCACTCCAGCCGCCACCCGTTCCCCTCACCTAGGGGAACCTGAGCAAGCAGGAGGGACACAACTCCATACTCTCGGGGGGTCTGGGGGCCTCGCTCCCACTGGAAAAGTAAAGCCAGTGACCGCAAACTGTTAGCTCCTTGCCTGTCATTCTCCTTCACATGCGCCCCAGCATCTGCTGCAAGGCCTGGGGTGTGGGACTCGTGCATCAGGGCACAGAGTCCTTCCTTAGAGACTGGCTGCCCCAAGGGGTTTGCCCACAAAACAGTGGCTGGAGGAGACTCAGCCTCTCCACAGTGGGGACGACATGGAAGTTCTCTTCCAGGTGACCATGCAATGGACTCATCTTTGGTCACATGGAATGCATTTCTTTGGCATGGAAAGTGGTCCTACAGGGATCGAAAAGAGCTCTCCCCCACCGCAGGGGAGCACAGCTGCAGGGCCCATCCTGCAGTCCAGCTGGGCTGTTGCTTTGCTTCAAGGACAAGGTAAATTCTGGCAGGTCTGGAAGGCCTGGGGAGAGTCTTTTAACTACAGTTCCCCCCAGGCTGGGAAAGTGGGATAGGGGCAGTTCCAATCAGTCTGGAATCTGGAGGACCCCTCTCCACGCAGAAAGGAAAAACCCAAAGATCTCACTGCTCACTGCTCAGGCTCAGGGCAACTCCCTTTCTGAAAGCCCGCTGCCCCCAGTGTGTGGCCCTGACGCTGCCGGGGAACCCCGTTGCAGGTTGTGTTGCGGGCTTCATTCTGGGACTTCAAGAATTTCTCCTGAGAGACACCAAGGACACTGGTGCCCCATCCTCAAGCGTCCACAGTTCCACCCGCTCCTTCTTGGTCCCCTGTTTGATGTCTAAGCGCTGGCTTGGCCAGGGCTCGATTCTGCCTCTTTATCTGCACCCCTTTGTCCAGCCCCATGGTCTCGACTCTCTATGCTGGACTCTCCAGCCCCGCCCTACAGCCATGACCCGTGTTCAGACTTACATGCTAAATGTCTCTGGGTGGCTCGTGATGCAGCCAAAACAGAACTCTCCCTCTTCTTCTCCACACTGACCTTTCTCACAGTTACCAGAGTCTCCATCCAGCCAGGGGCTCACCCCTGTTCCTAAAAGCCCTTGGTTCCTCCTTCCCTCACCTACTTCACGGGGCTCCAAGGGCATGTCCTGTCCATTCTACCCCAAAACTGCTGGTGTCTGTGCATCTCTCCAAATCCATGCTGACCACTCAACCGCAAGGCCTATGGCACTGCATGCCCTGCTTAGAACCGAAAGGTGTCAACCCACGTCAAAGAAAACCCCGAACCTGAGCCTCTCAGAATAAAATACAAAACCTACTGGATCTAGTCCAGGTCTGCTTCCCTACCCTCATCTGTTCCCCACCTGATGCTGCCACCTACCCTGGGCCTCTCAGTCAGCAGTGCCAGACGCAGGGCACTGCACTCCTCCCAAGGCTGGCACCGTCAGAGTTAGCTCTCAGCTCACCAGCCTGAGGCAGAACGGACACCAAGACTTTGAAGATGCTGCTTCTGCTCACTGGCTCCTGCTCCCCAACCTCAGCCCCACTTACAGACCACAGTTACTTCCAGGCAAAAGCCTCAAAGAGGCCCTGAATCTCTACCTAGACTTGCAAAAGTTTTTTTGATTATGTTTTTTTACATCATTCTTCATTTTTGTACAATGTTTGCTTTCTCATCTCAGGAATAGTCCCTGCGACATTCCCAACACCAATTCAGCCGTGCACCATCACCATAGTCCCTTGTGCTCGTCCCACCTCTTGCAGCACTATTTACAATAGGTAACCCATGGAAACAACACAAATGCCCCAAAATAGATGACTGGATCAAGAAAATGTGGTACATATACACCATGGAATATTACTCAGGAATCAAAAAAGATAAACTCATCATTCGCAGAAGTATGGATGGAGCTGGAAGAGATCGTGCTCAGAGAAATAAATCCGAAAGAAAAATAAAAATACCGGACGGTTTCACTTATAGGAGGAATGTAGAAGATCCAAGTAAGGGATCAGGGGAGAAAAATAAAAGTAATCATAATAAAGTAAAAATTAAAATCAACAGGCAACAATATCCCAGAGACATCCAGCAGGCAGGGAGGAAGAAGTAGGATCAAAACTTGCGGAAGTTTTAAAAATGCCCGGGGCTCTGTTTTAGACTTAGTGAAAGAAGGCTGAGGTGAATTAGTGACTCCCTTTCCATCTGTGCGGCCTGTCTCCTCAGCCTGATCTGACCTCTCTCCGTGCCAGGCCATGCTCTCCCTTTCTCCTGCAGTTGCCAGAGGCCCTGCACAAAGTGCATCTTCATTAGCCAATAAGTGCTGATGGATGCAGGAGTGGGTGGCGGACAGGGACAGCTGATTTAAAATGACAGGCACCCCTGGAGGTAGCTGCCTTGAACACGAGGCAATCACTTGGCAACCACAGTGTCATGGAGCTTGTGCTGGGCTGTTCAGCTGCAGAGCCAGTAGGGTGCTCACCCAAAGCCCCTGAACAGCTTTGAAAGGACGCCATGCTCCTCTGCACAGCTCCCGAGTCAGTCTCTGTGCTAAGGGCCCAGGAATACAGATTTTCCAAAAGCCTCTCCATTTAGGAACCACTGGCTGTGGGACAATTTGTTCCCCCCAACTAGCTTGATGGCCTGATCCCCTGGGGGTTAGCTGCTGGGCCTCTCCATTGGGCACTCACAAGCCTGGGTTGGGCCTGGGAATCCGACTTTCCTGTTTATTTTTTTTTAAAGACTTATTTATTTAAGCATATAAGTACTGGGGTACAGGCCAGAGGTGTGGGGGCAGGGATAGGAGGATTCACCAGAAACAGAGTGGGGAACAAAACAGGCAAATTGACTGAAATACACTACTGAGGGGAGCAGCAGGAGGGGATGGAACTTGTGCTGCAGTGGCTGCGGATAGCTTCATAGGTTGCATCTTAACCCCTTGTACCACTAGGGAGACCCCCAACTTCCCTGTTTAAATTCCACACTCAGGGGCCTCCCTGGTGGCGCAGGTGGTTGAGCACAGCACTGTGAAGCTGTCCACAGCCTCTGCAGTGCTGGTTTGATCCCGGCTGGCCTCAGAGCAACCCACATGGCGAGCAGACCCCTCCTGTCTCGCCCGCTGCTCCCCTCAGCAGTGTATTTTGTCAGTCTGCCTGTTCTGTTCCCCACTCTGTCTCTGGTGAATCCTCTTACCCTCCCGCGCATCTAGCCTGTACCCCAACTCTTGTATAAATAAAATAAATCTTAAATAAATAAATAAATAAATAAAACCCACACTCAGGGTGAGTCTTAAGGCCAGACCCTCACTCATGTAGGTGTTTGGGACTTTCTTCTCTCAGGCCCAGAGGTCCACCCTGCTCCTCTCTCTGAACAGCTGAGCTCATGTCCTGCAGGGCCTGGTGACCAGCAGTGCCGTGGCCCTAGTTACCTGACCGTGGGTCTTCTTCTTGTTCTGTACCAGTCATCTCAGGTCCACTGCTCAGGGCCTACCCACTGTCCTTAGCACGCTCCACCAGCTGCTCCTCATCCTCTCCCCCCTCTTCTCCCAGTGACTCTCTGACAGCAGCATTTTCACAGACCCCCCTCCTCATGGGCCTCATCCCTTATGTCTTTCTTCTGCCTACAAATTCCTATCAAATAAACTCCTCCTTTCAACTCAGAAATATTTGCAACTCACGCCTCCGCTTCCCATCTGCTTCTTACCCTCAACCTCAAGGCTGCCTTCTACCAAACCTACCTTCTTTATCACTAAGCAGAAATTTCTTTCTTAAAGATCAAATCCAAGGGCATCTCCAAGGCCATAGGGCTCTGACCAGCTCTGACTAAGGTGAACAAGGGAGGACCAAGGCCCGTACCTGCTTCCTCACACCTGTGGCAGGCTCCCTGACACCCCAAAACTAATCACCTCCCACATTCCCTTCTTTTATGGGCACAAGACCAGGGGCTCAGGGCCTCCCTGGTGGTGCAAGGGGTTAAACATAGCACTGTGAAGCCTCTGCAGCACGAGTTTGATGGCTGGCTGGCCAGGGAGCAACCCACATGGCGCAGCAGACCTCTCCTGTCTCACCTGCTGCTCCCCTCAGCAGTGTATTTCAGTCAATCTGCCTGTCCTGTGCCCCACTCTGTCTCTGGTGAATTCTTTCACTCCCCCACACACCTCTGACCTGTACCCCAGTTCTTGTATGCATAAATAAATAAATCTTTAAAAAAAAAAAAAACAGAAATAGGGGTCCCAAGAGGGAAGGGACTTTTACAAGGTCACACAAGTAGGCCTAGCTCCAGGATTCCAACCCACCCCACCAGTATGTCTGCCCTCTCCTCCCTGCTGGCAGAGTCCAGTGCCAAGCAAATGTCCTGGGGCAGTGGTAGGACCAGAAGGAGACAAGTTCTCCTGGGTCTCCAAGAGGAAAAAGGAGGCCACTTACCACATTAACGAAAACCATGGTGGCTGGCTTCACCCTGGAGGAGATGGGGATGGAGATGAGCCGGCCCAGGGTGATGAAGCCCCAGAAGAGGCTGGGGAGGTAACCGGCCACCTTGTGTCCCACAGAGAGTGGCTTCTCCACAGCATAGCTATACACAAAGGCGGAATAGGCCCCCTGTGGAGAGACAGGCCCTGCTGAGTATAGTCCTAGGCAACCACAGGTAACCTGACAAAGGAGGCGAGGCTGGGCAGCGTGTGGTGAGGCCGAGGGAGTGCTGACCCTGCCTAGAAGCTCAAGAAGGGCAGACTGGAGCCAGACACACACACACACCCCACCCGGCTGTGCAGACCCGAGCAGAATGCAGATCCTGGGGTGCCATGGCTTAGACAGTGCAGAGCCACAGGGGTCCAGGGAGGAGTCTCTAGGTCTGCACAGGGGGTTCTGCTGCCACCTGTGAGTCTGAGGTTACCACAGGTGTTTGCGGGAGGGAGCAGCAGTTACAAAAAGGTGTGCACAAGCATCTCATTTTACAGATGAAGGGGCAGAGAAGTGACCTGCCCAAGGTCACGAGCACTTTCCAATGGGTCATTCAGGTTTTAAGGCCTTCTCTCTGGCGGGTCCCTCACATAGCAATCAGTTAATCAATCAACCATTCTAATCCCTGGGTATTTCTGGAAGCAGGTACTAAGCAGTGTGACAGAGGTCACCAGGTGAGTGACAGCTGGGCTCACATACTGCCTGTGGCCTGTTTACCACGTGCTGAGGAGCCAGGTGTGCAGAGCATGCCAGGAAGCAGAGAGCCCCAAGTTCACATAGCACAGCCTCTGGGGGAACAGGGCGCGGCTGCTTTAAAAAATTGTGGGTGGCCTGCACTTCCAACAAGTCAAATAGGCCCCTATCCATAGAGCTGACAAAAATGAAAAGAATTAGCTGGGACAGAAGACCAAGTAGCCAGGGGCTGCGGCCGATTCCGAGACAGTCTTCCCCAGAGCCTGCCTCCAGTTAAAACTTTTGACTCGACTGTACTACAGTTGTGGTGTCTGGAAGTCTTGATGTCCCTCTTTTTCTGGCTATCTGCAGACTTGCGTGTCATGGGATCAGGGCCCTCCAGTAAGGGGCACCCTCTAAGGGCAGGCTCACCGTCATTCCGTCCGTCATGAACAGGACCAGGGCGGCCGTGACATGGATGGCGAAGAAGGAACAAGGGGCTCCCCTCAAGTTCTTCCTCTGGCAACAGCTGAAAAGGTCCTCATGCCCTGTAGGAGGCACAAGATCAGAGTGAGGCTTGGCTTCTCGCCTCTGCACACCGGGGAAGAGGCTGGCAGTCAGGAGAGTGCTGGCAGATTGGGGGACCGCTTGCCACCCCCCACTTTGTCTAGCTTTCAACCATCTCTTAGAAACCTCAGTCTGGTGGAAGAGGTTAAGGGAGTTGCCCAGGGTCTCCCTGGAGGGGTTAGGCAGAAGCCCCACTTCCTCATCCCCTCAGCCAGGCCTCAGAGACCACCGACGGCAGGGGCTTCCAACCACTGTCACCGCTGCTCCACATTCAGCCTCTGCGGGAGGGATGCCCGGCAGGTCTCGCTGGGGGGCTGTGCGTGTGAACGTTCATTAGAGCCCCACCTGGGTGTGGCTGAAAGCGCAAGGACAGCGAGGATGCATCTTCCTTCTCCGGCGGCTGCGTCTCCAGGGCGAGCTCATCTGCAGACAGGAGCAGGGGCCTGCGCTGGGGGCAGCAGGTCAGCAGCCGCTCTTTGGACAGCAGAAACAGCACAGCCATGGGCACCGGGAGCTGGGGGTGGGTGGGGGTCAGCAGAGCCAAGGGCCAGGCTCCCCCTGCCCAGGCCTGGCCCACTCTGATACCTCCGCCTGTGTCCAAGAGTCCTGAGGGGCCCTTTGCCAAGGGCACCCCCACCTGAGAGCAGCACTCGGTGAATATAGCCAGGGGCCTGGACTCAGGACAGGCTGTCATTGCTGTGCACCCTTAACCACGTCTGCTTCTCTGAAAAAAACAGGTCCTGGTCACATGCAAAGCTAGGCCCATGCCGGGTGCTGCTGGCACAGGCTGGCTCCTTTCTGATGTTCTTATCCTGAGCGGCCCTCACATGCCTGCGTACTGGTGGGTCACGTGGTGCTTTACAAAGACATTTTGCTTGGGTTCATCACAGCTCTATAAAACACACTGGGAGGAACTGTCACCCCCAGTTTCCAGATGGGGCAACTGAGGCTCAAATATATCACTGAATCATAGCCTATGACAACTGAAAGAGACCTGGGTAGGAAGCAGGGACCCAAGGAGCCGGGGCTCCGGGGTTGGGGGTGGGGGCTGGCTCTGCCAGGGCTGATGGTGAGCATCCCACCTCAGAGCTGGCTGGGTGATGTCACACCCCAGGGGAGCAGAGGCTGTGCTGGGGGCTATGTGGCTAAAGTGGAAAAAGTGGACCCCTTTTGATCAAAAAATGTCTGCTGACGAGACACACACCCAAGTCCAATGTTATGTTCACTGCTATTTACATTGTCGCTTAGGCTTTACCTGAGCTCCCCAGGGCAATGAGAAATGTCTCCTGCCTCTGAGGTTGCCTGGAGAAGTGTCTGCCACCTCCCTCAGGTGCCACCCCGTGTCTAACTTCCCTTGAAGGTGCAAGAAAGCACCTCTTTAAGTCTAACCTCTGCCCTTCCTGCTGCAGCTCCATCCCAACTCCTGTGCAGGACAGAGAGGAAGCCCAGAGCTGCAGAAGCTGCCTCTGGGCTGGGAGAGGCCAGGCAGATAGAGATGGAAGCCAGCAGCTGCCAGCCCCTGCTTGTTGCTACTTGGGGGAGCCCCCCACCACCTGAGGCAGGCCAGCTCGCACGGGAACTTCCCATTACTGAACACCCCTCCAAGCTGACCTGCTCTCTGCAGGCACCATGGGAACCTCCTTCCACACTCAAAACTGAATGAGACACAGTCCAACAGCACGAATGAGGCCCGAGGGGCAGAGACACGTCCCTGCCATGAGGAGTCCTGGATCTGAGGGGAGACAAAGGCCTCCCTCCCCTCTGATGGGGAAACAGGAAATCCATATACACCAGCCAGGTGGCAGAGTGCCTGGGCCAGGCCAGGAGGAAACAGCTGTAAAAGAGGCTTGACCGGTGGGGCTTTCCCAGGAGTTGGGCAGTGGGAGGGCTTCACAGGGGATGGGCCGGCCTGAAGTAGGGACCCACCTGGTCTTTACAAGAAGCACACTGAGGCCGGGCAGGCTCCACCTGAAAAGCCAATGCCAGGCAGACTGAGCCTGTGCTTGTGTGTGTGTGTGTGTATGTGCACATGCACAACCCTATTCTCTCCTGTGACTATTTATCTTCAGACACAAACCAATGGAAAAGCCCGGAAATCCTGAAGCAAGCAAATGCCTGCAGTCTGCACCTCACAGGGCAAGAGAGAGCAGACGTGGGCTTAAGCTGGACCCAGCTCCCTGGCCCCAATCTCCACCCTGACATTGCACCGACAGTGTGGGGTGTGCGGAGACCCCCTTGGGGGGGCACAGCCAATGCTGCACTGTGTCCAGTAAGTAAAAGGATGTGCGAGAAGGGCCAGAGGGAGAGGGATGCGTTCTGAGAGAGCCTGTGAGGCCTGGTACAAAGGATGGGAAGTCATAAAGGGGAGAAAGGAAAACAGTGGTGGCCTTGGGGCCACACATGGGCTGTTTGTGCTAGGAGTCGGGGTTCTGCCTGGCTCAGACTCCTGCTGGCCCCTCCCCAGCTCACGAGCCAGTGCCAGAATACTGCTCCCTGCCTGGCTGCTCAGTGGGACGGGTGCTGTCAAGAGCCCCCTCCAGTGCTGCGCACAGAGCCTTACTTCTGGTCAGGCAGGCGACGAGCCCACCAGGTGCAGAGGCTATAAGTCCAGGTGAGAGCGTGTGGCATCTCCACCTGCCAGGAAACTGGCCGCCTTTGATGTCTCCAACCCTGGCCCAAACTGGGCCAAGCCAGGCCAGGGTTGCGCCTGGTGTTCTCACAGTCCTGCCCCAGGCTGGGGGTGGGGGTCTCTCCTCCTCTGGCCCCAGCTTGAGCTAATATGAACACCTCTTATGGCGCAGAGCACCAGATAGGACTTGCAGCAGGAGGCCGCAGTGCTGGCAGGTGGGATGGGAGCTGGGTGTGCAGAGGCCTTGCTGTCTGACCCCCCAGGGAGGCTCTTTCTCCTCTGCTCCCACCTCTGGAGGTCATCTGGTCTGTGCCCCGCCTACACCAGGGAGCCCATCGCGAGGAAGGACCCCAGGGGTGAGACATATCCATCGCTTGTCCCAGGGCCACTTCTTCTGGGGAAGACCTGGTTTCCCATGGTGCCTCGGAGGTCTTGAAAGCTGACCTTGGTTTCCATCGTGCTGACCCTGCTCTCTGCTTTACCTCCCTTGAGAATGACAATTGCATTGAAGGACCTTACAGGTCATCTGTGACCTCTTTGCTCAGGTGAATCCCCAGGTTAGTTCTCCTGGCAACCTGCCCCAGCCTACTTTCCAGAGTCAGAGGCTCACACTGGGAGCTGGTGTGGACGGGAGTGCAGGGGCCCCACCAGCCCTTCCCCAGCAACACTTACATTAATCACAGCCATGATCCAGAAGGCGTAGGACACCCGGGTCCCTGCCCCGGCCTGCGGGGGGGTCGGGGGGAGTGTCTGGTTGGCCTGAGGCCGAGCCTCAGCGTGGTGTGGGCCCAGGACCCCGGAGGCGTGGAACAGGCGGCTGCCGGAGGTGACACTGACCGTGCCATTGGCAGGCACGCAGCTGGTCTCAGACAGGAAGGGATCAGCAATGAGGGGGCTCAGCAGAGCTCCAAAGCCCACAAAGAAGTGGAGAACCTGTGGGGGGGGGGAGTAGGATGGCTGGAGGCTGGTTCAGATTTCATCTCCCTCCCCATGTCTCACCTGGGGAGCCCCTGGCTGGTACCCTAGTGGAGAGCAGGCAAGGTGAGGAGGGAAGCTCCTCTAACGATGCCCTTCGCCCGCCTGGACCCAGTGGCCAATTGCCTCCTTCCTTTTCACATATTTCCCAAATCTTAACTCCAGGCAGGAAGCTGTTTCATGTCAGCAGCCACCAGCTAAGGGGCAAAAAAAGCAAGGGCTGGACTGGACACCTGGGTAACTGGGAAGAGAAAGAAGGAGTCAGGACAGAGGACCAAGTTCTCCCAACTCCACTTCCCAGTTTACTGTTTACTCCACTTCCACGAGGACCCTGCCGTGCAGGAGGGCACCTCACCCTTTTCTGAGATGGAGGTAAATGATCAGCAAATCAATAAAATTTGAGAGAAAAACATAGAAACGAGGAGGCCTAAGTCTGGAGTATCTGTCTGCCCGGAGGTGTCCAGTCAGGAGTGGTCTCACTGAGCAGAGACTCTGGCGCTTCCTGTGAGTCACCACATTGGTCTAGGGCAAAGGCACCCTGCCCTGGGAAAGGGGCTGGGAGGGATGGACAGGGCCCAGTGAGCTCCCCAGGGCCCCTGCACCAGGCCCCACCCTCCCCTGCGGAGTTCACCTGGAGGAAGACAGCTGAGTCCTTCTGGTAGATCCTCACCAACTGCATGTTGGCCACCGTGTCGATGCAGCCCATGGCCAAGCCCGCCAGTGCCATGACAGTGGCCAGCACCTTCACATTGTGGCAGAAGGGGATGACAGCAAACACCAGAGAGATGGCCAGAGAGGAGGTGAAGAGGACCCATAATGACTGGGCCAGGCTGCAGGAGTGAAGGGGAGGTCAGAGGAGGCCTCCAGTGAAGGGCCCCCTCCCTGACCTCTATTCCTGGGTGGCCTGGGGGGCCCCACACATTTCCCTGCCCTCTGGTAGAAAGGGGAAGGGAGCCATGGAGAAACCCTGTCATTGGAGTGGTGAGCTGCAGGCAAGATGTTTTCTGTGTCTCTTTCTCCTCAAATAACAATCCCCACCTCCTGGGGAGTTGGGAGAACCCAAGACACCATGTGACAAGCATGCTGGGTATTCCTTTATTTACAAGCAATTTTATATCGTTTTCTTAAACTTTAGATCGCAGAGGTTAAAGACACAGCACTATCAAGCTATCGCCAGCCACTGCAGCATGAGTTCGATCCCCGGCCGGCTGGCCAGGGAGCTACCCACATGGCGCAGCAGACCTCTCCTGTCTCCCCGTTGCTCCCTTCAGCAGTGTATTTCAATCTGCCTGTTCTGCTCCCCACTCTGTCTGGTGAATCCTTTTACCCCCCTCCCCCTCACCTCTGACCTGTACTCCAGTTCTTGTATGCATAAATAAATAAATCTTAAAAAAGAAATCCATTCCTTATATACAGTCATATGCAAAGATGTCTCCATCCCTCTCAGGTACAGTGTTTTGAGCATCACAGGAGAACTGTGCCATATGCAGGAAATGGAACCCAAAAGGCCCTGAGCTAGTTGCTCCTCAAATAGGAATGGAAAAGAGACCAGGCCCTTGCAGGCACAGCTGCCTGGGCTAAAGCTCACAGCAGGGATATTTGGATGATTTGGTGCAGAGATGTTAGGTTCTGTGCCTGGCAGAGAGGCCATGTGGTCTGAGTGGTGACCTCCCCTGAGGAACCCCACAGCAGGTGGGTCAGGTCCTCTTCCCCCGTAAGTAAATGAGTGAGTGAGTGAATGGAGTGTCTGGGTCCTGTCCAGGGTTTTCTGTTACACTCTGCCCGACAGTCAGGCTCTCGAATTAAAGGAAGAAGTCTTGTATTTTCTGGGACCAATCTAAGGCCAATGCAAGTGGAAAGAGATTAGGCAGCAAGGGTAGGGAGAGGCTGGGAGGAATTTTCTCAGTCGGTGAAAGGTTGGTGAGCTTCCAGGCCTCATCTGGAAGCTGGGCCTGGGGAGGTGTGTATATGGGGGTAGGGGAGGATGGGGATATGGGGGTGTTGCGAGAAGACCTGTCTGAGTTTCTAGTATATTAAGAAGAAGAGGGAGATCCCTGAGAGATGCCACTTATTCTCGGAGGTTCTTGCCTCTGACACCCTTTGCTCTCAGCTCATCTTGCCACAACTTTGAGTAAATCCATTATCAGAGAGCATTTCGTTATTTTTTATTTTCTTATTTCCTGGAGGGTCTGCTGGGTATGTCATTAACCATGACCCTTGCCTGTTCTCAGCTCAGACCACATGTGATAGGGTAGAGGGGACCCACATCACGGGCCGCTAGAAAGAACTCAAAGAGGGTCATGTTGTAGGAGACCTGTTCAGGCCCTCTCACCCCTGCTCTGGGGTCCCCAGAACTGACAGCTTGGGCCTCCCATTGAGCTTCACATGTTGCTGCTTCCCAGTACCTCTGTGAGCTGATAGAAACCACCTGGTAACAAGGCTCTCCCTTCCCCTTGCCTTCCCTGAACAAGATAAAAGAAGCAGACTCTTGGGGGGTCCTGATTTCAAGGGGAGCAAGAGTGCCCTCTGGCTCCCTCTCAGATGCCCCGTCTCCATTGACCCAGTGCATGGGGACACAACATTTCCACTACCCCACTCACCACTTTGATGCCCCCAGTCAAGTGCAAATACTCTCTTGGAGAATTAACACGTTATCTTAGAAGCAATTATTATAGCAAAATGCAGGTTACAAAATCAACATATAAAAAACTGCTGCATTTTTATATACAATTAATGAAAGAAAAGAAAAAGAAATTCAGAAAACAACTTCATTCATAGTCAAATTAAAATTATCAAATATGTAGGAATCAATCTAACCAAGGAGGTGAAGGACTTATACAATGAAAACTATAAGATTCCACTAACAGATAAAGGACAAGACATAAAGAGATAGGAAGGCATACCATGCTCATGGATGGGGATATAGTCAAAATGACTACTCTGCCAAAACCAACAGAGATTTAATGATATCCCCATTAAAACACCAATGATATTCTTCAAAGAAATGAAACAAAAATATTAAAATTTATATGGAACTATGAAAGTTCTCAAATAAATCCTGAGGAAAAAAAGGAGAGAAATTGGAGGCAAGATGCTACTTGACTTTATACTCTAAAGCAACAGTAATTAAAATAAAATGCCATTGAAATAAAAGTAGACACATGGATCAGTGGAACAGAATTGAAATCCCAGAAATAAATCCACACATACTAATATTTAGTGCATTATAAAGGAGTCACAACCATGCAATGGGGAAAGGAGATCTAACAACTCCATGCACAAAAATAAACTCTAGATGGATTAAAGAGATAGATATAAGATCCACAACAATAAGATAAATAGGAGAAAATATTGGTGGTAGTGTTCAATGACAGAGATATCTTTTTGGAGACTCTACCCCTATAGCAAAAAAAAAAAAAAAAAAAGGCAAAAACAAACAATTGGGATTATTGTTAAAAAGTGAAAAAAATAGGGCCTCCCCTGGTGGCACAGTGATTGAGCGCTGGGCTGTGAAACTTCCTGCAGCATCTGCAGCGCAGGTTTGATTCCTAGCCGCTGGCGAGGGCCCCACATGGCGCGACAGACCTCTCCTGCCATGCCCGCTGCTCCCCTCAGCAGTGTATTTCGTCAGTCTGCCTGTTCTGCTCCCTCTGGCTCTGGTGAATCCTCTTACCCTCCCGCGCTTCTGACTGTACCCAGTGCTTGTATAAATAAATAAATAAATCTTGAAAAAAAAAAAGTGAAAAAAATAGGGGCCTCCCTGGTGGCACAAGAGGTTAGGACACAGCACTATGAAGCTATCTGCAGCCACTGCAGCATGAGTTCAATCCCCAGCCAGGGAGCTGACCCACATGGCTCAGCAGACCTCTTCTGTCTTGCCCGCTGCTCCCTTCAGTGTATTTCAGCCAATCTTCCTGTTCTGCTCCCCACTCTGTCTCTGCTGAATCCTCTCACCCCCAACACCTCTGGCCTACATCCCAGTTCTACACAAAAATAAAAATAAATTTTAAAAAATCTTTAAAACAACAAATTATCACATATTATTATAGCCCTAAAAAAACCTGGATGAAAACGATTGACAGTCGGTCCTGCAGCAGAGACTAAGGGAATGGACCTGGGTCAGTGAGCTGAGAAAGGAGGGCACTATGGAAGGTTTGGGGTAACAGCATTGCCACTGCCATGACGGCAACTGGTATTTGTTTACAGGGCCCAGGGTTTTTGGTACCAGTGCCTCCACCGTGAGACAGGCCATTGCGCTTGTTTAACCCATGAGTTAAACTACGGCTAAGTGAGATTAAGAATGTTCTGCCAGCCTGGGGCCCAAACCCGGTCTTCTAACTTAACCTTTTTCCTTATGCCATGTGGCCTTCCAGAGGGGTGTGTGCATGTGTGTGTGTGAAGGTATATGTGTGGTGTGTGTTGGGGTGTGGTGTGTGTGATGTGTATAGTGTGTGTGGTCTACGTGTGGTTTGTGTGTGGGTGTATGCTGTGTGTGTATGGGGCGTGTGTGAGGTATATGCATGTGGGGTAGTGTATGTGGGCGGTATGTTGTAGGGGGGCTGTGATGAGTATAGTGTGTGCGGGGGGTTGTTTGTGGGGAGTGTATGATGAGTATAGTGTATGCAGGAGGTGTGCTTGTGGGGGGCGTGTGTGAGAAAAGGCTGGTGCTGGGTCACAGAATAGCCAGGCTGGAGACGGGGCAGCTGGCAGAGTGCACCAGGGCAGCGCCTGAACGGCAGGATTAGGAGCGATGGCTAACAGCCTTAGCCGCTAGAACACGAGCCCCCAGTGGTCCCGCTGGCGGCGCTGCAGGAGCTCTGAGTGCTCCCCATTTTAACTGCCTGCTTCATCACAAGCTCCCCAAGCATCTGCTGCAGCCTGCTTGAGGGACCCCATGTGACTCCCCTTGGCCCTGCTGCGGCGACGATGCCCGGGTGCTGGGGTCTCTAGTGAAAGGGAAGAAAACTACAGTAAGACGGGGCCAGGGGAAAGAAGCAGACACTGTTAGGAGGCCGACGTGGAGTCTTTGGGGGTGACCTAGAGGCAAAGACAGAAACAGAGACCCAGGCAGAGAGCTGAAAAGTCACGGCGGCCAGGTGGCCAGGATGGCACTGCCTGGGCCTGCGGGAGCCTCAGGAGATGGGGAAGGGCTGGAAGGTGGTGGGCTGGGAGTGGGCTGCCCTGTCCAGGTGCCCTCACCTTGTTATTCTTGAGAACACGAAATACCCACAGGGGGCATTGGTTCCCAGGCCTGGTGACAGGCAGGAGGGCGGGTGGAGAACAGGCAGAGAGGCTGGAGGGGGCGGGCTGTGAGTTTCCCTCCCTGCCTCTCCTGCCAACCCTGGGCCCGCCAGCTGGCAGGCGGGGCTGAGCCATACTGGGCCTGGGGCTCCTGGCCTCAGGGGGATGGAGATCTGTGCCCAGAAATGGGGACAGCTACACCCTAGGAAACAGCCTGCTTGAGTCCCAGGCTGCTCACCCTCCCTGATGGCTTCGGCAGGATCTGGCCTGGGCATTCCAAAAACCAGCCTGAACCAATTTCTTTAGAATGCTATGTTGTTGCCAAGAAAAAAGAAATCCCAGATACATCCCAGAGCCAGGCTGAAGTACACTAATTGGCTAGCCACTTAATGGTTTGGTCAACAGCCCTTTCCAGGAATGTGGGTAATTGAAAATTATGGCAGCATAATGTCAAAACAGCGTTGGCAGTGGGAGTGTAGTGCATGTGCATGGGAAGCTGGTCCTAGCCCACCTCTGTCCCTTCCCAGCAGTGCGGCTTGGGGCAAACCACTTACACCCAGCCCCTCCGAGCCTCAGTTTCTCCACTATAAAATGGCACTGAAATTTTGGTTGACCCATCCTCCTCTGCTTGCTTGCTGGGATCTTCCACCGGGACCTAGGAAACTCACCCCTTTCTGTTGGCACCACCAAGCCCAGAGAATCAGAAAGGTACAGAGACTGGGTCAGCTCCTGGCCCCTCAGGCCTGCCTCTGCTCCTGGTACAACCCCCTCTAGGAGGACCCTAGGAGTCTGGTTGAGGAACTGCTGATTGAGGGACCCCCGTTGCCCCTCATCCCCCGCACCCCCCCCTCCCCAGGGGCGACCTAGTTAGAGTGGCAGCCGGCCCTGAGAGCCCTACCCCTCAACTTACAGATCAGGGAGCAGGGGGTGGGGAGCAAGTACTTGACTCCCAACCTAGGCAAAGGCCAGCAGCCTGGCACAGTCTTCCCTCCTCTGGGCCTGGGTTCAGAGGATAGTTCAGGTCAACCAGAAGGACGCCACTTCCCCCAGGCCCAGGGAGACCCAGGAACAACCCAGACGGTCTAGAGAACCCTTCCTCAAGAAGCCTGAGGAATGGCCAGGTTAAGTAGCAAGAGTCCACGTAGAAGATCAAATGGGAGGAGGGCAGGCTGCAGCAGGTCCCCCCAGCCCTGCGGGGCTCTGCTGGAGGTGTCCGCCCTGCCAGTCTGCAGTGTCACCTTGAGCACACTGCGACCTGCTGGCCCCTTGCTCTGCCTTACCTAGAGGGCACATGTGACCACGGACACCCGGCCTTGCCATGGGCACCTGCTCTGCTGCTTCTGGTGCGGTGCCAAGAGCAGAGGCTGATGGATTCCGAAATGGGTGAAAGGTTGGAGCAGTAAGATGTCTCTCCAGACAGTAAGATACCCCTCCCTCTCCCCACTCCCCAGGGCGGGGAAGAATGTGGTGAGGGCCAGCCCCCTGCCTCCTGGGAGTGAGCGACCTCAGCCTGGCAGCACTGACATTCTCCCTACATTTTGCTTTAGGGGATCCATCTGTGTACCCTGGAAGATCTCCTTTCTCAAAGGACCAGGAGAGAGGAGAGGAGTTAGAGGCATCCTCACCTCTTCCCCACCTCTCCCAAAGGGGACAGGCATACCCCCCAGAGACAGGACTGAGGGATAAGAAGCCAGGAAGTTTATAGTTGCTTGTTGATTTTGATTTTTACTTTATTATAATTCGTCTTTTTCCTGGTCCCTTATTTAGGTTTTCTAAATTCCTGCTATGAGTGAGACCATCCGGTATTTTTCTTTTTCTTTCTGGCTTATTTCACTGAGCATGATCCCTTCCAGCGCCATCCATGTTGCTGCAAATTGCATGTGTTTATCTTTTTTGATTGCTGAGTAATAGTCCATTAAAAATCAAAATCAACAAGCAACTATAAACCAGAGACACACTACAGGTCGGGGGGAGAAGGGAGTAGGATCAAAACAAGGGTGATGGGAATTGTACAGGGACTGTAGATAATTGAAATGCATTCCAAGATGAAAATGCATACATTGTACAAAAATGAAAAATGGTGTAAAAAATATATAAAATTAAAAAAAAAGAAGAATCCAGGAGGCAGGGGGCTCCCTGGGAGCAGCTCCAACCAGGGGATACAGGGGATGTGGAAGGGGTGACTAAGGGAGAGAGAGGTCGCTTCAAACAGTATCATGCCTAGTGTTCACGCTGACAGCCCAGTTTATTCAGGGCCCTGTGTTAAGGCTTGGGGCACCCACCCAGAGGTAGGAGTAGGCAAGCCTGTCTTGGGGAGATCCCATCCTAAGGCTGGACATCCCCCTCCCTACGGGGTACTGGGCACGCCTCTGAGATGGGGCTGGCCTTGCAGTCCTGCCCCCATGGAACACTTCTCCCTCAGATCTTTGTGTCCACGGCTCTCTCAAGCGAGCAAACTGCCTGAGTTTATATATTTTCAATTAAAAAGTTGAAATATTATAAAGTTCATCTGTCCATGCAATTCAAGTATCAAAAATGTGCTATTTAACGGCTTTTAGTATTGATACATTCAGAATCTCGAAACCATCACCACAATCTAAGTTTAAAGCTTTCTATCACCCCCAAAAAGAAACCCTGTACCAGTCATCACTCACTCTCGGTTCCCCTCCACACCCATCCCCAATTGCAGATCTAAATTACTTTATGGATCTATAGATTTTCCTATTCTGATCATGAATGGCATCACAGAGGTGCCTTTTGTGCTCCGCCTCACCCAGAGGGCATGCCGACTTCGTCACTTAGCATAATGTTATTTTCAAGATGCCTCCAAGTTCCACATGGACAGTATGTCCTTCCCTTAAAGGGCTGTACAATGTTCTCTTGCCCGGATGGGCCTCTTTTGGTTTGCCCATCCACCCGTCCACGGGCGTGTAACTTGCTTCTATTTTTTGGCTATTATGAATACTGCTGCCATGAGCATTCACCTACAAGTTTGGGGCAGACCTGTTTTAGGTTCTTTGATACCTACACCCAAGAGTGGAGCTGCTGGGTCACGCGGCAACTCCATGTCAAGATGGGTTTTTAAAGCAAGAGCCTTGTCTGGTGCCAGGCCCTGGGTAGGTTTTTGGCCCAGGTCTTGCCAGCTGAAAAGAGGGCAAGATGGAGGGAAAGGCGGAGGCTTCTAGATAAGAGACAACTTTTGTATTGTGTTCCCTCAACCACAAAGGGTCGGCAACTTGGGGAAGCAGGTCTGAGAGGGGCTTTGAGTTTCATGCAAAGGGCAGGAGGGAGCCTGGGGAGGGGGGTGGTCTTGGGCAAGGCAGGATTTGCAGGAATTTGAGAAAAAAAGGAGATAGTGAATAGGGCAAAGAGAGGAAGAACTCAAGGAGCCTTCAGTTAAGAGGGCTCATGTAGGGGACAGGCCAAGGTGAGGCCAGGAGAGGCTGGGTAGGCTTTGGAAGTCATTACTTACCCCGATGCCTTTGAGATAAAGGGGTCTAGACAACTGCCCAGGGAAGTCAGACAGGTCTCCAAGAAACCAGGAAAAAAATTCCTAACCTTTCGTCTGACAAAGCACATACCTATACTCCCTGCCAACCAGGTGGCCTTGTTTTTCCTCTTCTCTGACCAGTTTCCTGCTCTTGATAAGCAAGGTTTTGCTAAGAAAGGTCTAGTCTAGATTCTTCTGGCCCTAATTGCACCCCTCTCTACTCTTGGCTTACATATGATGGCTTCCTTCCAGATCTGTTCTATGCAGAAGCCAGAGAGGGAGTTGCTGCTGCCCTGACAGAGGGCCCCATCCTCCCCTGCACCCACTCTAACATCTAGGCTCCGGACAGGCAGTCCCCACCACGCATCCACAACCCCAGTCTAGCTCTCCCCAGTCTGGGCCAGGCAGTAGGCGGGACTTGATCAAATAAAGAGGGGCTGCCCCACTTCTCTCCCAGCATCCTGCTGTACCCCTCCACACACCCCCGAAACAGCTGGCCCTCTGATTTGTTAAACCAATCCCCTAGTCAAGAGTACTAGCCTAGCAGCACGCTGGTAATCACTTAAGCTGGAAAGTACTTGCAGGGGTATTAGCATTTCAGCTGAGCCCATGTGAGGTCCCCAGGAATCAAGCTTTCGAGGTGGGTGTCAGGGCTGGTGGAGGTGGTTTGTTTTGGGGGAGGGGAGATTATCATAAGCTGCCTAGCCCTAACTAGATGGTGACTCCTGCCTATACACAGGCCTCCATTTCCAATGGAAGTCTGCTTTGCTATTAATCAAAATAAGAACGAAAGAGGGATTTTTATGACATTTTTGCCTTAAGGGTGGGAGGGCTGGGGTTCAGAATTAAGGTCTGAACCACTGATAGGAGCTAGTCTTCCCCACCCCACCCCCAGTCCTGGGATCCCAGCAGGAAGCCCCAGAGGCCCAGTTTCCTTCCCAACAATGTCACTCATGAAAACTCAGGCCATGAATGTCCACAAGGATCCGGGTGCCAAGCCTGTGCCTGATACTAAGACTGTAACTTGTGCCTTGTAGAATGAAGTTGACTGTTCATAAAGCAAGAGGCATTTCCAAATTATCTGGTTCCAGAGACAAATCCCTGGGTTCAAATCCCAGCTAGGCCTCCTATTAGCTGTGGGTCCTGGGGCATGGACAGAATAGTACTACTTTACAGGGCTGTTGTGAAGATTAAATGAGTTGATATATGTGAGGTATTAAGAACCATGTCTGGCACAGAGCAAGTGATCAATAAAGCGATTATTGTTACCATTTCAATTTTCTTTTCTGTGGGCTGCTTTCCCTGGGCCTCCAGTTGTGTAAGGAGCCCAGGGGAGGCACAAGGCAAGTGAGGAAGAGATGGCCCAGCAGGTGTGTGTCTCTGCTGATTTCACAAACCCTGGGGCACCCACCACCATTCAGAACTATCCTCATCCCCTTTCCTGTTGTGCGCACTTCAAGTTTCTGAAATGTTCCAGGGAAGGAAGTTTTTGTAAATCAAAAATATTTATTACCAAAAAATCCTGAGAGATCTTTTATTAAACCTCTAGGCTGAATTCGAGTGGATCTTCAGTTTCTTCCTGAATCCCTGTGACACCCAACTCCACCAAACCCACAGAAACACTAGTGTACACAAGAAGGCTTGCTTCTGAAGAGAATTCTTTGGTTGACAAGAGGATTTTGGTAACACTCCCTAGCTGATAGTGTTTTGTCAATTGGGAGACAAGGTGGGGTCCATCTATGACACCGTGCTCCTCTCCACCAGCTCCCCAGAGACCTGGACAAGCTAGCCTACCCTTGGGACACTGCCAGGAGTGAGCCAAAGAGGGGAGAGTCCTGGGCCCAGGTGGGCCCCCAGAGGCTTCCTTGGGGTGATGGGGAGTGGTTTGTTCCCCTGCCCACTGCTGACTACAGACCCTGCAGTCCAGGAAACTAAGGCAGGGAGCTGGGACTAGGTGATCTCCAGCAGCCTCGGTTTGCAATTCCTCTACTGCCTGCTTTGAGGCTCTGTTTTCGACACACTGGGAGGGTGAATCCCGCTGCCTTTCCAATGGTTGCCTCCGAGGGGACTCTGTCCGGTTTGAGCCGGGACTGTGACGCGCTGCAACGGTGTCCAAGGGACAGCTCTGGGTGCGCGTCAGGCAGAATCCAGAGCCCTGCCTGGGGCACAGGAGGAAGTTGGGGTGGGGGAGGCGGACGGAGCAGGACCCTGGCGCCAGGGATGGAGGGTCACCTTCCCAGCGAGACACCTGCGCTCCCCGACGCGGCCGGAGAGGTGAGGCACTACGCGTCTTAGGGGCCGAAGGGCCCTGCCTCCTGGCGCCATGGCAGGTACCCTGGCTCCCCCGGGACCAGGGCCACACAGACCCACTCGCCCGCGGCCACCCGGGAGAAGGGACAGCCTGTGTCAGCCGATCCGCGCCGGCAGGCTGAGGCGGGCCCGCCCCAGGGCGCTGTCAAGTCACAGCCAGCTCCAGGAACGCGCAGGGCCCCTGAGGTGACACTCCCACTCTCCTCTCTCCGCACTCCAGTCCCGCCCCCGGCAGCCAGGGCCGCCGACCCACCGCACCCCGCAGCGCAGGAGGGGGTCCTCCCGCCTCCGAAGCCCAGCGCCGCTCTCCGCCGGGAGCGGGTGGGGCGGCGGGGAGAGCCGGGTTTCCCCTCGCGGGGGTGAGTGAAGGCGAATAAATAATCCAGAAGTCACCTTCAGTCTCCGGGGAGTTGGCGGGAGCGCGGGGGCTAGGAGGGCAGCCCGGGTCCCGGGCGGGGCGGCGGCGCGGGCCGGGACGCGCGCGGCGGGCGAGGGGGCGGCTGGGGAGGGGCGCGCGGCGCGGGGCGCGGGGGCGCGGGCTGCGGGCCGGGGGCGCGGGCGCGGGCGGCACTCACGTCCTCTTGAAGACGCCCCCGAGGGCGCTGCCCAGCAGGAGGCAGAGCTGCTGCGAGAAGAAGACCCAGGAGATCTGGGGCAGCGAGCTGTGCGTCTGGCAGCGCAGGTCCAGCAGCGTGGGCCCCAGGAAGGCGATGCACAGGCCGAAGCTGAAGAAGACGCTCCAGTAGGTGAGCGTGGGCTGCAGGTTGCGGCGGAGCAGCCCCGACACGCGGCCGTCGCAGCCCATGGCCCCGGCTGGCGGGCTCGCGGCGGCTGGCTGGGAGCGCGCGCCGGTGCCCGAGTGCCGCGCCGCCCGCCCGCCAGTCCGCGGGGGCCGGCGGGGCTGGGGAGGCCGGCGGCCGGGAGGGAGGGGCTGGGCGGGGCGGCCCCCGGCGAGGGGCCCCGCCCTCGGGCCCGCGATGGGGGGCGGGGGCTCGGCGGCCGCCCGGGCCCCGAGTCCTGGCCGAGCCTTCTCGTGCGGGGCCGGGCGCCCGCCGGGACACCGGCTCTCCCGCCCCGGGCATCGGGAGCAGCTCCCCGCTCTCCTCCCCGGCCCCGGGACCGCCAGCCTCCTCTTACCGCCCCCACGGTCCGAGGGGCCTGAGCCCCCGTTTTAGAGTTGGGCATACCAAAACCCGGGAGGCCTGAATGTACCCCGCGGCTGGAAAGCAGGGTCTCCCCGCGCACCCCCTGGCACGGGAGAGCTACAAGCCTCCCCCCATCACCCGAAACCCAGCCAAACTGGGTTTTGGCGATGTAGGAAACCCCCAGCCCTCCCGCTTAAATCTTGGGGCTTCACAAGTGGACGTCGAGGGTCGGACAGCAGCCCCATCTCCCCCGAATAGAAGGCAAAATCCACCCACAGTTTTTCCTGGGAGAGTAGTCGTGGTTTTCATCAGACCGAAGAGAGGGTGAGCCCATTGCGCTTTCCATGGGAAAACTCGGCGCCAGCTCTGCCTTCCTCGGCTTGGCTCTGAGCTCCCGCGCGGGCTGAGAGCCTGTCTTCAACTGCGCATCTGCCTGTGCCCTGAACAGGTGCCGGATGGAGAGAGCTGTACTTGTCCCCTGGTGGCGACCTGCAAGAATCCTAAGAGGAGTTCTGAAATAACCCTCTACAAGAAAAGGAGGATCCTAGGAAAATTACTTTTTTTTTTACCTGGAAAAAGCCGGATGGGTGCCTCCCTGGTGGTGCAAGGGGTTAAGATGCAACCTACTAAGCAATCCGCAGCCACTGCAGCACGGGTTCGATTCCCAGCCAGGGAGGTGACCCACATGGCGCAGCAGACCTTTCCTGTCTCCCTGATATTCCCCTCAGCAGTGTATTTCAGTCAGTCTGCCTGTTCTGCTCCCCACTCTGTCTCTGGTAAATCCTCTCACCCCTGCACCTCTGTCCTGTACACCAGTTCTTGTATGCATAAATAAATAAATCTTTAAAAAAGAAAAAGAAAAAGCCAGATGGGGTGGGCTTGGAGAGTGTTGGCCTCCAGAATGGGAGTCCTTGCCCTTCCCCACAAGTGGCCCTGGGACGGATGGGTCCTGTGTGGTCCTGTTCCTGAGGGAATCCAGACACCATTCCTGCATTGGGCCCTGGAGCAGATCAGGAAGGCATCTCCTCTGTGTCCTAGTGGCTCCAGCCTGCGCTCGGGGTTGGGGGGTGGGGGTTGGGAGGGTGTGGGGATGTTACTCACTCACCAGGTAGACCAGGGCCGGGCTGGCTGAGGAGGTCTGTGGGTGGGTGCCCCCAGGACAAGTTGGTATGAGTTAGGGGCAACCAACTTCTCTTGCCAGCAGTGGTTCTACTCAAAGGGGTGTCCCAGCATCTGCTCCAAGCACACAAGTCTGAGCACCAGAGGGGCACACCTAGGGTGCCTCTGCTCAGGCCATAGGTGACAAGAGTGACTTATTAAATGGTGGTAATGACCAACCTGCATAGCAATTGTGATTAAGAAAAAGTTGTCCTCTAGGGAGCCTCCCTGCTGGCGCAAGGATTAAAGACAGCTATTCTGTTCCCCACTCTGTCTCTGGTATATCCTCTCACCAGCCCCCTGCACCTCTGGCCTATACCCCAGTTCTTGTATGCTTAACTAAATTTTTTAAAAAGTTGTCCTCTGGGGAAAAAATACACACACACATACACACAGATACCAAATCATAATCATTGTCCTCTCTGCCGCTTTCACAGACTCCCAGAACTGTAGAAGCTCAGAGCTGGAAGGAACAATCTCCAATGAGTTCCTGCCCCCCACCCCATCACTGCTGAGAAATGCTTGTCAGTCCTCTTCTTGACTGACACCCCTTCTGATGGGGATCTCATGATTTCCTGGTGGGCTGCTTCCAGTGTGGGTCAGCACTAGGTGTAGGAAGCATTTTATGCTGAACTGAAATGCTCCTTCCTGTAGCTGCTCGTCCCGCCACCACAGGGTAAGCTCCGGGCCTGTGCATGTTCGTTCTTAGCACACCTAATGATCTTGCCCCAGCCTTTAGCTTCGCTGGCCCAAATGCCTGAAATCCTTTATAATTTCCTTAGCTGGGGCTCCCCAGCTGCATCTCCCTGTTGCTTCAGCTCCTCTGCCCACGTCAGCCGTGAGGCCCCCCCACCCCCCAGCTCCGGTCCAGTGAGGCAGCAGTGGCTGCAGTGCCAGGAGCATTCTCAGCTTGATCTGAGAGGTAAATACACATTGGATTGTATGCTTACGATTTGTGCCTTTTACTGTGTGTAAGTTCCATTTCAATAAAATAGAGAAAAAAGCTAAGAAAAAGTAACCAAATGTAAAGTCAGGTCAAGCATGTTTATTTAAAGATTTATTTATTTATGCATACAAGAGCTGGGGTACAGGCCAGAGATGCACGGGGTGAGAGGATCCACCAGAGACAGAGTGGGGAACAGAACAGGCAGACTGACTGAAATACACTGCTGAGGGGAGCAGCGGTCAAGACAGGAGAGGTCTGCCTCACCATGTGGGTTTCTCCCTGGCCAGCTGGGGATTGAACTTGTGCTGCAGAGGCTGAGGATTGCTTCATAGTGAGGTGCTTAACCCCTTGTGCCACCAGGGAGGCCCAGGTCAAGCATATTGATTAGGGAGCTTCACCTGTAGATTCATTCTGCCGATGGCATCCTGGTTCTGTTCTATTGACCAGCCACCTGTCGTGTTGCTGCTCTTTGGAGATAACCCGCATTTCTCCCAGGCCCTCTCTTCTCCAATTTGTCCTCTCCGTCCTCACCACTCATCATCTCTTTTCTCTCTTGCTTTAGATTCCCTGAATTTCTGGCATCTGGAATTTAAGAAACTATGATGCTTGTTTCTTTTCTTTATGTGTATATATATATATATATATATATGTATATATATATTTTTTTAAAGATTGCCCTCCCATTCTGTTCTTTTTTTTTTTTAAGATTTATTTATTTATTTATACAAGCACTGGGTACAGTCAGAAGCGCGGGAGGGTGAGAGAATTCACCAGAGCCAGAGCGGGGAGCAGCGCAGGCAGAAGGACCGAAGTACACTGCTGAGGGGAGCAGCGGGCAGCAGGAGAGGTCTGCGCGCCATATGGGACCTTCCCCCGGTGGCCGGGGAGCAGCTGGGGATCGAACCAGTGCTGCAGAACCTGCGGGCAGCTTTGCAACCCAGCGCTCAACTGCTGCGCCACGGGGGAGGCCCTATGTATATATATTTTTAAAGACTTATTTATTTATGCATACAAGAACTGGGGTACAGGCCAGAGGTGTGGGGTGTGAGAGGATTCACCAGAGACAGAGTGGGGAACAGAACAGGCAGAATGACTGAAATGCACTGCTGAGGGGAGCAGTGGGCAAGACAGGAGAGGTCTGCTGTGCCATGTGGGTAGCTCCCTGGCTGGGGATCAAACTCATGCTGCAGTGGCTGTGGATAGCTTCAGAGGTTGTGTCTTTACCCCTTGTACCACTAGGGAGATCCCTATGATTATTTTTTAATATTGTCCAAAGTTTGAGGCCCAAAAAAAGTAGGGGGGAGTCTTTCCCTTTACTGGAGGGGTTTATGGAAGAGGTGGTCATAGAACTGGCTTTGGGAAGACAAGGGTTGAGAAGGTTTTTGCTTACTCTCTCTTTCTCCAACTCCTTTGTTTTTCAGCACCATCACATTGTCTGCTTTTTCCAGAAACCTTTCACTGGGAAGTTCTGTCCAACCCCAAATTCCAGGGACCCCCTGATCTACTCCCCCCCCCCCCCCGCCCAGTCTTCACAGTGCCAGCTATTGTAGTACTTGTGCTGTTAGCTTCCTCGCCCGCCACCCTGCCTCCTGGCAGCCACTCATTGGCCCACTCACTTGTTAAGCTGTGAGTGCTGAAGGACTAGAGCTGTACTGACCTGTATTTCTAACTCTGCCTGCTCACCTCATAGCATGCCTTGCACTCAGCAAGGAGAAATCGCTTGGGAATTTAATTCTTCACACAATACCTTTACAATTATTACTGCCTCATGGACATATCTTACCTCCCATTGATAACATGTTTCCCAAGGACAGACGCCGTCCTTGCTTCCTCTGTGCTATGTATCAGTGCAAAGCAAATTTGAAAGACAAAGCCTTACATGGTCTCTCAGCCACGCTGAGTCCCCTCCCTATAAATTGGGAGAGATTTATCCCTGTCCCTCATATACTCTGGAAAGCAGTTTGAGACCCCAAAATATGCAAAGACCAAATAGATGGGCAGAAAGGATCTGTAGGAGTAAAGAGTTCGCAAACTCTTAGAGACTGAAATTTGTTCTTTTTGACTCAAGAGTCCCTTTCTCCAGGAATCTTTCTCTGGGCTTTCTAGGGGCTCTCCTTGGGAATACCAACCTAGTCCAGTGCTGACGACCTGTTTCCTGCTGCTCTTCCTGATCCTGTCCTTCCACCTGCAAGTTGATAAGCAGCCAATCATCCAAATGTCGTGCACCATGGACAAGTGAGCTGCACCCTGGACATGCTCAAAAGAAAGTAGATAATTAACTTAGAGTGAAATAAGAGCTAGGTAGTCTTCCAGGTCCTTTTACCTGCATCACAGCTGCCCAGGTTCCTTAGTATATAAACCCCTGATGTACATTTTTTTAAGTTTTAAAAAAATTTTTTTATGCATACAAGAACTGGGGTGTAGGCCAGAGGTGCAGTGGATGGGAAGATTCAGCAGACACAGAATGGGGAACAGAACAACTGGATCCACTGAAATACACTGCTGAGTGGAGCAGCCGGTGAAACAGGAGAGGTCTGCTGCGTCATGTGGATCAAATGCCTGGCCAGGGCTCAAACTCATGCTGCAGTGGCTGGTGAGAGCTTGATAGTGCTGCTGACACTTAACCCCTACACCACCAGGGAGGCCTATGATGCACATTTTTGTTTTTGGTAATGTTTCTGTTAGAATTGAAAACTTTATCAAAAAATGCACAAAGCGAAGTCTGATTATTGCAGCTTAGATGGAAGCCACTGGGACTTGAGCCTGATTTCATGCTTGGCAGTCTCCTTTAAGTGACCATGGGCCTGCCCTTGGTCCCCAGGGCCCTCTGGTCTGCGCTCCCAGATTCTCAGGAGGCCAGGCAGGAGCAGTGCAAAGTGCTGTCATTAAAAAGTGCAGTGCAAGGTCATTAAGCACATCCTGCTATTCCTTTGGCCACTTGCAGCATGAGGCCGCCCCTCCCCCAACTAGATTGTTGTCTTCTCAGACCCCACAAAATTGCTTTGCTGGCCAGAGTGTGTAGAGTGGCTTGGCAGGCTCTGTCTTGTGTTGGCATGGGGCAGTTGCACTCAGCTTCATGCCAGAGAGTGTACCTGGGTGATCCAGCCAACCCATCCCCCTAAACACAAACACGGTAGCAGAGGTTGTTTGTACAATGATCCTCCTTTACCAAATATCCGGATTAATCTAACATTCTGACTACTGGAGCATGAGAGGATGGTCACCTCAGCTGCCAAGAGGCAGAAGACAGAAACAGGTAAGAGAGTCCTGGAGCATCTTGGAAGTTAGACCAGTGACCATATGCAATGTTGCATAGCACCTGCCACTCAGGTGGTGCTGCTATGTGCTTGTGCTTATGGGTACTAGTTGAAGCTAGTTTAACTCTGAAAGTTAGGAGGGCTGGGAGCCTCCCTGGTAGCACAAGGGTTTAAGTCTCAGCACTGTCAAGCTATCACCAGCCACTGTGGCCTGAGTTCGATCCCTGGCCAGGGAGCTGACCCATATGGTGCAGCAGACCTCTCCTGTCTCAGCTGCTGTTCCCCTCAGCAGACCCCTCAGTGGGTCTGCCTGTTCTGCTCCCTACTCTGTCTCTGCTGAATCTCTCACTCCACCCCCTGCACCTCTGGCTTACACCCCAGTTCTTGTATGCATAAATAAATAAAATAAATCTTTAAAAAGAGAAGAGAGTTAGGCGAGCTCTCTGAAATTATCCAATGCAACCAGAAATGGAATTCCATCCACCATATCCCTGCAGCTGGTCACCCAGCCTCAGCTTCGGCTTGCCCAGGCTTGGAGTCAGAGGGCTCTGGTTCAAGCTATGAGACCCATGAGAAACTACGCCTCAATTTCCTCCTCTCTAAAATGGGGACAATATGACATCCCTTACTATGAGGAAACATAGATGGGAGCTGGCACACCAGGTTTCCCAGGACTTATTATTTTGCTAGCACAAAATGCCATCTGGTTTTTTACTCTACAGCGGCACCAACATGTCCTGGGAACTTGTCAGAAATGCAGGTCCTGCCCCAGACCTACCTGCTGAGTTAGAAGCTTGGGGGTGAAGGGCAGGTCTGTGATCTGTTTTAATAAGCCCTCCAGAGGACTCAGATGCTTGAGAATCACTGCTTTAGGCCACAAAGGGAAAATCTAATTCCCAGTCTTCAGGGAGGCTTTCACTATTAGAACACATTCTTGACGTTTTTCTTAAATTTTACTGTTCCCAGTATCATCCTTGCCACTTCCTTCAGCCATTCTTCATTCACCCTGTAATCCTGACCCCTTGCCATCCTTATCTCCATCATGTCATGTTGTGCTTGTCAGTGACCTGCTTGAAATTGGGGGGAGAGGGAGTCCCAGCACTGTGCCAGGGGTCCTGAGGCGTCTAAGCTGTGCACAGTCCAGTAGGTTTGCTGCCTTCTCTTTAGAAACTTTGACATCCATGTATTGTGTGCCTACTCTACTAAGCCTATGATATACAACTTTTTGAAAATAAATTTACTGAGGTTAAACTTAAATACATTAAAGTATACAAGTCTTGAGTAAACAAATTGAATTTTCACATGTGTACATATCCAGGTGACCATACCCAGCTCAAGATATAGAACACTTCCAGTACCCACCTTAGAAACAGTAGTGTGCTTGCTCAATAGTATGTCTAACAGAACAGTTGTTTGTTATTTTTCATTGTTATATAATATTCCACCATACCTATATTATAATTTATCCCACTCACTGTTGATGAACATTCAGGTTGTTCCTATTTTGGAGCTATTATAAATAAAGCTGCTGTGAGCATTCATGTACTTGTCTTTTGGTGGACAGAAGCTGCCATTCCATTGACTATATACCCTGAAGCTAAATTGCTAGGTGTTAGGACTGGTTTAGCTTTCCTAAGTGATGCCATACAGCTATTCAAAGAGACCGAACATTCCTTGTAGAGTTCTACTTGCTCCACATCCTTGTCAACAATTGGCATTGCCAGGCGTGTTAATTTAATTTTATTTTTTTAAAGATTTATTTATTTATTTATACAAGCACTGGGTACAGTCAGAAGTGCAGGAGGGTGAGAGAATTCACCAGAGCCAGAGGGGAGAGCAGAGCAGGCAGACTGACAAAGTACACTGCTGAGGGGAGCAGCCAGAGCGGCAGGAGAGTTCTGCGCGCCGTGTGGGACCCTTGCCTTGTGATTGAACCAGCGCTGCAGAGGCTGCGGGCAGCTTCGCAACCCTAGGCATGTTAATTTTAATCATTGTGTTGGGAGTACACTTGTGCCTTCACACGATTCTTAATGCATGAAGGAAGCGTTCTCTGATGTTTTGGTCATTGACAGGCTGCATGGGTCCCTATGTGTATAGCCGAGGTGTGAAGTAGGCTATGCCATCTAGATTGGTATAATTACACTCTATGACATTTGAACAAACCAAATCACCTAGGGGCCTTCCTGGTGGCCAAAGGGTTGAGTTTCAGCACTATCACTATGGTGGCCTGAGTTCAATCCCAGGCCAGGGAACTGACCCACATGGCGTAGCAGACCTCTCCTGTCTTACCCACTGCTCCCCTTTCATCGGTCTGCCTATTCTGTTCCCCACTCTGTCTCTGGTGAATCCTCTCACCACCACCACCCCTCCCTGCACCTCTGGCCTGTACCCCACTTCTTGTGTGCATAAATAAATAAATCTTTAAAAAAAAACACTTAGGATCTCTTGATATATTTTGAACAGGAATCTTTTGTTGAATTGCATGTAAATATTTTCTCCATGTCTATACAAACATTATTTTTAATATTCACAGCAGTACTTGAGGTAGGCATTTCTGGGTTTTTTATTTTATTTTATTTTTTTAAAGCATTCATTTGTAAATCCATCTGGTCCTGGGCTTTTATTTTGTTTTTAAAGATTTTATTTATTTATACAAGCACCGGGTACAGTCAGAAGCGCGGGAGGGTGAGAGAATTCACCAGAGCCAGAGCGGGGAGCAGAGCAGGCAGAAGGACCGAAGTACACTGCTGAGGGGAGCAGCGGGTGGCAGGAGAGGTCTGCGCACCATGTGGGACCCTCACCCTGTGGCCGGGGATTGAACCGGTGCTGCAGAGGCTGTGGGCAGCTTTGCAACCCAGCACTCGACTGCTGCACCACCGGGGAGGCCCTATTTTTTTTTTTTTTTAAAGATTTATTTATTTATTTATACAAGTACTGGGTACAGTCAGAAGCGCGGGAGGGTGAGAGAATTCACCAGAGCCAGAGCAGGGAGCAGAACAGGCAGAGTGACGAAGTACACTGTTGAGGGGAGCAGCGGGCGGCAGGAGAGGTCTGCGCGCCATGCGGGACCCTCGCCCGGTGGCCAGGGATCCAACCGGCGCTGCAGAGGCTGTGGGCAACTTTGCAGCCCAGCGCTCAACCTCTGCGCCACCAGGGGAGGCCCTCTATCTGTTTTATCAATAAGAAAACTGAGCCTCAGGAAGGCAGACTAACTTGTCCCAAGTCACAAAGCTGAATTCTGAGACTTCTGGATCCTTCCATGGCACCATCTGCCTCTCACATTCTACTCCTACGTACACACCTCAGACTCAGGCTTGGGCTGTTAACATGGCCCCACCCAGGGGCTGCTGTGGCACCTGTCTGGCTCTGCACAGCTGACTTGTGGACTCCAGGTGTAGTGCTTGGCAGGGTGGACCTGAGAGAATGATAGCAGGATCTGAATTAGATTTGGTGCCATACTCAGCTGTGCCAACTCAAGACAACCCCCTCGACATTAATACATCTAATTTTCTTCTTCAACCACAAAATGTCAGCTCCTCACACTGCTGCTGTGGGATTAAATGTGAGCACTTGCAAAGCTCTGCTAGGATGTCCACGGTTGCTGCTAGCCCTGAGCGGCCTTCCCCTCCTCCCTGCAGCGAGCTTCAGATCCTGGGGCAGCAGAAAGCCTGTTTTTGCCATTGATCCAGAGTAAGGGTGACCCCTCACACTCATAAGGTACCATCATCCAATGTACCATTCCCTATATCCCCCTCCCCCCTTTTCCTGACCTCCTTCAGTGCTCAAAGGAGCTACTCACTCCTCTGGAAGGCTCCACCCACCCCCACTGCCCCAGGGTCCCGCCTGTGTTCCCTGCATGTCCTCACTGACCCCCCTTCCTGTGGTCGCCAGCTAGAGTGTGTGTAACTTGCATCAACCCCCAGCTCCTGAGGATGGAGATTGGATCCCACATCAATCCTTGAATCTCAGGGGCATGGACCTCACCTCCCTGGCACATAGTCATTTAGAAAATATTAGCTCCACAAATACTTGTTTAATCACTATAACCCTGAATTTATGAAATAGAGAGGCAAGAAATAATGTTTTTCCAGGGTTTCATGAAGGATGCACAGTTCATTTCTTTGACCAGTAGTGACCTGTACACTAGACTTACCCAAAAGCTCAAAAACGTCAAACTCCAATTGGATGGAGGCCTTGTTGGCATTTTGCAAAATCTCCCCGGGGCTTCCTAATGTGCAGCCACTGCTGGAACCCACAGCTCCAGAGAAACTACATTTTAACACTGAGAATTGCCTGCATAGAATTGTTGGTAGACACATATGTTCCCACTTCTTCTGGCTATTCTAACTGAAGCCCCCGTTAAAGCGCCCTCACCGAATATATACTTGGGCTTTAGGCCTTGTTTCAGTGACCCTAGGACATGTTATTGGAGTTATCAGGGCGTTGCCAATAAACCCTTCTTTATGAAGACACATGGAAGCACTTTCTATTGGGTGTCAACACCATGAAAAGCAGTGAGTCACCTGAGCAAACAGTTCATGTTTATCTTCTTGATGCTGGGACTCATTTAATTAGCACTATTTTCCAAGCTTGTAGTAGTTGCTGGAAAACTCTCTGTCATGGTCCAGCTTTTATCACCTCTATGGAATTTTAAGGTAGATTTGTGTGTACTAATGTGGCTCCTCTTGATTTCTCTGTTCTTTTCACCCTCCCTTCCTCATCTGTCCCATGGTAATCAAGCTCTTTCATTGATATCATTCACATACCCCAAAGTTCATTTGTACAGAGCATACAGTTCCCTGGGGTTTAGTGTCTTCACGAGGCTGTATGACCCTCACAGAGGTTCTGCCTCCATTCTCATCACTCCAGAAGTAAACGCTACACCCACTAGCAGCCCTTCCCAATGCCTCTCCCCTCAGTCTTGGGTAGCTGTTGGCCTACTCTGAGTGTGGATTTGCTGACACTTTACATTTAATATAAATGGAACCATGTGGTCTCTTATGTTTGACTTCATTCACTAACATAGTATTTTCCAGCTTCACCCATGACGCAACATGATCAGTACTTTATTCCTTCTCCTGGCTGGAGATTATTCCCTTGCCCAGCTATGCCACGTTGGGTTTCCATTCATGGGTTGGTAGACACACTTCTTCTGGCTATTCTAAATAATGCTGCTCTGAATATGTGTGACCATATTTGTGTGACCATATTTCAGTTCTCTTGGGTCGAGACCTACAAGTGGATTTATTGGTTCACATGGTAACATTTAACTTTTTGAGATTCATTTCTCATTATTATTTTTTAAATCTTGTATTGAATGTATCTCTGTACACTGCTGCAAATCCTTCTTTCTGGAACGAGGCAGAGTATAAATAAATAAATAAATCACAAAGCATTCCTAAACCATCTGTTTAATAATCTGTGCAAGAATTTTGCCAGGATTCTATATTGAGTCGTATGGTCTGTAGTTTCCAGAAATACCTTCTGTCTCTGTGAAAATCAGAACATTTTCTTATCTCCAAGTCCTCATCCTTTATCTGGGTTGTTTTCAGCCTTACCTGCAAGGAATCTCATAACCCCGGGGATTAATTCATCTGAATTTTGCCCCCGGAACTCACTGCAGCCGTATTATACAAATTAGACATTTTATATCGAAGTAATACATGCACGTGGTTAAAAATAAAGCAGAACAGAAGAGCTTACAGACAATGGTCCTCACCTCATCCCTTCCTACTCTAGTCTGCTCCCCCCGAGGCCACCACTTCTCACTTTTTCAGCTCTTTATTCTGGGAGTAACTCCTTATCTCTAAATAATATACGTATGCTGCTGTTTCTGGATTTCTCAATTTTTAAACATCCTTTCTTGATTTATAACTGTGAAAGATGAGGATTTAGTTGACTAGATCGTGCAAACCACCAGCCCCCTATTCCCAACATGGTAATATAGCTGTTTTTATTTAGTTCCTCTAGGTAAAGTAAAAATAACTTTGTGATTAGCATTGCTACTTTAAGTCACAGATTTACACCCTTCTTAATCCCTCCCTTTTGGGGGGGGAGGTCCTGCACTGCCTGGCTCTGAGGCTGCTTTTCCTTAGGCTTCTCCCACCCCTACTACGCCACCTCCCCACATAGGAGGACTACACCCCACCTGCCGATGTGCAGATGGGACACTGGGCACAGAGCTGGTCTAACTCCGCCCCCATGCTCTGAGCGATGTGGCTGCTGGGTAGGAGACGGAGCAGAGAGGCCATTTTCTGGGGCACTTCTAAAAGGAAGCAAGGCTCTAGCTGCTCTTTGTCGTGGTGTTGTAGAGCAACCCCGATACAAAACGGGGTGCCTGACTGTGGGTCCTCACCCGCGCGCTTAAAAGGACTTATCAATGCTCTACTGCAGGCACACGTGAAAGGTTAATAAAAGGTTTATTTACAAGGGAAGGGGAAATGAGGAAATGTACAGCTCAGGGAGAAAAGTGGGAGACAAAGTTTTAAATGAGTCCTACCCGATCCGCCGATCAGGAATCCCAAAATGGCGCTCTGAGAGCTGGCCGCCAGCCAGGAGCCGTGAAGCCAGGAGGCGAGCGATCACGAGCCAGAGCGCGAGCAAGGCCCACGTGTTTGGTTTTTATATCCAACCTGGCTGCCCAACTCCACCCTCAGGTCCCAGCCACCCTCCCCTTGGTGGTGATGGGATTTGTCTTCCCCAATGTCCTAATGGCTTTAGTCTGGAGTGGGGGTGGAGTCCACAAAGCCTGTATGAGATTATCTCAGGACATCCTTTCCCCCTAACAGTGGGAGGTGCAGGTACCTGTAACTGCAACTCTTCCTGGCACCACAGATCAATAATGAGAACTTCCCCTCTAGATCTGCCCTGTTATTTAAAATAAATTGCCCCCCCCCCTTGCTTTGGCTGCAGCAAAGACACCTTTTGGTTGCATTTTTGGTGGGTGGATGACTGGACCCAGAACCAGTTGAGAGAGGCTCTGATCTGGTGACAGGTTTTAGATCCTTTTCCAGGTTACAGTTTTGACTCATCACTTTGGAGGATGAGGACAGAGCACGCCTACGCCCCCCTGGTGGCTTCCCTTCCCACCTTCTAACACTTACTTTAAATGCTCAATGTTGATAACATTTATATTCCATTTCTTTAACCACAGTTGGGGCTTCATGTTCTCAAAGAGTAAATCCAATAAATAGTACTTATGTTACAGGGCAAACCCCGATATGAAATGGGGTTTCTTGACTGTGGGTCCTCACCTGCATGCTTAAAGGGGACTTGTTAATGCTAAACTGCAGGCACACACAAAAGGTTGATAAAAGGTTTATTTACAAGGGAAGGGGAAATGGGAAATGAATAACTCAGGAAGAAAAAGAGGGAGATAAGTTCATAAATGTGTCCTACCCTTTCTGCTGACCTGGAATCCCATGACCTGCCGACCTGGCAAAAACCTAGCAGGCCTGGTGGCCAAGGGAGTAACCCCCAGCCACATGGCCAGTTAAATACCCAAATCAAGAGCTTAGTTGCTTAACTCTGCCCTCAGGTCCTTTCAATCTTCCCTTTGGTGATCATGGGATTTGTAGTTCCCAGTGTTGTGGGGGGTGGAGTCCACAAAGCCTGTATGGAGTTTGCTCAGGACATCCTTCACCCCTATCACTTACACGTGTGACAACATAAACATTACTTACGCAGAGCCAGCAATGCCCTTATAAGTTTGCTGCAGTTTTTCAGCAGAGTTCCAGGTTGCCTTTCTTCTTTCTTCTTCGCTTTGCTAGTCATTATCACTTCAAGTTCATTGCCAACTTCTCAGTATATTGAGTATTCTATTTATTTATTTATTTATTTTAAAAGATTTATTTATTTATGCATACAAGAACTGGGGTACAGGCCAGAGGTGCAGGGGGTGAGAGGATTCACCAGAGACAGAGTGGGGAACAGAATAGGCAGATCTACTGAAATACACTACTGAGGGTGTAACAGGGTGGTCCCCAGGAAAAGGGGAAGTTTCAGGTTCCCCGCCCCACCCAAAGGAAGGGTGGAGCTAAAGAGAAGAGAAAAAGCTGCAGAGGAGACTGAGGTAGGAAGGAAGCAGGATGGAGAGCCAGAAGGAGACCTGGAGGTGGCACATGGAGCAGAGAGACAGGTGAAGAAACTGTGCTTGCCTTTTGGTCGTGGACTGGGTGACACTGATGTGGGTGAGAGACCTGTGAGGAGAATAACAATGGTAGCTTTTATCTTGATTTTTTTTTTTTTGCTCTTCCTTCCAGACTTGTGTGGTTGTTTCTGATCCTTTTTTGTGGGTCCCCCCTGGAAGATGCTTTAGACTTGTGGCAGGCTTTGGGGACTTGCTGTGGGCCAATCCTGTTTGGGTGGACTTTCACCCATGAATAACTTTGGGTGCTTGATTTAGAAACTATATTCTTTGGCTTTTCTGTATTGTTTACTAATTGTATTCAAGTTCCTTTCCATTAAAGTTTTTTATGTTTTGTGTTGATGCGGTAGATGGCAGAACCTATTTAGAGTGGGCAGGTTTGGGGGCTCTAGGGTGCCCCTCTCCCTGCCCTGTAACAAGGGGAGGAGCGGGGAGACAGGAGAGGTCTGCTGCGCCATGTAGGTCAGCTCCCTGGCCAGGGAGCTGACAGTGGCTGCTGATAGCTTCATAGTGCTGCATCTTAACTACCCTTGCACCATCAGGGAAGCCCCTTGAGTATTTTATTCATGAGGCTCCTTTTTCTTCAGGGACCCTCTGTCCTTCTGTCTTAATTTGGGTCTGTTGCTTCCCTGTCACACAGCAGTGGGCCTAGGTGGTCTTCATTGATGTTTTGGGCTCCAGCCTCCTTCCCTCCCTCCCTCCTCCTCTTTGTTTGCACTATTATTTTGTTGCATCCCATCTCCTAGTAAGAGTACAAGGTCTGTAGATATTCTGCCTCCTTCTAGCTTCAAAGCATCACAGCCCTACCCAAACACTTGAATAGTACTGACCTCAAACAAAAGCAATCAAACAAAATAGGATTTATTTGGAAACAACGCAACAGAAGAAAGGGCAGATTGAGTTCTTGCAGAGGCCCAAGTGTACTTCCCCCAAGCCAAGGCTAGAAACCCCATAGAAACCCTCCCAGTTTCCCAGGGCAGGTCGCATCCTCCGACTGGTAGAGGCCAGACCTGCTGGATTCTGCAGTTCGAGGCGTGCACAGTGTGGCTCGTTCTCTCTCTCTCTAGTCTCCTGACCTCCTTTAAATAGGCTTAAATATTAATGTTCACAGGGCTAATTTGGAAGGATATGGACTCTTTGGTTGAAAATTGCCTTTTTAAAGAATGTTGAAAGCATACTTCTAGACTTTGCTAATGAGAATCCTGAGGCCAATCTGATTCCTGTATTTTCAGATGTAAACTTTTTTTTTCCCACTAAGGGAGATTTTTAGGATCTTGCCTTTGTTACTGCTATTTAAAAATTTCACCATGATGGCTCTTAGATGTGGGTCTCGTATCCACTCATTGGGTGGAGTTCTTGGTGTCCCTTTTATGTTTGAAAATTCTGTCCATTGACTTTGGGAATTATTTTGTTGTTTAATGATTTCTCCCCTTCCATTTTCTCTGTGATTTAAAAAAAAAAACTATTTTTCAGATATCAGATTAATTCTCTAAACTTCCAAGCCTTTTCATGAAGTTTCTATCTCCATAATAATCCTATCTTTAATGTCCCACAGCTCACCCCTTTCCTGGTTACCCCTTTCCTAGCATACTGTCCTGTTCAGGGCGTCACCTTGCTTAGTCTCAGAGGATAGCTGATAGTTATTCAGAGTTTTCCTCTGTCCCCTAAATTCTTTTTTTTTTAAAAAAAAAGACTTATTTATTCATGCATACAAGAACTGGGGTACAGGCCAAAGTTGAGGGGGGAGAGAGGATTCACCAGAGACAATGGGGAGCAGAACAGGCAGATCCACTGAAATACACTGCGGAGGGGAGCAGCAGGCAAGACAGGAGAGGTCTGCTGTGCCATGTGGATAGCCCCCTGGCTGGAGATCGAACTTGTGCTGCAGTGGCTGGTAGTAGCTTGATAGCGGCTGTCTCTAACCCCTGTGCCACCAGGGAGGCCTTGTCCCCTAAATTCTTACTCTTTCTTGCAGAGCTGCCGCCTTCCCTTCATTTATCTTTGTCTCTTTTCCCACTAAAGAATTTTTTCACGTGTCTGGTGATTTTTGTCTGTTCATATTACAGCGCAAGGCTGGGCTGGTTAGCCGGCAGGACTCATTTCATTTCATTTTGCAGGAAGCCTATGTCACCGGGGCAGTCGGAGTTAACAGAGGTGGGAGTCCCCTCTTGGGACTTTCTTCATAATTCTCTTCATTAATTGGGAGAGTTTCGTTTCTTCGTTGCTCTATTATTTTGGGGGACAGGGGAGAGACTAGACATGCAAGGCCACTTGGGGGTCTTTAAAGAGAAATTTAAATTCCCTCAATATGTCTGTTTTATCATTTTCAAAATGAAGGTCATTCTTGTTGGTATAGGAGAAAGAAACAAATCAAGAGTTTCATCATTAGAATCAAGATCTCTACACTTTGGGCAGTGGACTTCCTGAAATAGGGGGCTCCTGCTGTCACAAGCCCTCTGGGCTCTAGCTTTTGCTTGTCTAACTTTCCTGTTGTTGAGCCCCCAGGCTAGCAGGAATTCAGCCAATCGCCAGTGAGACACAGACCTGCGGGGGCTTCCTACTGTTGGGCAGGGGTTCCAGAGCCAGCAGACACCTGGTGGCCCTGCAGGTGGCAGGAGGCTGACTTGAGTGTCACCTGGGGCTCATCAACATACTAAAATGCACACCTCTGGGTGGAGACTGAGATGCCACTGAGACATGCAATAGATGAAGAAGCTTGGACCTGGTCTGCATGCGTCCCAGTGTAGCCCAGCCCCCAGCACAACATGGTGCAGCTTCCCTACCCTGCCCTGGTAACCTACTCATCAACCAGGTCCCCACGTTCTGGTGGGTGTGGCTCAGGGCACTTGTCTCCCCTCTATGGTGTGATCTGCAATAAATGTTCTTTGCTTGAAATCTATGACTGGCTTTTCAAAATTTGTGGGGGAGCCTCCCTGGTGGTGCAAGGGATTAAGTCTGCAGCACGAGTTTGATGCTGGCCTGGGAGCTGACCCACATGGCATGGCAGACCTCTCCTGTCTCAGCCACTGCTCCCCTCAGCAGTGTGTTTCAGTAGATCTACCTGTTCTGCTACCCACTCTCTCTGCTGAATCCCCTCACCCCCCATACCTCTGACCTACACCCCAGTTGTTCTATGCAAAAATAAATAATATAAACCTTTAAAGAAAAAAGGCACCATCTCCACTGCTCTGTGTTGTCTTACTCCCTCCTGTCCTGTCTTCCTTGAGGGCTCTCATGTGAGGGCAAAGGCAGAGGGTGTGAGCACATGGTATAGGAAATTTCCCCTGTTGACCCATGTCACCAGACAAAGGTCACCTTGTACACAAACCCTACAGGAGATAAGGTGTCTGTATGTGACCCGCTTTCTGTTTCCCTGAAGGTATGTTTTTCACAGACCTTCCTAGCTAAAGATAAGGACCAGGAGAAGTTAGCAACAGAGAAAGACATTCCTGAAGACCCGGTCCCACACTACGCATAACGTAACCTAACTGTCCCGGGGTGACCCCAGGGGAAGGGGTGGGGCAGGGCAGGGAGGTGAAGCTAGAGATGACTGGGAAGAAGCAAGAAGGAGCAGAAGAAGAGAAAGAAAGGCAAGAGACAGGAAGGAGACCTGGAAGGGGCACGTGGAACAGAGGGTGAAGAAGCTGTGCTTGCTCCTTGGCCTTGGACTTGTGTTGGGGGGAAAGGATGTCCTGAGCTAATCCCATGAAGGCTTTGTGGACCCCACCCCCACTCCAGATCAAAGCCATCAGGACATTGGGAAAGACAAATCCCGTCACCACCAAAGGGAAGGTGGCTGGGACCTGAGGGTGGGGTTAAGCAGCCAGGTTTGGTATAAAACCAGACAAGTGCCTTGGGTCGCTCTCTTGACTTCACGGCGCTTGGCTCTTCGCCAGCTCTCAGCGTGCCATTGGGATTCAGGGTCAGCGGAACTGGTAGGACGCATTCACGAATTTATCTCCCTCTTTTTCTCCCTGAGATATTAATTTCCCTTTCTTTTGTAAATAAACCCTTTATTAACATTTTGTGTGTGCCTGCAGTTGAGTATTAATAAGTCCCTTGCAAGCTCGCGGGTGAGGACCCACAGTCAGACAACCCATTTCATATCGGGGTTGCCCAGTAACACTTGTACCCAGGACTTGGGGGACATGGAAGGTGACACTTGTAAGAGACCGAGATGTGTGTGAGAGGCCCATGGGGCAGCTGACAGTGGCAGCCTTTATCTTGACTTGTATTTTGATTTTGTTCTTTTCCTTCCAGACTTGCCTGGTCCCTTCTGCCCCTTTCCTGGGGGTCCCCACCCCAAGGTGCCTGAGACTTGCAGCAGGCTTTTGGGCCTCAGTGACCCTGCTTCAGTCCAACCCTGTTTGGCTGGACACTTACCCACAAAGCATTGAGTAACTTTGGGTGTTTTGTGTGGAAACTATTTTAATTATTCTTTCCCTTCTGTTCTCTTTGCAAACTAATTGTATTAAGTTCCTTTCCATTACAGGTTTTACGCATTAGAGTATGTTTTGTCTTGATGTTGTGGGTGGCAGAACCCATCTGAGCAGATAGGTTTGGGGTCCCGGGTGCTGCTCCCCCCTAGGAGACAGTTTTTTTGGGAAAGGCTAGTTTCACTGTCTACCTTTTTTTTTTCCACAAGGAAATAAATAGTTGGTTTTTGTGCCCTCCATCTCTAGAGTGTCTTTTATTTGGCCCAGACACCCACCAAGACAATGAACCCATCAAATTGGGTTACAAAGACACCGCCTTATAGGGGAACAAAACTCTGTCACCCCAAAATATGTCTTTTTTGGCAAAAAGTTTATATAGGAGGGCTGAAGGCAGGTTAGGGGTTGAGCATTTGCAAGAAACACATGCATAGGGCCTCCCTGGTGGTGCCAGGGGTTAAGATGCAACCTATGAAGCTGTCCACAGCCTCTGCAGCATGAGTTCAATCCCCAGCCAGGGAGCTGCCCACATGGTGCAGCAGACCTCTCCTATCTCACCCGCTGCTCCCCTCAGCAGTGTATTTCAGTCAATCTGCCTGTTCTGCTCCCCACTCTGTCTCTGGTGAATCCTCTCACCCTCCACACCTCTGGCCTGTACTCCAGTTCTTATATGCATAAATAAGTCTTTAAAAAATGAACAATGATGTAAAAAAATTTAAAAATTAATTTAAAAAATAAAGAAATTTTTTAAAAGGGAGAAAAAAGTAGTATATAAAAGGAGAGAGAAGAGGAAAATGGTCATTCCTAGTAAAACTCCAAAAATTACCTGTCTCTTGGTGGGCAAACACTCAGCCAAACAGGGTCAGTCCAAAGTAGGGCTGCTGAGGCCCAAAAGCTGGCCACAGGTCCAAAGCACCTTCTGACAAAGAACCGCAAGAAAGGGCAAGTCTCATATGAAAGGAGAGAGAGAAAATGCAAAATCAAAGTATAAATCAATAATGGCTGCCACGTCTCCTCCAAGGACAGCCTCCCACGTGTCTCCACCCAGGTCTCTTCCAAGTGTCTCTACCATATCCCCTCCATGTGTCTCTTTCCATGTCCCTCCTCTGCATCCCTGGGTGCAAGGTAAAGCCCGAGAAGTGAGACAGGGTGGTCCCCAGGAAAAGGGGAGGTTCCAGGTTCCCTGCCTCACCCAAAGGAGAGTAGAGATGAGCAGGGAGGGAAGAAGCTGGAGAGGAGACAGGGGAAGGAAGGAACAAGATGGGGAGCCAGAAGGAGACCTGGAAGAGGCACATGGAGCAGAGACATGTGAAGAAGCCACACTTGCTTCTTGGTCCAGGACTGGGTGAAACAGACGTGGGTGAGAGACCCGTGGGGAGGTTCACAATGGCAGCTTTTATCTTGGTTTTGATTTTGCTCTTTTTCTCCCAGACTTGTTTGGCTGTTTCTGACACTTTTCCATGGGTCCCCCCTGGAAGGTGCCTTGGACTTGTGGCAAGTTTTCAGGCTTGGCTCTGGGCCAACCCTGTTTGGCTGGACATTTGCCCATGAGGGTGTAGGTAACTTTGGGTGCTTGATTTGGAAACTCTATTCTTTGTCTTTTCTGTGTTGCACACAAATTGTATTAAAGTTCCTTTCCATTAAAGGTCTTTTATGTTTTGTCTTAATGCAGCAGATGGCAGAAACTATTTATAGCAGGCAGGTTTGGGGGTTCTGGTGTGCCCCTCCCCTTGTCCTGTAACAAGAGTGCCCACTAGCCTTCCATGTACTACAGGCCCCTGGCTGCTCAGATCTGCCCCTAGTTCCCAGTAGCTCCCCTTCTCAGGAAGTTGGGTTCATGGCACACTGGAACTTGTAATCCAAGGAGGCTGCATGGAAGTGGGGGTGAGGAAAACAGTGACTCACTGTACTGCAATCTCTTCCCTCCTTTCACAGAGGTGCATTTGTAAAAGAAGGGGTGGGACTCTGTGATCGCACCATCCTACTCAAGTCTGCAGATCTGTGAAGAGGCGAGGAACAGACTCTAGGCCTCTGGGAAAGGAGAGGGTGGGCAGCCCTGCTTTAGTCACTCCTCCTGCTGCTGTACCCTCCCTTCTGGCCAGTTTCCCTGCAGATCGGGACAGCAGGGAGACTGGAAGACTGGGGGTGGGTGTTTGTGTGTGTATGCAAGGCCTCAGAGCAGTTGTCCTACTTTCCCTAGTGGACATGACAGAGTCTCTCCCCTCACAGTGGACTTCTGGGGGGGTTAATGACCACTGGTAGGGAGACCCACCAGGAGGGAACAGGGACTGCAGTCACACCAAGCAGGACACCAAGATGGCATCTGACAAACAGAGACACTCAGAAGTCTGCACCTCTGCCAACAGGAACTCTTCTTAGCCCCTCCTCTTGCAGAAGGTGGAGGAAGCTACAGGGATTGCCATTGGGCCCTGCTTTATTGCACCTGCCATGAGTCAGGGCCTAGGCTAGGCCTGGAAGCACAGGGACTCCTAAAGAAGGACATGAAGACTCCAGCTCAGAGGCAGGTAGAGGGTACCTGGCACAAAGGAGGGGGCCCCCAATTCTGCCTGGGAGGGAGGACATTTCAACTGGACAGTGAAGAATGAGTTGGTTTTCTCCAAAGAGTGAAGAACAGGCAAGCATTCTGCCAGGGTAGGGAGTGGGGAGCGATCAAGAAAGGTGGAGATGCAGGCAGGCCCCCCAAAGGCACATGGAGGGGACAAAGCTTTATTCCACCCATGATGGGAGAGGGGAGCACAAGTGGTTTTTTGCTATTAGAAGTAATATATATTCATCATAAAAAGCTGAAGGGAAAACAGAAAAAAGGAAGAAGAAGAAAATGTAAATCACTCATATGTCAACTACCCAAAATAGACACTTAACATTTTGATGTTTTCCTCTCAGATTCTTTTTTTTATAAAAAGACCTTTTAAAAATGTATTTATAATAGATACAATATATAATATGTAGGCATATCAACATAGCAAAATGCACATTTCATTTAAAACATTTTTATGTTAGAACATAGTCTGAATTTAAAGTATAGATAAGCATATTATTTTTACAGTAGTTTAGTATGATGCTTTTAAAAAAACTAAATTGATCAAAGCCATAATGAATTAGCACATCACACCTGTTAGGATGGCACTGCCAAAAAAAACAAGAAACAACAAGTGCTGACAAAGATGAGGCGAAAAGGGAAGCTTGTGGGCTGTTGGTGGGAATATAAATTGTGCAGCCACTGTGGAAAACAATATAGAAATTCCACAAAAAATTAAAAATAGAACCACCTTATGATCCAGCAATTTCACTTCAGGTATTTATCCAAAGAGACTGAAAACACTATGGAAGATGTCTGCACCACCATGTTCACTGTGGCATTGTTTATTTATTTTTTAAAGATTTATTTTTATTTATGCATACAAAAACTGGGGTGTAGGCCAGAGGTGTGGGGGTGAGAAGATCCACCAGAGACAGAGTGGGGAACAGAACAGGCAGATTGACTGAAATACACTGCTGAGGGGAGCGGCAGGGGAGACAGGAGAGGTCTGCTGCGCCGTGTGGATCAGCTCCCTAGCTGGGGACCAAACTCATGCCCCAGTGGCTGGCAATTACCTTGATAGTGCTGAGACTTTAACCCCTGTGCCACCAGTTTGGCATTGTTTACAGCCAGCAAGACAAAGAAGCATGTAAGCATCCATTGACGGACGGAGAAGTGGATAGAGAAGATGTGACAGGCACATGCAATGGAATATTATTCAGCCGTAAAAAGGAAATCTCACCATTTGTGACAAAATTGAGGGCATTATGTCAAGTGAAATAAATTAGCCAGAAAGAGACAAATATATACTCTCACTCATGTAGACTCTAAAAGCAAAAACAAACCCAAAAAAAAAACAACTCATGGGTACTGAGAACAGATGGGTGGTTGTGAGAGGCAGGGGAGGGGGAAGCAAAATGGGTAAAGGGGCTAAAGATATAAGCTTTCAGTTTCAAGATAAATAATTCTGGGGATTTAATGCACAGCAGGGTGACTATAGTTAATAATAGTGTATTGTAGGGCCTCCGTGGTGGCGCAAGGGATTAGGCACTGCACCATGAAGCAATCCACAGCCTCTGCAGCACGAGTTTGATCCCTTGGCTGGTCAGGGAGAAACCCACATGGTGCAGCAGACCTCTCCTGTCTCGCCCACTGCTCCCCTCAGCAGTGTGTTTCAGTCAGTCTGCCTGTTCTGTTCCCCACTCTGTCTCTGGTGGATCCTCTCACCCCCTGCATCTTTGGTCTGTACCCCAGCTCTTGAATGCATAAATAAATAGATCTTTTTTTAAAATAAAGGAAAAAAGAATAGTGTTTTGTAGATGTGCAAGTTGCTAAGATCTTTAAAGTTTCCATCACAAGGCAAAATTTTTTTAACTGTGATGATGGACCTTAACTAGATGTCTTGTAGTCATCATTTTGCAACACGTACAAATATAAAATCAAGATGTTGTACATTCAAAACTAACATATTATGTCAATTATATCTAAATAAATCTGAGATGCTACAAAGGGGAAGTTTTCTTTTTTCTTTTTTTTAGATATTTATTTTTTTATGCATGTAAGAGCTGGGGCCAGAGATGCAGGGGGTGAGAGGATTCACCAGAGGCAGAGTGAGGAGCAGAACAGTCGGATCTACTGAAATACACTGCTGAGGGGAGCAGTGGGCAAGACAGGAGAGGTCTGCTTCACCATGTGGGTTTCTCTCTGGCTGGCCGGGGATTGAACTCGTGCTACAGAGGCTGTGGATTGCTTCATAGTGTGGTGCTTAACCCCTTGCACCACCAGGGAGGCCCCAAAGGGGAAGTTTTAATTTGTGTTGGTTTCTAATATCGAGCACATTCCTGCACTCCAGAATCCGATGATGTGTGAGTGTACATAGTGATGAGCATGTTCATTTCACCCTACACCCCCACCCCCGCTCCCGCCTCAGTGAATGTTGTTATAAACTTCCAGGGATTCTGTGTACAGACAAGAAAATAAATACATATTATTCCCCCTCCCTTCACATAAATGTTGGGCAAGAAGAAGTATTAGTGCCTTTTTAATATCCTTCAGTTTTTACTTAGTACGTCTTAGATTTTATATATATATATGTTTTTTTTTTTATCAATATGTTGCTCCAGAATTACTGGGGCGGGGGATATATTTAAAATGCAGATTCCTGGAGTTCACCTTCCCAGAGATTCTGACAATGGAGGTCTGGGGTGGGGCTCAAGACAGGGAATTCTTAGCAAACCCCAATAATCTCCAAAGCAGAAGGTTCCCAACTCTGAGAAAACTGCTCTACCTGCCAGCTCAGGACCTCAGACGTGTCTGTCCCAAGACTCTCCTCACTGCAAGGACATCAGAAGACGAGCAGGGCCTGTATCCCTAAGGCTGTCCTCTCTGGGAATTTAAAATGTTAGAAAGGCAGCAGGAGATTTTTCTAGGCTGCCGATGGGCCCCCATGGTCTTCTGAGGTTCCAGGCTGCTCTCTGGGGTTCGCTCTATAGGCAAGGGGTGCAGAGGAGAGGGTCACCTCTTGAAGTCTTGGCAGGGCATGAGGCTATGCCCATGTTTTCAGATCAGGACGTGGCTCTCTGGGCTTAAGTCATTAAATAGAACCCAGCTCCCCGCTGGTATTTCTCAAGCTGTGGCCCAAGGGCTTCAGACTCACCTATGAAATCTAGTGAATTAGAACGAGGGAGCAGGAACAGAGCCTAGAAGTCTTCTGTCTTAGCAAGTACCCCAGTCAATTCTTATGCATGTGAGAGTTTGAAAAGTCCTGCTGCTCATCTTGGACTATGGAATGTCACAGACCTGGGTGCCAACCCCAGCTCTGCCATGAAGTAGCTGTGCTACCCGGAACTAATTCCTAATCTCTTTATAGAGCCGCAACCTGGTCTGACTCACTTCCTCTTTGATTGATCTTTCTTCAAGGATTAAGTCCAAGCTTGAGACAGTGATGCCAAGCACCTGGACCCTAGGAAGAGCGCTAAAGGCACCAGTCCAGGAGCAAAGAAAGAGACGCACCCATCACTACCTCCCACGGCAGGAAATTGCTGAGAACCCTGAGCATCACCCACCTCACAGCAACCTCCGTGTCCGCTGAGATGAGCTCAGTGAGGTTTTTAAAGGTGACTAGGGGGCCTTCCCGGTGGCGCAGTGGTTGAGCGCTGTGCTGCGAAGCTGCCCGCAACCTCTGCAGCGCCAGTTCGATCCCCGGCTGCCGGGTGAGGGTCCCACATGGTGCGCAGTCCTCTCCTGCTGCCCACTGCTCCCCTCAGCAGTGTACTCGTCAGTCTGCCTGTTCTGCTCCCCGCTCTGGCTCTGGTGAATTCTCTCACCCTCCCGCGCTTCTGACTGTACCCAGTGCTTGTATAAATCAATCAACCAATCAATCAATCAATCTTTAAAAAATAAATAAATAAAGGTGACTAGGTCCTCTCTCATCCTCAGGTGGGAGCCATCCCAAGTGGGGGTCAGGTGTTACAAGCAACTGCTCAGCCCCTAGCCAAGTCCTCCATTCACCAGCACCCCCACCATGTCTACCCCTCAGGGTACACAGCCAGGCACCCTCCAGACAGCAGGACTGCCAAGGCCCGGAACTTCAGCCTCGCAGGGGGCTGCCAGGAGTGGGGAGTCTCCAAGTCCTTCCTTGCCTTGGCTCCCCAAGTCTGTCTGATCCAAAGAAATGCCAAAGCTTTTGAAAAGCTCCAGCCATTATGATGTTATAACGGGTCAGTGCCCTCCCCTCCGGAAACGTCCCCAGCTCCCCAGCGCTGCTGAAAGCCTGCCAGGCGACTCCCTGACGTCCGCTCTCAGCCCACACAATGGGCACAAACAGAACAATGCAGAGTGGGAAAAACATCCCGCCTGTCCCTGGGCTCACATCCTCCTGGGACCCTCCCCAGCCCCACTACCTGGGCTCCCAGGGGTGGCGGGAGAAGGGGGAGGAGGCTGAGGGGTGCAGAGGGGCACCGATTGGAGAGGGAGGAGTGGCGTGTGCCCCAAGTTCCTGGCTCGGCTGCGTTTTGAACCCACTGGGCCAGTTCAATTAAAAGTGGAATTTGCTTACTCTGGCTCCCCTGCCAGCCCCAGGCTGCTGCTCACAGCCCTGCCACTGGGCTGAATCTAAACCACAGCTGGGGCCTGCCTGGTGGTGCAAGAGTGGGGACACAACCTATGAGGCAATCCGCAGCTACTGCAGCATGAGTTCAATTCCCGGCCAGCCAGGGAGCAACCCACATGGCACAGCAGACCTCTCCTGACTCGCCTGCTGCTCCCCTCAGCAGTGTGCTTCGGTCAGTCTGCCTTTCTGTTCCCTGCTCTGTCTCTGGTGGGTCCTCTCACCCCCACCCCTCTGGCCTGTACCCCAGCTCTTGTATGCATAAATAAATAAACCTTTAAAAAAAAAAGCAAAACAACAAACCACAGCTGGCAGGCAAAGTCATCCAGAGGGCAGTGAGCAGGCAGGCGAGTCTGCTGGGAGGCCTTCCTTTGTCACTTAAGCCTTGCAAAGCACTCAGCCTCTGGGGCCTCAGTTTCCACATCAATTGAATGGTGCCATCACATATGCACTGCCTTATCTCACGGGACAAGGTCAGTGCAGGGTGGGCTACTGTGCAAACCAGTGCCTCCGTGACTAGAAAGGGATTTCTTGGCTATCAATCAGTGTCATTATGTTATAGGGCAACCCCGATATAAAATAAAATGGATTGCCTGGCTGTGGGTACCCCCCTAACAATCACCCTAACAAAGCAATTGGGAGTCAGGGTGGCACCCCTGGAGGAGAGCACACCCCAGAGGGCCTGGCCCTCCTCAGCTGGAGGACCACAGTCTTCTGATTACTCTGGGGTGGGGGTGGGGAGAGTGCAGTTTTGGAAACACCTAGCAGACAGACCAGCTTTTCTGTGTGACTGGGAGCGGGCACTTGTGTTCACAGGGCCCTGTGAGAGTTCCTGGCAGGGGGTCTGGGGCACTCTGCTGCAGGAAGGTGGTGGCAGACTCCGAAAGCTGCTGCTGCATTTTTGTATTAATTCATTTCAGTTTATAACTATGAAGGATCCCAGAGGGTGGAGGGTCAGCTGCAATGGGTGAGGAGAGGAGGGGAGGTGGCTGGAAGAAGCAAATCCCTTGGGCAGCTGCTCACACCCCCTGGGGCTGACGCATGCAGCCTCTGTCAGATGCAGATAACAAAGGCCCACATGGAGCCATTATTGTTATTATTTCTGCAATCGGCTTATCGCTCCCCGAGCAGATTGTGAGTTCTTAAGGAGAGGGTGCTGTTTACTTATTTCTGTCCCCAGTGTTTCACAGAGTGGTTTGGGCCAAGGAAAAGTTAAAATAAATGTCTATGAAATTAAGTCTTAAAAATCTAGATAATATTTGTTAGGATCACAGCATTTGGCCTGACACGTTTCTCTGTTAGGATAAGGAACATGAGAATTCTCAAACTCTGCTGGTGGTTTGGAAGGCTGGGTAGCACCCCAGGTCAGAGGGGTTCATGCCTCTTAGGTCTCGTAAAACCCTCCCCGCAGTGAGTGATGACCACTTCACCTGGGGGACACACGGCATCACTGCCAACACATACGCAGTGCTGTCCGCTACTAACTCATCACTAACCCCATGGTTGCTCCACTTTACAGATGGGGAAACCAAGGCACACAGCAACTACTTGGAGTCAGGATTCCAGGCCAGGCAGCTTGGTACTAGAGCTCCGCTCTTGACCTCTACACTGACCTGCCTCCATTGCTGCGAAGCCACTAAGCAGTCAGTTCCATTGCCAAGACACACACTTGGCCAAAGTGAGGAGTCACAGGTGGTTGAGGGTGACCTTGCCAGGCACCAGCCCACATCCGGAAACAACACTTGGCCCTGAGCCCAGGACCCCACCATTTCCCTTGCAGGCGGTCCTTCTGCCCTTATCAGCTCCAGATTTAGGAATGCCAGATATGTTAATTCCTATACCCCCGTCAGTGCCAAGTCTTGGAGAGGCCAAGATAGTTAGGCCTCAAAGCCAGTGGCTTCATGGGGTGGATGCCCCAGGCATCTTGGAATCCAGGGGATGGGTATGTGCCAGGCCCACACCATGGTTAGCCACACTCCTCTCAGCTTCTTTGGGGAACAGCTCTCACCTGTGGGCCCTAACTGCTGCTCTGCTGGACAAGATGGACACCAAGGAGTCTGCTGAGACCAGAGACATATGGCTGCCCCCACCACAGCCCCTCCCTCTGCAACCAAGGGGGTTACCAGAGGCAGTTAGTGCCCCTTGGGTGCAGGGGAAATTTTCCAACCCCATCTGGCAAGGTTCTTCCAAGGTTGGACCAATTATCAGACAGATAGTAGGAGTTTAAAGGCCAAAACTTAGTAACATACGTATGGAGAATTTACATGGTTGTGATTTCTAAAAAATACTGGAGTGAACCGGGAGCATTTATCCTGTATTTAGGGACAGGGCCTCAAGGAGAGGGGTGGGAGGAAGACAACACGGGTCAGAAAAGGGAGGTGATGTCATCCTTACTCTGAGGATAAAGATGAGATTCTTAGAAAAGACATGATAAAGCTACAGCTGGATGAGACCTTTTTCTGGGTCATAGACGGGGGAGCAGTGATTACTTCTCTGATTAGGCAAAGGGCAGACACTTAGGTTGTGGCTATCTCCTTTGATTTGGGAAGAAAGGTCTTAGGCAAGGACAGAAGCTGCCCCTCATCCTCAAGGGACTTCACTGCTCTTAGTTCAAAATACTCTGCGTACTAGAAAGGGAAATCTTGAGGAGCCAAGAACCTGGGGCAGCCTGATTCAGGCACCTCAGTAAGTGCTTTCCCAGCCTCCCCTCCATGCATGAGATTGTTCACCACGTCAGGAGGCAGCTTTGCACTGAGTGATGCCTGAGGCCTAGTGTTGTTGTTGTTTTTCTTCTTTAAGATTTATTTGCGCATACAAGAACTGGGGTGTAGGCCAGGTGGTGAGAGGATTCACCAGAGACAGAGTGGGAAGCAGAACAGGGAGACTAACTGAAATACACTGCCTAGGGGAGCAGTGGCAAGACAGAAGTCTGCTGTGCCTTGTGGGGCAGCTCCCTGGCCAGGGATCAAACTCATGCTGCAGGGGCTGGTGATAGGGTTGAGACTTTAACCCCTGCACCACCGGGGAGGCCCTGAGGCCTAAGGTTTTTATGGAAAACTCTTTCCAGCTGCTTTAAAAACTCCATGCGACAGAACTCCAAAGTCATCTTCTTAAAGCCTTTCAAAATCTTTTATGTAGAATACACTAACTAAATTCTGATTGAGATTTGATCAAGAGTGGAAAGTGCAAGAAAAGAGTCTGTCCAATTGTAAGGCCACGATGGTTCCTGGCAGGGAGGGTGCGGGGCGTGTGCTCAGCAGGCTTCTCGTGAAAAGGTGTGATCACCATCTCCATTTCACAGAGAAGGAAACCAGGGCACAGAGAGGTTAAGTAACATGCCCATGGTGGCCCAGCTTGCAAGCAGCAGAGCTGGGATTTGAACCCAGGATGTCTACATATTTTGGAGCCCATGTGTTATGTTCCTAACATGCAAGACTCCTTCCCAGGAACCCAAGACCCAACCCGCCCCTCACCTAGAGGAGACATGTATGGCACAAAAATTTGTGTTGTGTTTGGAAAAAAAAAAAGTTGATAAATTTAAAAAAGAATGACTAATGGACAACCCCCCTTCCTGCAAGTAACCAGACCTCATGAGAGGAAGCAGAGACCACATCCTAACTGACTCTGAGACTCTGGGCTCCTGCACGTGAGTTCTAGGTCAGGGTCAGCTCTGGATCTGGGGACTGGAGACAGTCTAGTCAGAACAACAGTGAATAGTGAGGGGCGGGGTGGGGGGGGATGCGCTCTGGAGGAGAAAGGAGATGGGGCAGCCTGAGCAGGAGGGTGGCCACAGAGCTCCTGTGCTCTGACTGAACACCCCAACCCCCACCCAGAGGAGGGGCTGGGGGATGGCAGGGGACTCACTGAAGAGGGGCAGGCTCAGTGACATTTGGTCAACCCTCTGGCTGACCTGAGTTTGTAGGTGACTGCTCCAGTCCCTTGCCCCTGTCCCCCAGCAGACAAGGAGGCGGAGCCTTACCCGAGGAAGCAGGCAGTGTCATGGGGGCAGGGCAACGCACAGGTAGGCAGACTGGGCCCAGATGACTCTCATGTGACCAGCAACATACCTCTCCCAGAGCCTCAGACCGCTCCCCGGAAGTGGATCGGCAGCCCCGTCTCACAGCATCAGGCTGGGAGGAGGCTCTTCGCTGCCCTCTCCCAAGGCACCTTCCTCCTGGAGACTGCCGTGTGCTGTGGGCCTCTCGGTCTTTAGAGACACAGGCAGCACAGCAGCCCCGCTCCTAGGCATCTACCCGAAGAACACGCACTCAGGAGAAGGGAAGCCTGCACCCACGTTCTCTGCAGCCCTGTTTACAACAGCCGGAGAGGAGAAACAACCCAGGTGCCCCAGTACAGAGGACTGGATGAGGAAGACATGGTGCGTGATAGAATACTCCAGCAATCAAAACAGACAAACTCTTGCCATTTGTGTCAGCATAGATGGAGCTGGAGGGGATGATGCTAAGTGACATAAGTCCGGAGAAAGACAAACTCCAGATGGGGTCACACAGATGTGGAACATAGAAAAGCCAAAAGGTGAGATAAGGCCAAACTAACAGCAGACCCTAGAAATCTGACTACAGAACTGAGGCTACCTGAGGGGTGGGGGGTGGGGAGAGAGATGAGGATAAAGTGGGGGAAGGAGCACAAAGGACGGGAGGTGGGGGGCTGGACTGTGAGGCTCTGGTGGTGGGTGTGGGGTCATGACAACACCTGCAGGGGAGAGCCCACACCTCTGGAACAAAAATAATGGTATCACCCAACATTAACTCAAAGAAGGAAGAAAACACCAGCAGGGGCTTCCTCTATCAGAATGGAATCCTGTGCCCCCAGACCCCCAAGACCCCAGTGAGTGGCTCTCAACCCTGGGCACACAGAAGAGTCATCTGGGAGCCTTTAAAAAATCATGGATGCTTGTTCAGGAGCCCTGAGTGAATGGAGCTGAGCTGCAGGGGCATCCATACACCCTAACGCTCCAAGGGGTGTAAGGCAGCCCCCCGGCCCTGAGCAGTCCCGCTGCCTACTGCTTGCCAGGCCCGGCTCTGGAGCAAGCGCCTTCCGGGCCTTTGCTGGAAGTCTCTTCTTGAAAGCCCAAGTGGCTCCCCCTTACAAGTCACAGCTCCTGCTGACCTAATCAGGCCCTGAGCCCCTGCACCAGCCTGGCCACGCTGCCTTATCTGAGTGCCATCTTTCTGAGCACTCAAACAGGGACTTGGCAGTTTCATTCACTGCCCCATCCTCAGTGCCCAGCATGGGGCCTAATACCACTGAAAGGCCACCTCCACCAGCAGCCTGAGATCCTGGCAGTAAGGTCGGAGCCTTGCATTGAGGGGTCCTGGGACCCAGTGCATGGCTGGCTGTGAACAGTTCATGAGCTTACAGAGCTAATGACTTGCTCTGGAGACAGAGGGGCTCATGGGGTGCTGTAGTGAGGCAAGCCTGGAAGCAGGGGTCCCAGCAAAGGTGGAGGTGGAGATGGGCTGAAAGGGGCCGTGCTGCTCCTGGGAGGCAGGAAAGGTCTGGCTGGCCCAGGGGGCAGGCCCAGCAGCAGCCTGTTGGCCATCAGCCTGGATCACTGGAGCCGGATGTTGGGCAGGGCAACTGGGAGGGGAGGATGGGACAGGGCCACGTGGGAGCTGGTGTCACCCCCAACCCCTCATCAAAGACCTGCCCTCAGGGAGCTGCAGGGCCGTTGCAAACCCTCAGTGCCCCTGCCAAGCAGGGAGAAGATGAAGTCTAGGGGAATCCAGACACCCCGACCCATGCCAGGAGCAAATGGAAAAGTGAGGCCAGAGAGAGAACTTGCTCATCTGTGCTTCCGGCCTAGGGACTCCAGCAGAATGGGGCAGGCTCCTGTGTGTCCCGGTTGCCTAGGGGTGCCCTGCAAATGCCCTCCAGGATGGGGCTGTGATTGTGGCTCAGTCTGGTAGTTGAGGAGCCAGGGGGCAGGCCTGGTGGCCCTTCTGTCCTGGCTGCTCATAAGCAGTCATTTGACCTCTCTTTGCAACCCCAGAACCCTTGATTTCCCATTGAGAGCCCTTGAATAGGAACTACGCCCAAGGCTGCAGTGAGCCTGTCTGGCTGAGCCCTAAGATCCTCAGGCAGCTCAGATGTGCCACGTGGACCTCAAAGAGGGCTCCCCACCCTGAGTCCACACAGCACTACAGCTGCAGCAGTGAGCACAGCTGCTCCCCAGAGACTCCTGATGGGCCAGGGCCTGTCACCAGTAGGGGCTATGCACAGGCCATAAGGGCAGGCTTGCAGGGGTTTTAGTAAAGCAAGGTTCCCCAGGATCCTCTGCATGTTTCTAGGGTTCTGCACTGGCTATGCACCCCCTCTGCTCCTCTCCCTTCCCTCCTTGGAGACCAGGGGTTGGGGTGGCAGAGAGACCTTAATTCTCATTTGCAATGTGATCCCTAGGAACCACGCTGTCCTCCCCTGCAAAGTGGGGAGAAATGAGGCCATCCTCAGGACAAAATGAGGGGTTTCCTCAGTGCCTGGCACACAGTAGGGAGCTTAATAAACATTTGGTCCAGTGAAAAAGGTTCCACGCTGACCCTCACCACTGGCATTCCCAAAGCCAGTGACATTCCCACGAGGCGGGGCTAGTTGCAGGGCCAACAATCAAGCCCTTGTCCACCCTTCCTCCTACATCCTTGGGAGACAGCACCCAACCTCCCAACATTAGCTTCCTCCTCCCTCAGGAAGGCAGCCACCCCTCCAGTCGGTCTGCCAACAAATTGGGAGCCCAGTTCTGATGGGCAGACAGGAGGCAGCAGACTGGTAAGTAAGGAGGCATGGAGGTGGGGGGGCCTGGCTTGTCAGAGTGGTGTTGGGTAGAACCAAGCTGGAGAGTGAATTGGAAAAGAGCTGCACTGTGAGAATACCGGGAGGTATACAAAGGACTGGGAAGAAGGGGTCTGGCAGATGGGGGTGGCGTCTCAGTAGGTACTGCTGGGCCAGAATTCCAGGGAGGCTCATACCCCAGTTCTGTGGCTCTCGTCTTGACCATGCCCCGTGTCAATCCTCTCTTGAACCTCCTTCCCAAGAAGTCAGGGAGTCATTCGGTTGAGGGAGCACAGGGGTCCCTCCCCGTCCCTCCCCATGACTTCCTCTTGGCTCCCCTGGCCCCAGCTCTCTACAGTCAACTTGGGTGAAGGCTGAGAGGCAAGGCACCAAGAGGCGCGGGCCTCCCCCGGCAATCCTATATTCCCCAGCATTGACTTCCGGACATGGACACAGTGGCTGCAGCGGTGGCGCCTAGAATTCAGCAGGAAGTGGGCAGCGCAACCCAACCCCAGCCCAGGGCTCAGCTCTCTCCACTTTACATCCACAGCCTCCCACTCTAGACCCGCAGGGCCAGCGGGCCTCCACCTTGGGTGTCAGTCTGTGAATACCAGCTTTTCTGCACGAGAAGGCGCGCTCCTTTCTGTTCAACATGAATTAAATATATTATCTTTGTGCTGAGTCACAGGACATTCACAGTACAGTGGGGGAGGCAAGGAGAGGCTGGGGGAAGGCTGAGACCCTCCAGGACTGCTCCTCCAGTTGAGGGGACTGGGCTGGGCAGGTCTGGCCTCCCCTTGGCCTTTGTCATTCAAGATTCAGCCCAAGTTGCAGACACCTTGGAAACACATCAGGGGTGCTGGGGTGGAGGGCTATGCGAGGGCCCCTGTGGCCCTGCATCCACCCAGCACCCCAGGACAGGCTCTCAGGATAGAGGCCTGCCCTCCTGTCCCACCTCCTGCCCTTGACACCCTCTCCCCTGACCACACTCTGTGGGGGCCAGAGCTAGGGTGGGGTGGAGCAAGGATCAGGCCCCAAGGGCCACCTCCAAGGAGCCCAAGCCTGCCTGGCACCACATCAGCATGCCCCATACATCTGGGTGCTGGCCCCGAGCCCGGCCCAGGGCGGCTTATTGGCGCTCAGCGGGGACAAGCAAGAGCAGCGCGGGATGGGGGCAGGTAGGAGCACACCAAGGGGGCGACACTCTTCCTGCTGACTTAAGGCAATGCCAGCCAGGCTGGGGAGGGTGGAGGCACAGATGTGCAGCTCTGTGCCAGCCACCCCGGGCCCAGCAGGGCACCCAGCTGATACCTGGCATCTGGTAAGGAGGGAGCATAGGGACAGACTGGGCGTGATAAGAAAGGGGCTGGGCTCCTCCTCTCTCTGTTGCTCCGGGACAGGCATCCCTCAGGTGGGAGGTGGGCCTTGGCACACACATTGGCACCCAGGATTCCCGGGACCCAGACAGGGGCCATGTTGCTTCCTGCTCTGAGGGGAAGAAAGTAAAGGAAGTGTGGGCTTCAAGGGGCCCAAAGGGGCTCTGCACACAGCTGAGCAGGCAGACCCTGGGGACGCCTGGTGGCACCCGTCCTAGCACAGTGCTCAGCCCGGCACTGGGTTCTCCTGTCCTTGCGGATCCCACCAGGGCGGCCAAGCACTGTAGGGTGGGAAAGGGTCTGAGGCCCCTCCGGCCCTGCATCTTTTCCTGGAGAAGCAGCTCCTGCCTAGCCCCAGGCTGGGCGGCCAGGGGTAGGTATCCAGGCCGAGGGGAGGCAAGTGGGAAGCAGGGAGAGGAAACAGCCGTGACCAGCAGGGCTGCAAGAGGTCTTCTGGGCCGGCCGTTAGCCCTCGCTCCTCAGTCCTTCCAGGACCATACAGGCCCTGTCCTACCCACAGCTGCGTTCAGTGTGACCTCCTGTCCCTGGGCCACAGCAGGGTGGGCCTGGCTCAGAAGATGCTCTGTCGCCGGTTCTTCCCTCGTCCTAGAAAAGGAGGGGAAGAGGTGGGGCTGCAGGCAGGAGGCTGGGCCCAAGGCGCCCACAGCCAACAGAGGAGGCCTACTCCAGCCTCTCTAACCCAACGAGCAAGCATGTGCAGAGAGCAGGTTGGTCCTGGGCTCCAGTGCAGCCACCCCTACTTAAAAGCCACATGAAGTTGTGACTTTGCCGCCAGAGCCTCAGTTCCACCATCTGTGAAATGTGGGCATCAGCAGTACAGTCTTCAAGGAGTGTTTTAGGAATTAAATGAGATGAGGCATGGAAAGTGCTGTCATTTCCAGGCCATTGGCTGTTGTGCAACAGGGTGTGTCTGTCTGGGTGGGGGAGCTGGAGCTCAGTCTTTACAGGGAACACCCCAGAACGTGCCTACCCCCCACCAGGGTTGCTTCAGATACAGAGATCTGTCTGAGGAGGGGGTTGAGGCAGCAGACACTAGAGGGAGGAAGCCTGGGCAGGAGATAGGGAAACCAAGCCTTCCCTGCTCCCCAAGGGCGCCCATGAAGGCAGACCAATGTCAGGGAGTCTGGGCTGACCACATGTCACAGGAGGGTGTGCTGGGCCCCTGTCTGTTCCTTGAGAGGGAGGAGCCACCTGTCCTGGCTTAATAAGGCGAGGGTGTGGGGGGACACAAGCCCCTACCTGGCTGCTGAAAGGCCAGGCCCCGGTAGCCTGGGTCCTTCTGGAGCTGAATCTCCTTCAGGGAGAATACGGAGGCAGCTGGGATGAGAGAGGAGAGAGCTGGGGAGAGCTGGGAGGAGCTCCCACACCCACCCAGTGTGTGAGGCAGGAACCTCGCTCTGGCTGGTGAACCCCTTCAGTTGAGATGGCCCAAGTGCATCTAAGTGGACCTTTAGGCCGCGGTTTTGATCCACAGAGTTTGGCCCTTTAGTTACAAGCAACCCATGGAGTGGAACCACGGGCTCCAGTTCTTCTACTGGCACTCGCTGCCCCTTTCCTTGGCTCTGCAGTGGTCCTGCCTCCCTCCTGACCTCCCCCAGATACTCACTGTCTTCAAGCTGGTGCACGCGCTCTCCCAGAGACCGGAAGTATGGGTGGCTCAGGGCCGCCTCTGCTGACACACGGCTCTTGGATTCGTACTGAAAGGCACGGAGTGGGCTACTGGGCTGGCTGGGGTGGGACCCCGCATCTTATGCTAAGTTAGATTACCAAGATGGGAGGGGCCTGAGTGAAGTGGAGAAGCCCTTGGGGCAACTGTCAACCCCCATCTCCAGCTCAACCCAAGGGTCCGCGGGTGAGACTTCCAGGCCTCCAGCCACCAGGAGGAAACAAAAGCGGACTTCTGAGCGCAACCTCCCCTCCTGGGATGGAGATACAGACACTAAAGCGATCACGGCCATAACATAAATAACAGCAATGTTCAGACGCAGTAAACTACCCTTTACTGTGCTTATCCGAGACAAGCACCACACCAAGTGTGCTCCATAATCTCAATTATCCTCACCACCTTATAAAATATGGATTATTGGGCCTCCCTGGTGGTGCAAGGGGTTGGGTCTCAGCACTATGAAGCTATCCACAGCCACTGCAGCATGGCTTCGGTCACTGGCAGGGAGGTGACCCACATGGCACAGCAGACCTCTCCTGTCTTCCTGCTGCTCCCCTCAGCAGTGTGTTTCAGTTGATCAGCCTGTTCTGTTCCCCACTCTGTCTCTGGTGAGTCCTCTCACCCCCCGCACCTCTGACCTATACCCCAGCTCTTGTATGCATGGAGAAATAAATCTTTAAAAAATAATAAAGTAAAATAAAATATGGATTATTAATTCCACTTTGCAGTTGAGGAAACTGAGGCACAGAGAAGTCTTGTAGCTTGCCTGGGGCTACACAGCTGGTAAGTGGGGCTAACTGGGCTGGCATTCAGAGGACACCCACTCTGAAGAGGTCTGTGTGGAAACCAGCCCCTGTAGGGCCCTAAGGGTGGACAGCCTAGGGGAGACACCATTCACACTGAGCGTAGGGGTGGGAGAGAGGAGCGAAGGGGTGGGGGCAGAGGAGTGGGGAGGGTGTTTGGAACCTGCCCTGGGCCCTGCCGGGGACACTCACCAGGAGGAGGCTGCTCAGGAGGTTGATGCCATCAGGGTCCAACCTGTGGGAGGAAGAAGTTGACACAGGCCTAGCATGGGGGTGGGGAGCAGGGCGTGTGGCCACCTCCAGGACAGTGGAGACCACAAGCAGGACTGGAGGTGGAAGGGCTACCTGGGAGCTTGGCTGATGAGAGGCTGGGGGAGGTACCGGGGAAAGTTGTAGGCTCGGAACTCTGACAGGGCTGTCACCCCGGGCCAAGTCTCTTCCGTGGGGGTCCCTGGAGCGACAGAGGGGATAGGGAGGGCAGGGTGAGGAGCTGGGCCAAGGGGGACGCGGAGGGGGCATGCGGGAGGTGGTCAGAGGGTGGTACAGGCCACGCAGCTCCCGCCCCCATTGGGCACAGGCCCTGCTGCTCCCCAGCCCTCCGTAGCCAGGACTGGACAGAGCTCTGGCGCCCCATGGTGGCGAGACTGACCGAGGAGTCGGAAGATGAGGTGCAGCTCCTCCTTGACCGTGGAGCCAGGGAAGAGGGGCCTGCCAGTGGCCATCTCGTAGTGGATGCAGCCCACGCCCCTGCAATGGGCAGCGGTGACGTCAGGCTGGGTCTCCCCGGGCCACCCCCACCGCAGAGCGGGAATGGGGAGCAGAGGCTTCAGGAGGCGCTGGCCTCTCCCCTTTCCCTCTGCAAGATGGGTCTGCGGGCATGTGACAGCTCTTAGGAAAATCGGTTCAAACTTTTCCCAAGTGTCCCCCCACGGAGGAGAGAAGCCCACCAGCGCATCTCCCAGGGCACCCCTGGCATAGGGCATTGCCGCTATCTTGGAAAAACTGCTTTACCTTTCAAATGAGGCTCATTTTACATGCGTGCGCATTTTAACAACAAAATGTGTCCCTTCCTCAAAATTCAGAGCTGCTTCATCATATTTACTGTGTGAACCCTTCGGTGCCCAGGCAGCCCCTAAGTACCGCTGGGGGAATATTTCAGCACAGTCTTAGAGTTCTTGGGGCCAGGTAACCTCCGTGTAGTTGAGACTTAATTCTTTAACATCTGGTTCAGTGGGATGCCAAGTGACTTTTAGTCAAAGGAGGGCAGAGAGTTCTTTACAGAGTCCCTGGGGATGTGGCCAGGTCCCTCCTGCTCCCTTGGGTGCCCTGTCACTCACCACATGTCGATGGGGGTGGAGTACTCTGTGGACCCCAGCAGCACATCAGGGGGCCTGTACCACAGGGTCACCACCTCATTGGAGTAGGTCTTCGTGGGCACTGATTTGGCACGGGCCAGTCCTAGGAACAGACATGTCACTGAAACTCCCTCCTGGACGGATCCTGGGGACACAGCCAGCCCCCAGCCCCCAGCCAGGCAGGTTCCAGCCCTCACCAAAGTCGGCCAGCTTCAGCTCCCCCCTTTCATTGATGAGCAGGTTCTGGGGTTTCAGATCCCGGTGCAGGATTTTACGACGATGGCAGTAGGCAAGGCCCCGGAGCAGCTGGAACATGAAAATCTGGGGTGCAGGGGAGAAGGGTGAGCAGGAGGGAGCCTGTCCCCTCTGGGAGACCCTGTGCTGCTGTCCCATGGCAGCAAGGGGGTGGGGCAGGGGCGAGGTCCCTGGAGAGCAAGCTCCTGCCTTGCTGCAGCCCTGCCCACCCCAGGGAGCCCCATCCACCAGGGGTGTAGAGGGGCAGGTCAGACTGTTCTCCAGCCCCGAGCTGAGGGGCCACAAAGCACCAGGAAGCCCACCTGTGTGGGGCTGTTTCTTTGATTCTTTCATCCTTTGATTCTTTCATCCTCCCAGCTTCCAGGGAGCCCCCCTTCTCCTGGGGAGTAATTCATGCTCCCACTTGACAGATGGGAAAACTGATGTTTGGAGTTTATATCCACAGCTGGCGGGCAGGGGGGAGGGGTGGCGCAACAAGGGTGCAGCTGTGTCGGGGAAGGTGCTTCTGGTGGCAAGCGCCAGGCTGGCCCTTCCTCTGATATTTGAAATCTGAACCATCTCAGCAGCAAGGGCCCTGTGGTTCCCAGGTGGGTGCCAAGATAGGTGGGGTCCAAGGGAGGGTACCTGCCACGGAGGCCCTCACCTTGACGTTGTGCATGCTCATGAGGTTTCCACAGTGGTCCAGATACTGCTTCAGGTCACTGTCCTGGGACACAGAGCCTGGCTCAGCGCTGCCCTCTCCTGCCCCCTGGCTGGAAGCCCCTCCCTGGGAGTGGACAGGCCCTGGCTCCAAGGGGTCTCTAAGCCCTGGGCCCTCACCTGCAAGGGAGTACCTGAGAACCTGAGTCTGGAATTGGGCTGGGCCAGCCCCCACCCTTCACCCTCTGCCCCCTGCAGGGAAGCAGCTGCCCCCCCCACCCCCGCCCACCGCCCCCGGCCAGCTCACCAGGTACTCAAACACCAGCGTGAGGGACCGCTCTGTGTGGACGAGGTCGTGCAGGGTCACGATGTTGGCATGCTTGAGGTTCTTCAGCAGAGACACTGTGGAGACAGGCCTGCTGGGTCCCTGGGGTTCCCCAGCCCCCAGCCCTCCCCTCGGGGCGCAGCCCAGAAGGTCTCACTCTGGCAAGAAGCCTCCACCTCCAGGCTCCTGCTGGGGCTCACCGTGAAGCCCCCTTGCCAAGTGCCCCAGAAGGGTGGGTGCTGCACAGCCCTACCCTCTCGAATGGCGGTGCAGGGGGCCCCCTCCTCATGCTCCAGCCGGATCTCCTTCAGGGCCACCAAGTTCTCTGTCAGTTTGCTGCGCCCCTTGAAGACCGTGGCGTAGGTACCCTGGGAACAGACCCCAGCCACTTGGGAGCGCTGCCTGCAGGGCCGCGGTAGCGCCCTGGGCCCTCCTCTTTCTTCACCCAAACTCTCCTCCAAAGCCCACCTTGCAATCTGCTCCTTCCTCTTACTCCCCAACAGACTAGGTGCTCACACCTGCACTGCTGCCCGCTGTGTTGATGCCCCTGGGGAAGGGCTTCCTCCTCTCTTAAACCCTTACCCACCCCTAGCCTCCAGCACAGAGCCCAGCGCGCTGGTAACAGAAAGAGCCAACAACTACACAGCGCTGACTGCGTGCCAGTGTTGTCCGAGCCAGTGTTGTCTGAGTGGGTCAGTGGCTGGGGTGCTCACAATCCCATGAGGTGGACAGCCACTTTGACGGGGGAGACATGGAGGCACAGACAGCACAGGTAACTCACCAGGGTCACAAAGCTAGGATGAGGGGAGCTGGGCCTGGGCCCCAGGCGAGAAGTGCTTGCAGGGAAAGGACAGGCTGGACTCTGCCCAGAGCCCTGGGCTACTGTCCTCGCCCCCCAGGAGCAGGGTCACCCCAACACCCCCCAAAACTGGGCAAGACCCTCTGGGGCAAGGACAGAGAGAGGGCCACACAGAGGGACCAGGCAGACCCTGTCCCTTGGCCTAACATCTGACCGGTTGTCCCAGACCAAGCCCGCGCTTACCTCCCCCAGTTTGTCCAGTTTCACGTAGGTTTCCAGTTTCCCAAAGCCAATATCTGACTGAGAGGAGAGACAGCGTCTTGTTAGCCTGATGGCCCAGCAGCTGCATACAACGGCCTCCCCTCTCCAGCCTCTGGGAGGGAAAGGGTGAGACCCTCACCAGGGGAAGGTGATAACTGGCTCACAGGGTGAAGGCACCCAAGCATCTCCCAGCTATCCTGGGATAAGGGAGGAGCCCTGGAAGGTGAGTTTCTTCCCTGGGGGGGTGGGGAGGGCAGGAGCCCCTGCCCGCGTGTATCTTGCTGGGGCTACTAGCTCCTGGGGGCCGTGTCTTCCTCTCCCTTGTGCCCAGAGTACCTGGTCCAGAGCCCACACCCACACAACCTCTCCTTGGCCCACTTCCAGCTCAGTGGGAGCCAACCCCTTCATACAGATTCCTGGCGCCAGCACTGAGGCTGTTTCTGTAGGTACATGGAGTGAAGCCCCCAAATCTGTGTTGCATCAGATGCTCCCAAGCAAATCTGGTAGGCCGCCAGAATTGGGAAGCACATGCCTGGGGTCCCGTCCCAGGTTGCGACCTACCTAGGCAGTGGGTGTTGACCAATAGAATGAGCTACAGGGACCCACTGTGGCCAGCAGATGGCGCCAAAGGCCCAGGAACCTCGGTGGGAGCGGCTGAGGCCTTGGCCCAGAGAGGCAAGGCCAGGACTGATGTGTCCATGCTGGGGAGCGGGTCTCCAGCCTCCAGTGACCTCTGACCCTCTTGGGACTCACCAGGGAGGCACGGCGGGACATGCGGCTGAGCGGCCTGGGCATTTCCGGACTCTCCAGCTGTAACTTCTGGAGGAACTCCTGGGGCAGGCGGATGTCCATGGGCAGAGAGAGCCTCTTGCTGATGTCCTATCGTGGCCGGGATGAGAAAGGGACACTGGTGTTTGTTCCAGGGTAGCCAGGGACATGGGGCCCTGGCCTCTCACCCTGGGCCTGTTCTTTCCTGAAAAGCAACCCCAGCAAGGCCAACACAGGCTGTGACCCCAGACTCAGAACTGCTTCAAAGATCTATCCAGAGACACATGTGAACCCTCAGCTGTGTGAGTCCAGGGGTGCTGGGCTCCGGGCCACAGTGTCACCACCGTGGAAGGAGCTCTCACCACACTGGGATTCTAGGGCATGTTTTTCCTACACGTGGCCACGGGCGTGTGGGTCATAAGAACAATAGCAAATCGCCCAGCCTCGTACCACTCATGTTAAAGCACCTGGCATGTCTTAACTCACTTAATCTCACGATGACCATTTTAAGACAAGGACACTGTAGTCACAGGGGCTGAGGAACTTGCTCAAGGTCACAGCTAATCAGTGGTAGAGCTGGGATCGGAACCCAGGGAGCCTGGCTCCAAGGCACCAGCCTTCCTGGCACACAGCCGTGGACGCGCCCCGTGCGGGAACAGGGCAGAGCCCGAACCCTCACCTCCATGGAGAAGCGGCGCTGGTTCTGCCGCCGGTACTGCGGGCCGGGGGACGGTGGCCCGGGGTCCTCCCCGCCGTCCGACGGGGAGAGGGGGCCGCTCTCTGCTTGGGGGTCTCTGCCAAGAGGACCAAGCTGCAGGGCTGAGAGGGACAGGCATCAGCTCCCCACTCCTGCCCAGGCGGGGAGGAGGGGTGTCCCTTGCCCCACCTCTGTCCCCCCACCCTGAGGCAGGGGGCCGTCAGGGAGGGCTCTGGGGGGATTTCACGGAGGCTGTGGGCCCCTCACCCTCATTGTGCAGGCTGTGGAGCTGGCTGAACTGCTCGGTGAACTCAGCCAGGGACTCCTCGATGGTCTCAGTGCGCGGCACGGACAGGGAGAAGCGGCGCTTGAAGTTGTTCTTCATCTTATTCATGGTCAGCCGAGAGCAGGCAGCCGGGACCTGGCATAGGCGGGAGAAGAGCAGTGAGGACAGGGCCCGGGCGGGCGCCAAAGGTGAATCCCAGCTTGGTCTCTGCAGGCTTGTCTGCTCCACCAAAGTCCCAACTGCCTTTGGTGGAGGGAAGAGGGGTCCACCCCTCTTCCTCTTGGTGTCCCTCATCCCCCCAGTACTGGTTCTGCTCACCACAGTGAGGTCACATGCAGATGGGGTCCCAAAGCCCCAGTGCCAGCTGGTACATTTTTTTTTATAGAAGCACTGGGGTGCAGGCCAGAGGTACGGGGGGGTGAGAGGATACACGAGAGACAGAGTGGGGAGCAGAACAGGTGGATCTACTGAAATACACTGCTGAGGGGAGCAGTGGGTGAGACAGGAGAGGTCTGCTGTGCTATGTGGGTCAGCAACCTGGCCGGGATCGAACTCAGGCGACAGCGGTCATAGGGCTGAGACTAACCTTTAGGCCACCAGGGAGGCCCCAGATGGCACCTTATGGCTGCTGGAGGTCTAGAGAGTTCTGAAGAGGGAGGTACTAGTGCAGGGTGGTCCTGGGCCAGAGCTCTTTGCTGACTGGTGTGTAAATGCTTGAAAATGTCAAAGTCAGGAAGCCTCATCGACTGATGCTTGCAAGCGAACGCCAGCTTGGTTTACATTCCTGTGACACTGCGTGTCCACCCCGCCCCTCCCCCCCCACACACACACATACACATGGGGTCCTTTCTCTGGCTTGCCCTGGGTCCCCAGGAGATAGGAACAGGAGGGCTGATGGGAGAGAGTATGTATCTGAGCAGGCCCCGCCCATCTCTCTGGTTGGCCGGTAGGGAGAAGGTGAAGATCTCAAGAAACAAACATGGCAGAATTGGAGAGGCCCTGAGGTACTGGGGGGGGGGGGGGGGGGTGCCCTCCTGCGCTGGAGCCCCAGAAGCAGGGTGTCCCCAGCAGAGAACACAGTGGGGAGAGGTAAGTTGCTCAGCCCCAGGATTCCCTCCCCAGCCAAAAGGGATTTCCTCCTCCACCCTCTGCCCTCTTGCCCTCTAAGTAAGGAGTTCTCCGCTGGCCTCCCAGGGAGGCTTGTGCAGCTGCTTCTTCCTTAAGACGTTGCTTCTTGCTTCTCTGTCCTGCCCAGAGTGGGGCTGTCTTGTCTTGCTGGCCTCCCCCCTCTGTGGTCTCACGGGCTTGGCCTGCTCCACCCTCAGCTGCCATGGGCTAGGGCAAGAGGCCTCACCAGGGCCCCCTCCCAAGAAGGCACCAGGGCTGTTCAGCACCCTCTCCCAGCTTGTGCATGAGCACCAGGCACAGCCCATTCCGCAGGATGCTCACAGCCCTAACGCTGGCCAGTACTCAGTTGCCAAGGCAACCAGGCCCCTCCTGTATCCTCCTGGTTTAAGAGATTATGGGTCAGAACCATGTTTGCTTTGCTTCATGATCACATCCTTCTGTCCTCTGCCAGCCTAGAAAGGACCCTTTCCCTGGGCCATGGGCTCCTAGATACCCCCGAGGCAGTTAAGCTGTGGCCATCCAGCTCTCCTGAGCCAGGGCTTGGGTGTGGCCAGGCCCTCCTTCCTCCATGGGCACCTCTCCCACTAGAGGCCTCACATCTGCACTGCCAGCCCTGAAGTCTGCCCTGTCAGCTCCACAAACCTGGACAGAGTCCCTGCTGAGTGCCAGGCGAGGTGCCAGGCACTGGGGTTAGAGGAGAGTGAAGTGTGCGCCCCATTCTCAGAAACCCCAGGCACCAGCGACACCGCCTGATGGCCTGATGCCCGTCTCCAAACACACCCCTGCCCGACCTGGGCTCATCCCTGGCTCAAGGCTGTGTGATGACTCGGCAGGACTGTTGGGACAGACACTGGGAGGGCAGCCCCCCACTTCACACTATCCACCAAGCAGGGCCCATGCTGGAGGCTCCAGATGCAGCAGGTGACAAGCGTCTCCAGACATGCCAGGAGGGCTGATCCCTTGTTTATAAAGTTGGCTGAACATCAGCATCGCTGAAAACTTCAGGTTCAGGTTCCTGGATCTTACTCAGATTTTGGAACTGAGGCTCCGAAGATGGTGCCTGGGAAAATGCATCCTTAACAGCCTCCCCAGCGATAGGAACATGCAACCGTGGTGAGGAGAATGGAAGGTCCAGGGAAGGGATGGCAATGTACCCGTTTCTAGATCACCCCACTGTGCTGAAAAAGGGCATCCTCGGGGCTGGGGAGGGGCAGGGGGTGAGGGTGCACTGAGTGGAGCAGGAGACCTTCCCCCACCCTCTACACAGGAGGGGAGGAAATGTCTGCCCCATACAAACTGACTGTAGGCCGGGTCAAGGTCATCCTAAGGGGGCTGGGGGAGGCAGGCACTCGACCCTTTGAGGTTTGAACTCTGGCCAAGCCACGCCCTCTTCTAAAAACAGGGCTCCCCATAAAGTCTTCTCGAAGACCGGGATTTATGGACAGCGCTTGGGTCTGTGGCTCAAGACTCAACAGTAGCGGCCATAAATCATGCCCCGGCTCTTGCCTGTGGGGGAGGGGAGCTCACTGAAAGCCTTATGGGAGGCAGGCCCCCAATTTCTCCAAGACAAAGGGGAACCAGGCCTGAATCACACCTGCTGGCCCCCAGGTTCAGTTGGGAGCCAGAAGCCACCATGTGGAGCCGGGGGCAGGGTGGGCGGTGGGCCGGGAGCCAGGGTGAGGGTGAAGTTGGGGACAGATCGCGGGAGCAGGAATGTGGGGCCAGCGATGCGATGTGGAGGGATGAGGACCAGCTGTTCACCACCCCAAGAGGAGACCAAGAGGAAGTGGCTGTCACTGCAGCAGGATGAAGGTCAGATGTTGGGGTGGACTTCCTGACGGTGACAGGGGAGCAGGCGGCAGGGGTGGTGACCACAGCAGAGAGTGGACGCCTCTCTCTGATGGAGACAATTGGGGTATTGAACCCAGCGGGGTCTGGGGTGTAACAGGGCAGGCGGGCAGTGAATGGTCTGTTGTTCCCTCGCTCAAGAAACAAGATGCCTCTGTCGATTTTCTCTTGGGAGAGTCAGCTCCTCAGATTTGGGGGTCGAGGGGGAAGGGAGTCGGGGAAAAGGCTGCCACCTTGGTGCCGTCTGCCCCTCACCCCCATCTGGGGACAGAGGGCTCAGTGTGACCCAGCCTGAGGCCAGCCCAGGGCCAGGCACAGCGTGGCCTTTGTCCCGGGGCCAGGGAGCCATCTGGGACTGTCCTCGTGCAACTGGTGCCAGGGAAAGAGGGATGGGGTCCAGGGAGGCTGGCGGGCCTCACTGGGTGGTGGTGGTGGGTGGTGTTAAGAGAGAAGAGACTCCTGGGGAGCTGTGGGGTGGGCGGCAGAACCCCAACCAGGCCAGCCCCCAGCCCAGGTAAGCCAGCAAGCTTTCCAGCCCCATCTCTTCCTCCTGGGCATACACCAGTAGGCCCAAAACTTCCTGCTGGTGTCAGCGAAGTGGGTGGCACAGAAGGAGGAAGGAGGAGCCAGGTGGGGAGGAAATTGACACTTGCCTGAGGCCACTGTGCACCCAGCAGAAAGGACTGGTTCTGGAATGTAGGAGAAGGCACTCACAGAGCTGTTATTCCCATTTCTCGTAGGCCCGAGGAAGGTGGGTGCAGGCAGAGGAACTGCCTTGCTCAAAATCATTCAGCAATTTCCTGGTTGCAACCAAGTGCACAAGCTTCATGACCCTATCACTCCTTTCCCCTCCTAACGGGGACTTTCTCCACCCCGCTGCTCACCATGGCCTGGGCTCCCTGCTGGTTTCCTCCAGCTTCCCTCCACCCCACCCGAGCTACAAGTCAGACAAATCCAGGTTCAGATTCTAGCGTTACCAACAGCAGACTGGATGATAGCAATTAAATCTTATCATGTCTCCTAGCTTTGGCTCCACCATTCACTTGACAACTATTTCTTGAACAGCTGCTACAAGTCAGACCCTGTTGTAGACCCTGAGAATCCACCTTCAACGGATACACATTAATTCCTGCCTGGATAGAATACTTACATTCTAACAGGTGTTGGTGGGGGTAGGCAGCACAGATGATAAAATAAATGAAATATGCTGCGTGGTCGAGAATGATAACTGCCATGGAGAAAAATAAAGCAAGAAGGAGGGGTGGGTGTTGCTATTTTAAATAGCATGGTCAGGAAGACATCCCTGAGAAGGTGACATCTCAGGAAAAATTCCAAGTAGGCAAAGGTGAGGGAGCTAGTCATGCGGAATCCGGTGAAAGCAGGTTAACACAGGGACAGCAGGTGCAAAGGTCCTGGGGCAGAAGAGTTTGGTATGCTCTAGGAACAGCAGTGTGACTGGAGAGGGGGGCCATAGGGGAATGTGGTGCAGATTGCATCTCACTGGGCCTGGGGGTATGTGAGGGTTTGAGCAGATGAGTAATTGTGCTCTTCCTCGAATGCATGTGGGGAAGAGGGTGAGCCGGAGCCTGGTCAGGAGAAGGCTGCTGAGCTCCAGGAAAGAGCCGGTGGTACCTGGGGCCAGTGGGGGAACAGTGGATGGATTCTGGATATGTTTTGAAGGTGGATCCAAGGTCGAATACTGGGTGTGATGGGAGTCCAGAATGCCCAAGGGGTATGAATGCCCCTGAGGGGTCTGACCCCGCATGGCCACTCCTGGAGATGAGAAGGGATGGAGGTTCTGGTGGGAGATGAGGAACAGGGTGTGGGAAGTAGACATCCCAGTGGAGACGCCGAGTGAGCTAAAATGGTGCTGGCACCAGGATGCCCAGAGAACGTTCACTCTCTTCTCCCTTTCTTCTCTCCTGCTCCTACCAGATGGAGCCCTTGGAAGAAAGGGCCATATAAAGATCATCAAACACGTTCTCCCAGAGTCCTTACTGCAGGTGCTTTGGAACCCCAAGATGGGTGGAAAGCAGAGAGCGCTGTCAGCTATCCATAGGACAAGCAGGCCAAGAAGGAAAGGCCAGGAGGGCAGGCCCCTACTTAGGCTCACATAACCCAGCAAGGCCACACCGCGGGAACGCTGGTCTCCTGGCAGACTGGTCCCCTCCCCACTCCCAGCCCCATTCTCGGAGGGGAGAAAGTTCCATGGAGCAGGTCCAGATGGCCCCAGAGATACAGACAGGGCCTCTCACCCCAACCTCTGGCAGGCCCCACACCTGGAGCTGGGACCTCTGGGAGACATGGCCTGAGAGACCTCTGAGGCAGAGAGGCTGGCAGTGTTGCCACTTCCAGGAGACCGCATGGAGGGCAGGGGGCAGGTCACACCTCAGTCTCCAGGAAGCCTGGCTGCCAAGATTCCTCTCAGCAAACCTTTACAGAAGCTCTTTTGCCTTCCCCCTGAATAGAATCCCAGTTTGAAGCCTGTATCCGAAGTCCCTCAAGCCCCAGGTCCCTTTTCTCCCGGCCTGCTTCTTCCCACCCCTTCCCACTCTAGTTTTGCTCCAGGCCATACCCCTGCATGCAGTTCAGGTATTTCCCCAAGTTCCCCTCCACTCCCCTCACCATCTGGTGACCCCACTCTCACAGGTCCACCCCGGAGGGCGCTTCACTGGCTCCCCTCCCCCCAGTCTCTGACCCCATGCCCAGTGCTGGGAAGGTGGCAGGCACATGAGCAGCTATGGAGTCCCAGGCACATGCTGGAGGCTTTCCCAACCCCTCTTCTTGCTTTGATTTGTTTTCAAGTTCACTCTCTGGCCTCCAGGGCAGGGACGGAAGGATGCTAACTTCCAACTACCCACCTTCTGGAGCCCAGAGGTCTGACCCTCAGTGTCAAGGGTCAGTCCCTCAGTCCTAAGAGCAAGCCAGGTCCTGGAACAGCCCCAAAGCCCACTCCCTGCCCCCACCTGGTCACTCAGTCCTGGCTTTTGGGTGCATTTCAAGAGACAGAGGCTACAGCCAACCAAGTCTGCAGACGTCAGAGGCGGAGAGACGCTCCGCTCCTTCCCCCAGCGAGAACTGCGCCTGCAGGGAGCCTGCAGATACCATCTCTTCCTTCATCCTCTAACTGACCCTGCCTGCACAGCTCCAGGCTTCAGTTTCCTGAGCTGGCGATGACTTTGGGGAAGCCATCCCCCCTGGCTGCCTGGAGCGGGCACCTGCAGCACAGAGGCCTCGTCTCTGCCCTCGCCAGCCCAACTCCGGCCTGCATGGAGCAGGTGGTGAGCGGGGCCTTCTGGATGACCAGAATCAAGGACAGATAGGCCTGCAGGGACAGGACTCAGATCCCAGGGCCTGTGTTTAGAATGCTGGAAGCAAGCCTTCCGGAGCAACCTGAGGGCAAAACCTGCAGGAAGCAAGGTCAGAAGGCAAAGTGTCTGGGGTTCAAGGTCGCCCCTGCCTCGGACAAATGCACCACCTACCCCTGCAAGGTCCGACCTACAGAAATGTTCTGCACTGAGGGTCCCAGACCTGCTCCAGAAAATTCTCTGTGCGTGGAGTCAGGGGAAAAAAAAATCCCAGGTCTCTCATATACTAGCACTGCGAAAGGGGAAGAGCCCAGGCCATCCGTGTCTGCCAACTACACCAGGCTGCTCTGGGACTTTTTCAGCTGCTTTCAGGTGATGTCACCCCCATTTAAAATTCTCTGATATGACACAGCCCTCATGAAAAATTCCAAACTCTGGGCTGACCGATTAGGCCTCTTACCTTTTGATCCCCGTCTCCTCGCATCTCAGTTCTCAACCCTGCCCTGGCGGGCTGAGTGTGATGGGACATATTCGGCGCTCCTGGAATGACCATCTCACATCCTCAGCTGTGCACTTGGTCTGGGTGCCCTTCCTTGCTCTTCCTGTGATAAAGCCACTTCCCAACTCAAGTTTCCCCGGGGAAGCATGCGGGACCACACTTCCTCCCTCTCGGTCAAACGAGAAGCTTCCTCCTGGCCGCTACCAGAGCAGCCTCCGCCAGGCCCTGAGCAGATGTGACGTCCTTCAGGACAGGAGAGGGCCTCCAGCCGTGGGGTTTCCTGCGCCTTTAGTGAGAGAGAAACTACCAGGTCCCAGCCATTTTGGGGGATGAATAAATGAATGGAATCAGACCACGGCCACCACATCACACGCCTTGTTCCCGCTATTGCTAGAGACCTCAGACCCCTTGAGGACAAAGACCTGGAATCTCCAGGACTGTCTGTGGTAAAAATGCTGTTTCCCTTCCTTTGGCTTCCAGCTGGGCCAGGACTATCTCTAGGTTTATCTCCCATCAGCAGCCAATTCCACTCCCATCAGTAGGACTTGGCAGCAAGCAGGTGGGCTGGCCCCTCCTCCTTCCGGGCACACGACAGCAAGCTCGGGCTCCTGGGACAGCCTCCCTCCTGCCTTCTCTTGGTTCTCCGTGGGAATCAGAACACTGGGGCTGGGATGGGGGGAGTGGGGAGCATTAGGGGAAAGCCAGAGAGATGCTTGAATCTTCCAGGCTCAAGCCAGGCTCAACCTCCCCCACCGACCGTGCTTCCTCCTGCCCCCACGTCATGCGCGTGGTGGCCGGCGCTGCAAAGCTTCCCTAGTTTGCCTGTGATCTCATTAAAGGTTAAGGACTGGGTCTGACTCAACATCACACCCCCAGTGCTGGACAAGGGGCCTGGCACAGAGTGAACCCTGAAAAGATCAGGGAGTGACTATCCGAAAGCTGTGAGTTCTCGGTTCTAGGAGCTGTTTGAAGGCAAGAGGACTGCCAGGAGACTGCCCTCGCCCACTGGACCCAAAGCCTCAGCTATGACCTAACCTCCCTCCCTCTCCAGCCAGCCCCGCCTGCCTAAGGGTGTGGGGCGCAGTGGCCTGGGCAGAGGGGGCAGCTTCCTGCCCAGCAGCTGTTCCCTAAGTGAGTTTCGTGAAGGTTTCTGGCCTGGGAGGTGCCAAGCCACTGTGAGGGGTCCTCTGAGGAGCAGAAAATCCTAATAAGAGGTTCCAGCCGAACACGCATCCCCCTGGGACTTCTAGGACTTCTGGGGCTTGGGGGCCGGCTCGCAGGCTCTCCCAGCTCTCCGGGCAGATTCCAAGAGCCTCCCTGGTGAGGTGAGCTCCTGGGTTGAAACCTAGATCATGACCTCTCCAGATGACCCCTCCTGGCCCTCTTCCAGGACTCCCTGCTTCCAGCAGTCTGTGTGGGCCCCACCCCAGTCTGCTCCCTTTGGCCCCCTAAGACTCAAGGATTGGAGGTATAGATATCACTATCTTCTGGTAATTTCTTTCTGGCCTTTTTTTTTTTTTTTTTTTTTTTGAGACCCAGCTAAGGTTGGCTGGCAGTCTTTAGGGGAGTTCTTGATTTCTGAGTGATAAGGTGGGACAAGACAAACTTCTATCAGCTCTGGTCCTGGCCGTGCAGGGCATCCCAGGCCGGAGGCTGGAGCAGGGCCAGATCAGGCCAACCATCATCTCTACATTTTTTGCTTCTAGAACAGACCCACTGTACCCACCAGGCAAAGGAGGCCTTTTCCACTTCTTTCTGCATCCCCCCCTAAAGGCCCCAGGGCAGGCCTCTTGCCCACCTCATCAGTGTTTTTACACTCTCCAAGCCTGGAGCCTTGTCTTAGGTCTTCCTTAAATTCCAAAGAAACAAGCCATATCTGTGTCCTCGTCACCTGCTTAAGCAGAAATGCCGGTCAGCAGGAGGAGAAGGAACAAGCAGCGAGTTCACCCACCCTGACGGCCCCAAGCACATGTAGGCCCTGTCATGGGCTCTGTTACCATCTCTGGTTTTCTCGCTATGCCCAACTTAGGCAACAGAACCACAGGGACCTTGGAGCTGCAGCTTCCCTGGGGACCTTCAGTCTCATGAGTTGGGGGCAGGGTTTCCCGGCATCTAGACCATATTCCTATTTATACTCCACTCCCAGCCCCCACCCTCACCCGTCTGGCCCACACCCATGTTCTGATAGGACCCCCTGGCCAACATTCTCCAACCTTCTGAGCAAGTTGGCCTCCTCACACTTAGCATGGCCTCTGCCTGGCTGGCCCAGGTGACCACCTCAGCCTGGACCACCACCCCTCCTCCCTATCTCCAAAGCCCCCTCCGGGAGCCTGGGGCATGTTGGTGAGTGCTCAGTAGTGCTCCACATGCCCCTCACCAATACTGGGGGAGGTGCTGGCTTCTCCTCCCTTATTTCACATGTGCCTGCTGGGTGGCAGGCACTCACCTAGGCTCCCCATCTGCTCTCCCTCCCTGGGCATTTGGCATTCGTCCTGCCTCTTTCCCCTTCTACTGGAGGGCTCACTTCCTCCACCTGTCTGGCATGTGGGCACCGCCCAGAGTTCCCTCTTTGGCCCTTTGCTCTTCCCCCTACACCCTCTAGCTGGTGAGGTCATCCTCTCCCATGATGGAAACCACCACCCACGTGCTAGTGACTCCCAGGCCCATGGCGCTGGCCCATTGAGCCTGTCACGGGCCCGGCTGCCTGCGGTCCCCTCCGCCTGGATGTCCTCTGCACCCAGGACGGTCCCAGAGATAGCCAGTAGTTTGAAGTAGGTTTTGAAGTGAAAGGGGCAGTGGGTACAACTTGTGAAGCTGTATGTGTGTCATATATACACGTGTCATATGTGTACATGGAAATACAAACATGCCAGACGTCATCTGGAAGGACTGAGTTAAAATGCTCCCGGTATTTACCTCTGGGTGGCAGAATTATGGGTGACTTTAATATCTTCTCTTTGCTTATCTGCATCTTCTTATAATTCCATAATGAACATTCATTGCTTATGTTAAAAGAAAAAGTAACACTTCTTTTTAAATGAAAAGAAAGTATTTTTAGATTGAGATTCCAGAACTGTTTTTGTGCCAGGCCTTGGAAGAGCTATAATTATCTTGAGCAGGGGTCTGCTGTAAAAGGCCTGATAGTCTGTATTTTAAGCTTTGTGGGTCATACAGTCTCTGCTGCAATCATACAATTCCACCCTCGCACAAAGTACCCGCAGACAAGAGGTAATGAGTGAATGTGGCTGTGTTCCAGTAAACCTTTACTCATAGATACTAAAATTTGAATTTCATATAATTTTCAAGGGTCACAAAATATTATTTTCTTCTTTGGGATTTTTCCCAACCAGTTAACACAGGAAAAAGCATTCTCAGCTCGTGGACACAACAGGCTGGAATGGGCCATCAGCCATGGCTCACAGGCCTGTCGGGGTACCCAGGCCCTGCGTGGCAGTCAAGTCTACTCCTTGGGGAGATAGTGTTTCTCTTCCTGTCTGCGAAGGAAGAGACCTTCCAGGTTTCCTTGACCGTCTGGGCTGAGGCAGCGACTGGTCACCCAAGCCTCGGCTGGGGAAAGCCCCCGTGCTCCAGGAGATGCTCCAGGAGGTGCTCCAGGAGTGAAGCCCTCTGGGGGGTCTCCAAGCAAGCACAGTTTGGGAATTTTCAGCAGGAGTGGCAAACCACAAACCAGCAACCTTGGATGGGGCTTCAGACATGCCCGTTCTACGCCCCCATTTTTCAGGTGAAGAAGGCAAGACCCATAATGGGGAGTGACTTAGACCCCTGAGGTTGATAGGGCAAAGTTCTGAGTAGACCTCAGGGGTTGTGTCTTTGAGTTCAGGACCCGTTCTGTCCCCATAGGGTTGGAGGGCCTGCAAGGATGTGTCTGGGGGCATCATTTCTACCTCTGGGCACCATTACCAGGGAAGCCAACAGCCAGTCATGGGAAGCAATCTTGTCAGGTCTGGCACCCAGCCTGGCCATGAGGGAAGTTCTGGGACATCCTTCCTGGCCTCATCCCTGCCTGCTGGAGAGGTGGTCTGTTTACATCCCGAGCAATCCCTCTGGCACAGGCCCCGCCTCTCACCACGTGCTTCCAGGTACTGGAAGGACACATGGAAGGACAGGTACTGGAAGGACACCAGGACACATAGAAGGACAACCATGCCCCCCTGGACCTGGCTACCCAGCAAGGGGCCAGAGGAGAGAAGCCAGCCATCTTGGTTCCTGAGTCCCCGGGGGGCAGGGGAGAGGAGAGCAAAGGGCATGGCCCGAAATCATCCTGCAGCTTTGTCAGAACCTTCCATGATACACTGGACAGGGCACTGGGAGTGAGGGAGGGTAGAAATGTTTTAAGAACAGAGTTCGCTTCCTAATTTGGGGCCCAAGCCCTGGTTTCTACAGGGATCATGCAGAGGCCAGGGCATGAGAACCACGAATGTGGCTGCCGCCCACCGGTAATGACACCCGGGGAGGTGAACACGCCGGAGACAGCGGACATGACCTCACTGGAACCCTCGCCACCACATGAGGTAATACTACCATTCCCCCCATTTTCTAAATGAGGAAACTGAAACTTGGGTAAGCAAATTCCTTCACTTGAGGAACCACATACTGAGAGGCAGAGGTAGGACTGAAAGATCCCAAGCCTGTCACGGCTGCCACCCCTGCAGGGTGGGCTTGAGGAAGGCAGCCAGGCAGCAGGCGGCCACGCTCCATCACCTGCCCATCCCCACTCCTCCGTTTCCAAGGGAGATTTTATTTACGGTGGGGTGGGGGCACTACTCTCCAGGGAGACACTACTCTCCAGGGCTGAAGAAAGAGGGTCTTGCCACTGTCCCTTCAAAAGACCTGGACAACATTTCTGAGACCAAGAGGTCCCATGTCATAGTGGTCACGGACGCTGTCTGGCTGCTTTGAAATCCCTGTGGTTCAAAACTGAAGCTCATGCTTGCCGTCCCCGCCTCATCGTCTGCAGGGGAGCCTAGAGATTTCAGGAGCAGATGGGCGCCTTCACGGTGTGTGGGGGGGCCCTGAGAGCCTCACCTGCTGCTTTCCCCTTCCTGATCTGCCACGCACCCCTGGCCAGTTCCCACCAGCTGTCCCCAGGCTCTAGACCCTCTGCCTGGTCTCCCGTGAGCCTCAGAGCTGGGTTGTGAGTGAGTGTGTGAAAGTGTATGTGTGCACACACTCGAGCAGCTCTGGGGACCAGACAAGACAAGACTAACCTTGGTCTGTTTCCAACCCCCGCAGCTGAGAAAGTGCCCACTCAGCAGTTATGCCAGGAAGGTGAAGGGTCCTGGGTAGGGGAGAGGAGGGGTTATGGCGGGACACAGGGCTGGGGAAGAGAAATACAGCTTGTTCCCAAAGGGGTGAAGCTAATCAGGTAAGTCTGGCTCGAGGCCAGCCACTCCCTTGTGGACAACAGAGAAGAACAGGGACTGCAATTAATGAAGTCCTGGGGGAGGGTCTTCATGCCCCAGGGAAAGAAGGCCCTGCCCAGCCCCTCAGAGCAGGAGGTGGTTGGTCTTCCAGCATCTGGTACTAACTTACTCATTCTGCAAACACAAATTCTGGGTCCCCTCCTGGCAGGGGGGCCTTCTCTTACACAGAGCCTCCTCCCCAACCAGGAGGAGCAGGAAAGATGCTCTCTAAGGGCCTGGCTTCAATCCTACCCCAGAGCCGGGCATGGTGCCATAAATAGGAAATTCCCTTTCCAAATAACAGATACAGCAGCTAGTTATTTAGCATCTGCCATGTGCCAGGCAGTAGAATTGTTTCATCTAATTCATCTAACGATCCTCCCTCATTAAGACCCCCATTGCACAGAGGAGGAAACCGAGGCTGGAGATGTGCAGGAGTTCTCTGGGGAGAGCGGCCACGTAGCCAGATGAGCTGGAACTGAATTCCAGCCAGGCCCTGGGTTTGCCCACTCCTCTAGGTCTCAAACGCTTTCCTCCGGGAAGGAAAGGAGTCAGGGAGGGACTTGGAGCTGCTGGACAAAAGTCCACACCAGGGTGACCCAGAAAGGAGACGCATGGGCGGCGTTGGAGCTGGGAGGAGCTGGGTTTGGTCCTGTACACAGGGCTGCTGCCTGGGCAGGGGGAGGCCTAGGCTGGCAGATGACAGAGTCTGCAGAGAAAACAAAGGCAGCTCCATCTTTGTGAGACCCAAGTGGGGTGGGGATGGGACGCCCAAGGCAGGCATCTGACCCCATGAGACCTCAGCCCAGGAACCCACTTGTTCCTCAGACCTGGTGTCTTCTCTCTTGTGGCTCATGGGAAGCCTGGCTCTGCCTGATGCAGGATAAAAGGGCGCCCGCTTGGAGCACCACCCCTCCTTCCTTCTGAGGGCTCACGGAGAACCAGACGACTGCAGAGTGGGTGGGTTCACCTCCAACCCAGGACAGGCTGAGAGCAGGGGCCTTGGGTCAGAGGGAAGAGGCTGCACCCACCTCTATGAGACTTTGGGAGAGATGGTCTCCTCCGAGTCAGTTTCCTCCCCTGTAAAATGCGGCGCTCAGGCCTACTCCATAAAGGCGACACTCCAAGGACGGCGCACTAAGCCACAGAGAAACGAAACGTGGCCGACTCAAGTGTTCTCTGACCTGGAACCCCCAAGAAGTTTGGAGAGTCCAGGAACTAAAGGCAGTGTCTGGAACAGTCAGTTTCACAGGTTCATCAGCCACACAGGAGACGGCGGAGCAGGTTAACCCCAACACAGGAGCTTTGGGTGGGAAAGGGAGCCTCTTCAGAATGTGGCCTCAAGCCCAGAGCCAGTAGGGCCCGCTGCCCTCCTCGCCTCCCCCAGGGCCCCCCTACCCCCAACGCCAGGCACAGGAGTCCCAAGGACCTGCCCCTTGTGTCCTCGAGGATTCTGCTCCCTCAGGCCAGTGTCCAGGAATGTGTTGTGTGCCCGTGCCCAGTGGAAAATGCCCCAGAAACGTGCCAGCTCTCACAGGGTGCTGACACAGGAGGGGCAAGCGTGGTGTTAGTGAGTCACTGGGCCCTGGGAGACGGCCTCAGCCCGGCTGGGCTGAGGGAGAGGGCCCAGGCAGGTCTGGGGAGCCGGCCACCCACTCCTGCCTATCCCAGCTCTCCTGTCTATTGCCAGGAAGGGTCAGAGAGAACCAGAAAGAGGCCACTGTGCCTAGGAGAGTGTGGACCACCCAGCACTCAGAAAATCAGCGGCTGTCTGAGCAGCCAGATGCCCACCGAAAGCCTGCAGATGGCTCCCAGCGACCGCTGGCCCGGCAGGGGGGAACGGGGCCTCCTGCCCATGGGTTTCAGATTCCTGACCATCTTCCTCCATCCAGCAGAACCCCCAAGCCACATCTCCCAGGCCAGCCGGCTCCCCAGCCGCCCCACCACTGCCTTTAACCCTTTGCCACCAGCTGCTGCCGCTGCCGCTGCTGCGTGGGAGGCGGGACGGTGGGGCGGGGAGGCTTGCCAGATGCGGGGTGCCCAGGGAGCCTGACCCCTCAAGGGCTGAGAGGGGCGGCAGCCACCCCTAGGGCCCCCTCAACGCTCGCACCCCCACCCCGGCGCTGCAGGGCTCCACTCTTCCTTCCATCTTCACTGCGGGCCCGGCCCCCGCCCCACCGCCCGCCGCTCTGGAAAGTTCACCAGAGCCCAGAGAGCCGCCGAAGGCAGCGAGGTGCGCGGGCTCCCTCGCCGCGGTCGCCCCGGCCCGTGCCCTTGCCAGAGGAAGGGCGCCGAGAAGGCGGCAGGTTCGCGGCTGGGTGAAAACTTTGCTTCCCGGGGCTCAGATCGGCCCCCGGAGGTCAACGCGTGTCCCCAGGAGACTCCCTGGAGAGTGGGGGGACCTGAAAATGCGGAACAGCCCTCCCTCGGGGCACCTGGAACTTGGGAGTGGCCTGCGCGGGCATCACAACCCCCCCCCCCGCAAGCTGCCCACGAGCCCCGGGGGCTGCGACCCCCCGCGGCGCCGGGTCTCCCCGCCAACCTCTCGCCCGGGGCGAAGGCAGAACTGCGCCTTTAAGGGCCGCGCGCTCACCTTTGCTCCGCTTCCCGGGCGCGCGGCGCCCCCTCCCGCACCCCGTTCCCCCCGGCCCCCCCCCCGCGCCCACCCGGCCGGCCCGGCGCAGCGCGGCGCCCGCGGGACTCACCGCGCGTGTCCTCCGGGCCGCGGCCGCCGGCTCGCGCCGGGGACGGCCGCGGGGCGCGGGGCCGGGCACCGAGCTGTGCCCCGCCGGGGTCCTCGTCCGGGCTCGGGGCAGCTCCCGCGGCTCGGGAAAGGTGAGCGGCCCCCGGAGAAGCTGCAACCTGAGCCGCAGGAGGAGGAGGGAGGGAGAGGGAGGGGAGGCGAGGCGTGCAGGAAGGTGGGGAGAGGCGGGAGGAGGAGGAAGAGGAGGAAGGGACAGGCCCGGCCCCCGGCGGAGTTTTTCACATGGACACGCTGACTCCTCCCCGTCCCTCCCGCCCTGCCCCCTGCCGGTGCCAATCCCCGGGGCTCGCTCTGCCCGGCGCCCACCCCCTTCTCCCACTCTGGGAACCAGGGGCCAAGCGCCTCTTCCGGTGTGTGCCTAGGTCTGACCTCTGCCTGCCCCTGGGGCTGGCCCCAGAGCCGGGCAGGAGCCCCTCGGATGGGGCCAGGCCCCGGGGCAGACTCCCCTCAAAGTGGCCATGCAATGTCCAAATGTAGCTCTTCTCCCCTCTGCTGAGTCTGCGCTGGAGTCCAGCACCCCCAGATCCTATTGGTCCAGACAGATCCTATTGGTCACTTTAACCTTGAGAGTTCTTGACTAGCCGGTAGCCTCGGAGTGCTCCCGGGGTCCAGTCCTGTGGGACTTGTCACTTACCTTTAGGGACAAAGCTGCCACCTGGATGAAGCCTCACTACAAGGCATCACCCCCACTTCCTACCCTGGAATTGAACCCCACAGGCCAACTTAGAATCACCCAAGAAGCCCTATGGAACAGCTAATGTTAGTCCAGCTTCTATTTTACAGAAGGGGAAACCGAGGCCCCAAAAGGCGACTGGGCTGGCACAAAGTCCACAGGAGTTAATGACAGGCCACTCCACCCAGACTGTCTGCCTGCCATGATGAAAAGAAAAATGGGATGGGGTGAAGGGCACAGTGGCCCCATCCCAGTCCTGCTTCCCCTGAGGGCTGTGGGAAGAGGGGGACTTAGATCTGATGGCCAAATCAAGGGGACCTGTGTCCTCTGCCTTGCCCCGGTGGACTTGGCCTCTGCAGTGGGGCAGGGCAGGATGGGGAAGCTCTAGGGGAGGGCTGGCCAGGTGTGAGTGCGCCTCTGCCTGAACCCTCTCTGAGAACTGAGCTGAAGTGACAGCTACCCTCGGTCCTCAGCTTTAATCCTGGGCCTTTCCCTGGGGAGTGAGTTGTTGCAAATAGAACAATTTCCTTTCTGGAAGAGGTCCCAAACCCTCAGGCCAGCCAGCTGCCCTCCAACATCAGCCCCATCCTGCCTGTAGCACAGAGCTGCATCCTCCACAGGGGCTGGAGGTGGGAGAGAGAAGGGAAAGGCTGACCCCCACCCCCCAGGGAAGCAGGGAAGGGGGAGAGCTAAGGATGATGTTTACCAGAGGATGGAAGGGTTCCAAGGAGCCAGGGCAACCAACAGGTGAGGTCAAGAGGTCTCAACAAAAGTTTTCTGAACATCCTTTATATGCCAAAGAACAGCCAGTTCTCTGGCACAAAAGATGAAGAGAACACAGTCCCTCTCCTCAGAGAGCTCAGGGTCTCAGCCCAGGTAAGGAGCTGTTAGCAGCTGTGAGACTCCTGTGGAGCTGGGGCTGTGGGGGGGCGGGGGAGGGGAGGGAGGCGGGGGGGGGGGGGGTGTCAGGAGGGGCTGCTGTGTGCTTAGCAGAGGGTTAGGCTGGAGGGTGGGATGGAGGGTTCTCTGCTTTTCCAGGACACTGGGTCAGAGGATGCCGCAGGGAGAGCCGCACGGAGACCAGAGCATAGAGGCGGTGGGGCTCCAGGCGACATGGTATCAGGAAGCAGGGTCCAGGTTTGGAATACCCTCCAACATAGGCCCTGGTTCACGATCCAGAAAGTGATCCAGAAAATACAGGGTGACATGGGCATTTCGGGCAAAAGGCACATCAGCAGGGCTGTGGTTTAGGGCCACCCCTCTGGCAGCCAAGTGAAGGGGTGGTAATGAGGGCAAATCTGGTGATGGAACCCCACTTTGGAGACAGATCCTAGAAAATGACGCAAGCTTTGACCAGAGCAGTGGCAGCAGCCAGTGGAGACTGTCAAGTTTAGGCCCCTGGCGCAGCAGGTCCAGCAGGAGCTTCTTGGGTAGGCTTTGACTCCCAGAGCCTCCTGGTGTGGGCTGGGTGGGCCTGGGCAAGGAACTCCACCTTTCTGAGCCTACTTTTGCAATCTATAAAAATGAAGAATGGAGTTGATCTTGTGTGGCTGTATGCATTAGAGCTACTACGTGTCAAAGCACAGGGGTTGGCTCCTAGAAGGACCTTAATAAATAGTAGCTATAGTTACTGTCATTTATCCAGTCAACAAATGTTTATTGAATGGCTGCTTTGTGCCTGGGACTGTACTGAATCCCCAGGATTCAAGTCTCAGTCCTAGTCTCACACAGCTCGTCCTCCAGCAGAGAGGAGCAGCCACATAGTAAGGCAACAGGGGCCATAGGTAGAGGGGGAGCCACTTAACTGTACCCGAGAATCAGGGACAACTTCACAGAGAGGGGACAGCCTTATGATGAAGGGCCAGCCACCTGCCTAGAGACCACCCAGAAGTCCTGAAATCTCATGTTTTGAAGGTGTCTTGGTCCTCGATGGGGCCGCAGCTAAGTGTCGTATAGAGCCTGGAGAGCTGCAGGTGGGGCCTTGGCAGCGCAGGAAGGGCAGCAGCGGGCAGGCAGAGGACCAGGTAAGAGTGATGGTTATGCACGGGTAGAGTTTACTAGTGCACAGATGTGTATGTATGTGTGTGTGCGTGTACGTGCATGCCTGCTGCTTGGGCTACTGAGATTTTCTATTTTTTAAAAAAAAATTTATGCATAGAAAAATTGGGGTGTAGGACAGAGGAGTTGGGGGTGAGAGGATTCACCAGAGACAGAGTGGGGAGCAGAACAGGGAGATCTACTGAAATACACTGCTGAGGGGAGCAGTGGGCGAGACAGGAGAGGTCTGCTGTGCCATGTGGGTCAGCTCCCTCGCCGGGGATCGAACTTGTGCTGCAGTGGCTGCGGGTTGCTTCATAGTGCTGCTTCTTACCTCCCTGCGCCACCAGGGAGGCCCCTACTGTGATTTTCTGGGATGTCTGTGCTCTTCCAGCATTTCTCTGTAAACTCTTTAGTGTCCCTTGCTCTCCTCCCATGCTAATTACCTCTTCACACATCTCTCAACAAGCTCAGCTTTGCAGCAGCAGTACAAAGTGGGTCCTTCCCTAGGGTGAGGGTGTCTCCTGCCCTGCTGCCCCACCAAGCCAGACCATGGACTGTAAAACTGCATCAACTGCACCCACATCTCTGGCTTTCCTGTGTGTGACATGGCGGCGGTCAGGGTGTCTCTCGGGGCTGCTGTGAGAGCCCACTGAGATGTGAACTCGCTGCCCCATCAATGCTTGCTTCCCTTTCCTGCCACCTAATAGCTGCCTCCTTGCAGAAGTACAGACAGGAGGCTCAGCTAGGGGTTCCCCTGTCATCCTGAGTCCTGGTGCCCCTCTCCTGGGGCAAACTGGGGAATCTCTGGCTTCCCCTGGAGGCCCTGGTGGGGCCTGAGGATGATGCTGACAGGCCTGCACAGCATGACAATCGGCGCCCTGCCGTGGCTGCCTGCTCTTATGCTGTCCCTCCCCACTGCCAGCTACATGCCTGTGCTCTGCAGACAGGACAGGCATCCCTGGGAGCCTGAGGGCTGAACGGGGACGCTGGAAACAGCACTCCTTCACAGACTGTGTGGGCAGTGCATTCGAACAGCTTCTGAAAACCAAAGCTCAAGCCCTCCCCACTTTCCTGGGGAGGAGCAGCATCCAGACAGGCTGAGTTCAGCCAGCAGAGAATCTCCTCTCTGCACACCCCTGCAGGCTCTCTCTGTCCTGGCCCTGCCCACACCCGTGCAGGCGCTGTCTCAGAAGCCTGCAGTGCCACTTGGGAGGTCCAGACCTGACTCTGCCTCTCAGGTGCAGGAGTCATTTCATTTTTCTGGGCCTTAGTTTTCTCCTTGTGCAAAATTAGAGTTATGTAAAGACCTGGCTCTCAGGAGGATTAAGGGAAAATGTGAATGTGAAAGTGCTTGGTAAATGGTAAAAAGATCTGCGTGGGTATGAGATCATTAGTGTGTGGCCAAAGGGCTCTTCTTTCCTAGGAGATAAGTTGAGATAAGAGACCTGGAAATTAAGGAAATTAAGGAGAGAAATTGCCCCCAGGAACGCATGCGTCCTTGGCAGGGGAAGGCAAATAGCAGCAGAGCCCAGCCCAGGCCTTGCTTGCTGCTGCCTTGCTGTTAAAAGTGGACTGGACATGGGCCTCCCTGGTGGCGCAGGGGTTATAGACAGCGCTATCAAGCTATCACCAGTCACTGCAGCACGAGTTTATTTCCCAGCAGGCCAGGGAGAAACCCACATGCTGCAGCTCCTGTCTCACCCAGTGCTCCCCTCGGCAGTGTATTTCAATAGATCTGCCTGTTCTGCTCCCCACTCTCTGGTGAATCCTCTCCCCTCCCACCGTCCCCCCCTCCCCCAACACCTCTGGCTTATACCCCAGCTCTTGTATGCATAAATAAATAAATCTTTTTAAAAAAGTGATCTGGTCAGTGGGGACAGCAGGACTTGGCTGGACCTAGTCAATTCTTACTCCTTCTCTGAATAACCCCAGGCCATTGTTTCCCAGTGACTTGTGGCTAATGATGGGAGGAAAAGGCTATTCTCCTCCTTCCAGTATAATTCCAGGAGAGAGCTCGGGAGTTCCCACTTATCACTGCACCAAGCCTCATATCCTCTCCCCACTGTTTGTGCTAAATATACAGGCATGTGTCCTCTTGCGTGTGTATTCACATGAGTGTGCATGCACACACACGCCCCAGGTACAACCTCTCCAGACCTTAGATTGGACAACAGCTGCATCCCCAAAGTGTTCCAGGGCAGGTGGGCACATAAACAGAGGCAGCCAGTCACAGCCCTGTTGACCCTAGCAACCGTCAAACCAACTGGAACCCCACCCCTGCTCCAGCAATGCCTCCCAAACACACACACACACACACACACACACACACACACACACACACTTTGGGTTCTGCATTGCCACAGCAACAAAGCCACCACACACAGCTGGAGAAAATGGGAAAGTGGTCCTTAGCAGCAGCACTGGACGTGTCATGGGTGAGGATGCAGGCCACACCGACTGCGCTGAGTCGCAGAGAGGCTGCATGCAGGTAACAGAGAAGAGGGACAGGTGGTCCACCTGGGCCTTCTCAACCCATATTTTCATTCTGGGCTGCAGCTTGCATCCCTGTAGGTGGGGTGCTCAGAGCGTGCAGTTCCTTTTAAATTAATAAATAAGGGGCCTGGGCCTCCCCAGTGGCGCAGCGGTTGAGCGCTGGGTTACGAAGCTGCCCGCGGCCTCTGCGGCGCCGGTTCGATCCCCGGCTGCTCCCCGGCCACCAGAGGAGGGTCCCACATGGCGCGCAGACCTCTCCTGCCACCCGCTGCTCCCCTCAGCAGTGTACTTCGGTCCTTCTGCCTGCTCTGCTCCCCGCTCTGGCTCTGGTGAATTCTCTCACCCTCCCGCACTTCCGACTGTACCCAGTGCATGTATAAACAAAAACAAACAAATAAACAAATAAATAAAACATGCCTCTATTAAAAAAATATAATAAAATAAAATAAATAAGGGGCCTCCCTGGTGGCGCAGCGGTTGAGTGCTGGGTTGCGAAGCTGCCCGCAGCCTCTGCAGCGCTGGTTCGATTCCCAGCTGCTCCCCAGCCACCGGCAGAGGGTCCCACATGATGCGCAGACCTCTCCTGCCGCCCGCTGCTCCCCTCAGCAGTGTACTTTGGTCCTTCTGCCTGCTCTGCTCCCCGCTCTGGCTCTGGTGAATTCTCTCACCCTCCCACGCTTCTGACTGTACCCAGTGCTTGTATAAATAAATAAATAAATAAACATATAATCTAAATTAAAATTAATTAATTAATTAATTAATTGATAAGGATAGGAACTAGAGATTGGATTTTCTGAAAGCCTGCAGAATATTGGCACTTACAGGAAAAAGGGAGTTGACTGATCTCCAGAGAGACCTAAATTCCAGCTCATGAGTCCATTGTACAGTTGCCCCAAACTTTTTTTTTGGTGGGGGGGAGGCGCTGGCTGAACTTAATTTGAACACATTTACTTGGTATCTACCATGTGCCTGGCATAGGTACTGGCTTCAGCTGCAGCCAGGTGGACTATGCAGTCTGTAGACATGTCGGTGGAAACATCTGGAAATGTCTAGGCCTGTTGGGCAGCTGACAGACAAGTGCTTGTAGGGATGGCAGACCGCCTCAGGAGGCTGTGATCAGGGCGGAGGAGAAAGGCTGAGACTCCAACATGCAGGCCGCGCTGCTCAACTGCATCCGCACCTCATAATCCTCCCTCAGCCAGCTACTGGGAAGATTTTAATTAAAAACAAAAGTCTAGCAATGGGGCTTCTTGGTGGCCTAGGGATTAAGTCTCGGGCAGGCCTGAATTCGATCCCCAGCCAGGGAGCTAATACACATGGTGCAGCAGACCTCTCCTGTCTTGCCCGCTGCTCCCCTCAGCAGTGGATTTCAGTAGATCCACATTTTTGTTCCCCACTGTGTCTCTGGTGAATCCTTCACCCCCTTGCACCTGTGGCCTGCACCCCAGTTCTATGTAAAAATAAATGAAATCTTTTTTTTAAAAAAGTCTAGCAATGAATTGCTCTGCCCAGCAACTTCTAATAGCTCCCCAATAGGGCAGCTTCTTCCTTGGAATCAAAAATCCATATGGGGCCTCCCCGGTGGCACAGTGGTTGAGCGCTGGGTTGCAAAGCTGCTCGCAGCCTCTGCAGTGCCGGTTCGATCCCTGGCTGCTCCCCGGCCACCGGAGGAGGGTCCCGCATGGCGCGCAGACCTCTCCTGCCACCCGCTGCTCCCCTCAGCAGTGTACTTCGGTCCTTCTGCCTGCTCTGCTCCCCGCTCTGGCTCTGGTGAATTCTCTCACCCTCCTGTGCTTCTGACTGTACCCAGTGCTTGTATAAATAAATAAATCTTTAAAAAAAATCCATATGAACAACATTTCCCATTCATATGGGCTTCTTCAAGTTCATCCATGGGCTCGCTTGAGGAGGCTCGGCCTATCAGGCCCTGTGACCCGGTCTACCTCCTTGTCTTGTGAAACAAATGTGGTTCTGCACATACACACCCCGCTGTATGTCTCTGCTTCATGCCTTTCCAAACATTGATCCCACCAGCACACAGTTCCTCCTGCACCTGTTACCAAGTAAATTCCTACTCATTCTTCAAAGCCCAGTTCAGGGAGCACCATCTCTTCGACAGGGTCCCATTGCTGCCTGGAAAGGTTTCATCTCTGCTGTCTGATGCACTCTGTTCCGTCTGCTTCCTCCTCTCACTGCCTGTCTCCCAATACATGTGGGCTCTGTGTCTGTCTGCATCACTGACTCTGATCTTCCTGCGGACAGGGACCGCATCTTCGGCCTTGTATTCCCAGTACCTCACATTTCATTGGCCTGGAGAACCCAAATGGCAGAACTGAATTGACAGGAAACTGACAAAAGAGAAGGAGAATGAGCAGATGAGAAGTTAGGACAGGACATTGGAAGGTTATCAGAAGGGAAGAGGTATTATGGGAGTCTGGAGGGCAAGGTTGTTCAGGCCTGAAAGAGGTCATGGAATCTGGCAACTAGGAAGCCATTGGTAGGTGACCCACTGTTCCAGTTTTCCAGGACCATCTAGGATCTAGAGTGGAAAGTCCTGGGCAGACAGAAATGGCCGGTCCTCCAAGCTTGATGACCTTAAGGAGGGAGTTTCGGGAGTGGTAAGTGGAGGGGGGCGTCCTGGTGGGCTCTTCGGCTATGGGGCTTAGAGCAGGGGAACAGGCAGGCATCTAAGGAGGTACCAGCCTCCCAGCTTGTGCCCCCACCACTTTGGAGAGAAGCAAACAGCCAGGGCAGGAGCACCGCGTGCACCTGATGACATCATCCTGAAAGCCTCCCATCAGGCCACCTCTGTCCCCACCTGGCCGCCCACTGTGATGTTGCAGTGGCCCCAGGTCGACTCCGTCCGGAGGGCACCATGGAGCTGCTTGCACAGTGACAAGCTCTGCCTTTGAGCTATTATTTAAGTCTCCATTTAGTTTGTATGTCTTGTCCAACTAATTTGATTCTGAACTTCTTGGAGACAGGGGTCATGCTCTCCCCACCGCCTTCCTCCTTTTTCCTTCCTTCAGGAGATGGTAATGAGGGTGGGGGGTGCAAGGCTCCAGGCCTCAGGGATCTTGAAGCCTGAGTTCAGGCCTCCTAAACTCAGGGACAGTAAAACCCTGGGCAGGGGGGAGCCCACACAGGCTTCAGTGAGTCTGGAGACCTGGATGTCACGTGTGCTGTCTGCATGTCGTGCTCAGGGGTGCGGGAGAGCTAGACGGCTCGTGTGCTCCTAGAGGTGCTAAAATGACCCTGTTCAAGTGGACTCAGTCACTGGACGCAAGATCTGTCTGCGTGACATGGGGATTCCTCACCACTCCATGACTCAACCTCCCATTCTGTGAAATGGGACATGTTGGTAAACAGCTTAGCACAGTGCTTAGGACAGAAGAAGACAGTGTGTTTAGTGTTATTGGAGAGGGAGACAAGGGTGTGTGTGAGGCCCTCGGAGGGGTCAGTGAGTGGGGTCAGTGGGTGGTGCCGGCCTGCTGGGAGAAGAGCTGGAGGGGAGTCCTCTGAAATGCAGTTGGGGGTTCTGGACACTTCTCTGTATCTCCCAAGCACCAGGTGGCTCAGAAGGAAAGACTGAGTTGATCCCCCAGAGCCACTGAGTGTTGTGTCCAGGTGGGTAAAAGATCTCGGGAGAGACCAGCACCTGTTTCTCCCAGTTGGGTGGATTAAAGGAAAAAAAGAAGCGCTGGGTTCTTGATCACATTAAAAGGCAATAGGCTCCACAGCACTTGGGCACCCGTAAATTACAGAGCGCGCCTCTGTCGGCTGGCTCACACCGCTCATTAGCCAGGGTGCCCTCCACCCCACACCCTGGGGGGGCCTCTCCTCTAGCGCCTGCTCAGCAATTAACGGGAAATCCCCTCCCTTCCAGGCACCCATCTGCGTCTCCTGGGGGCACTGAGAGGCCGGGGAGGGGCAGGGCAAAGGGTGAGGTGTGCTCGGAGGAAGAGAAACTGGGGGTGTGTGAGTTATGAGTGGAGAACCCCAGGGCAACCCCATCACCTTGGGAGGGGACTAGGAAGTCCTCAGGGAAGGGAAGTGAAAGGGCATAAGAGGAGGAAGCTGCCTTTCCCTACCTGAGCACACTGGCTTCTCCAGGTGACTCTGGGTTGAACTTTAGAACATGAGGTCATGAAGTCTCTGGTTTTTCTGAGAACATCTAAGCATCCTCACATACCCACAGTGGGTGCAAGTGCACGCACACCACACATACGACACCTCCCCGCCACCAACATATACACAAAACCCACTCAGTTGGTTTGGGACTGGACAGGCTGGCAGGAATGGATGCTGAGGCTGGGGAAGCAGCCAGGGCGCTGGACAAGAGGCCTCCCAAAAACCCCGGTAGGCTGAATTGCAGTATGGCTGGACCAGCTGGTACCTGCACAGAAACCCCCAGAAATGCACCAAGATGTGTGGAGAAGTCATTTGACAGCCTGGGGACAGAGGGGAGCACCCCTCACAGCAGGATGCTGGGGTCCACTAACCAGCAGAGCTTTCGCTTTCCTGAGAAGAGAACACAAACCAATTGGCAAGGCAAAAGAGGGGCGAGGCTGGCCCCACACCTCAGTATCCTTGGCCTGTCTTCTAAATCCACTTTGATCCAATATTGAAGCTATCCTGGGGCCTCCCTGGTGGCACAAGGGGTTTAGCACAGCACTGTGAAGCTATCTATAGTCTGTTCGATCCCCTGCAGACAGGGAGCTACACACATGGCGCAGCAGACCTCTCCTGACCTGCCCGCTGCTCCCCTCAGCAGTGTATTTCAGTCAGTCTGGCTGTTCTGTTCCCCGCTCTGTCTCTAGTGAGGCCCTCTCACCCTCCCGCACTTCTGGCCTACACCCCAGTTCTTGTATGCATAAATAAATCTTTAAAAAAAAAAAAAAAGCTATCCTGGGGCCTCCCTGTTGGCACAAGGGGTTAAGTGTCAGCACTATGAAGCTGTCGACAGCCACTACAGAATGAGTTTGATCCCTGGCTAGGGAGCTGACCCACATAGCGCAGCAGACCTCTCCTGTCTCTCCCGCTGCTCCCCTCAGCACTATATTTCAGTAGATCTGCCTGTTTTGTTCCCCACTCCGTCTCTGGTGAATCCTCTCACTCCCTGCACCTCTGACCTATACCCCAGCTCTTGTATCTCTTGTATGCATAAAAAAAAAAAGAATAGTTTCTTGTTAAAAAAAACAAAAAGCTATCTTGAGGTAGTGGGGCCTGTGCTAGATGCCCACGTGTCACCACCTGACCGTGGAAGGATGTATCGGAGCTTCTCTGTCCTGCCCACTGCACTGGCCAGGCCTGGAGTGAGACTGGAGCAGGAGGAGTGAGGAGAGAAGGCAGCTGCTGGGCTGGGGAGGGGCCCACACCTAAGCAGCTGGGCCTGGACACAGGGTGCCCCAAGCTCTAGCCCCCACAGCTGCATCCTGATGGGGAAGGGCGGAGCCAGAGAAAACCACTCAGCACAGAAGGCGAGTCCACTGGGGACTGAGAGGAGACACAAGATGCCAGAGCTTCTACAGCAGCATGGCTAGAGGGTGTGGATGTTGTTTGGGGTACATTTGAAAGGCATTTGCAGCTGCTGGGTTGGTACCAGCTCCCAGGGAACAGCCAGAAAACAGCCACAGGAACCCTCTGGCCCTGCCCCTCACCCCTGGTTCTCTCCCCTGTGGTTCTCCAGGGCCCCGGCCAACTCTCCTCCCCAATCTTAGAATGGAAGGAGGGAGAGAGGAAGGGAGGGAAGGAGGGAGGGAGGAGGGAGGGAATTGGGCAGCCTACAGTGTGGACCCCCAAAGCTGAGGTTACTACAGCCCGGGGGGAGGGAAGACCCCTGCTTCATGTCAGCCTGGCGGAAGCCGGCTCCCCAGTTTAGGCTTTGGTGGCAGGACCCTGCAGGCAGCCCTTTGCCGCCACACCTTGTGAACCCAGCCTTGGGGAACATTGTTCCCTGGAGTCATAATTTCCCTGGGGCCTCTTCCCTGAATAGCTTCCCCTTTTTCTGCTGCCCGGGAGGGGCTGGAGCCCCAAAGCAGCCTGAGGGATGGAAGTGGGCTTGGCACACGAGGGTTAGGAGTGGTCAGGGACCAGAAGAGAGATGTGGACAGGCCCAGGGCGGCGGCACACCTGGAGGGGTGAGGAAGTTAGAGGGCCATACTCACAGCCGCCTTTCTCTGGGGTAAGCTCGTGACCACCAGCTCTCCCCAGGACCACACCCTGTCTCGGTGACCGAGCAGATAGCAGCCTGCCCGGCTCCTGCACTCTGGAACGATCAGCTCAGCTCCAACCAGAGACCTACACCTGAATGAACAGCTATGTCCAATCAAATGTCTAATCAAAATACATCTGCATGCATCAGTTACTACCAGGTGAACTGTACCTGAGTGGCCAGGTCTACCTGAGCCAGCAGGTATGACCAAGCACAATACCTGAGTACACCAGGCTGCCCCAAATCAGACCAGAGTGCCACATGGCCTGGCAAGAAAGACCCATTCCAGAGGGCCAGCCGGTCCAGGGCCAGCCCATGGGCTGGAGTCCAGGGACCCCGGTGTAGCCAGCAGAAGGCAGGGGTCTGCCTGACGGGAGTCTGGGCCCCCAGGCTCTGTTTGCTGGTGGAAGCTTGCCCGTGAGTCCCTCGAGGACATTAACAGCTCTCAGCATTTCTTTCCAGGGTTATGAACCCACGACTTCGCTCTTAGTTAAACAGCTGGTGACCAAACCTGATCCAATATTTACTCCTGGAGAGAGGGCAAGGGGCAGGCGTCACCCCAGCAGCCTGAGGCTGCAGTTGGCTGGATTCTGGGGGAGGGAAAGGGAGGGAGGAGAAAGGGAGAATTTGGTCTCTTTTCTCAGGTACCCAAGGGTACCCCCGATACACCCTCCCAAACACCTGCCTCCACTTCCAGCCATGGACCAGGGAGGGCCTGGAGGGGACTTTGTCCAGAGGGAATAGTGCCTGAGAGGAGGGAGGCAAGTAGAGGAGGAGCCTCAGCCAGATGCCAGAAATCAAGCCAAGTCGCAGGTCCTGCCCAGAGGGCGGCTCCCCAGGGAGGGGCCTTCCTGCATGAAGGGAGGGGTCAGCTTGGTTTTCCTGAAAGGAGACCAAGAGTAGGAGAAGGGTCTTGGGCAAGACCCTCCCTGAGGAATGAAAGCTGGGCATGAGCAGCGGGGCTAGCAGAGGACACCTAGGGAAGGCGTGTGCCCCACCGAGCCCCTAAGAACCCAGGAGCTTCATCTTCCCACATCTGGCATTTAAATTCTCCCTGGTGTGATTAGTAGTAAACTTTGAAACCCAATGCCCCTTGCCAGGTTGTTGGAGGGAGAGGCAGTTGAGAGGCTATCCCTGGAAGGCCGAGCCTGGAGAAGCAGCCCCAGGAATGGGGTGGTTTGAGTGGCTTCAAGAGAGAAATGGGGGGGGGGGTGGATTTCCTGGTGAAAGTTGACTTTATTGGGCGCCTTTTGTGTCAGGAATGTCATCTAGCTCCGAGTCAGTCCCCAGGACAACATGGAGCAGAGACTTATTCCATTTTACAGATGAAGGGACTATAGTTTAAAGAGATATAAGAACTCCTAGTCACTTAGTGTGAGACAGGGCTGGACACAAACCCGGCTGAATTCTGAGCAGGCTGCTTTCGGACCCTGTTCTGCAGGCCAGCTGGGAAAGGGAGCGCCCGCACTTGGACGCCAGCCTCCCGCAGTCCCTGTGATCGCTGTCCCCGCCCACCTCAAGAGAAGGACACAGGCTCTGGCCTTGGAAGAGCATGGATTCAGGTATCTTGCTAGCATATATGATCTTTTTATTTTTAAAGATTTATTTTTATTTATGCATACAGGAGCTGGGGTGTAGGCCAAAGGAGCAGGGGGTGAGAGAATCACCAGAGACAGAGTGGGGAGCAGAACAGGCGGATCTACTGAAATACACTGCTGAGGGGAGCAGCGGGTGAGACAGGAGAGGTCTGCTGCGTCATGTGGGTCAGCTCCCTGGCCAGGGATTGCACTCATGCTGTAGTGGCTGGCTTGATAGGGCTGAGACTTTAACCCCTGAACCACCAGGGAGACCCTAGCATATGTGATCTTGACGAAGTGATTTAACATCTAAGCCTGTTTCTTCATCAAAGAGGACATGATTATGGGCCTCCCCGGTGGTGGCCAGGGAGCTAACCCACGTGATGCAGCACACCTCTCCTGTCTTTGCCCAATGCTCCCCTCAGCAGTGTATTTCAGTCAATTCACCTGGTCTGTTCCCCCCTCTGTCTCTGGTGAATCCTTTCATCCCCTACCACCCCCTGCACCTCTGGCCTACACCCCAGCTCTTGTATGCATAAAGAAATAAATCTTTAAAGAAAAAAAGAGAGAACCTGATTATGCCTGCTTCATAGAATTGTTAGAGAATTAACAAGAAAGAGAAAATGCATGCAAAGTGTCTAGCACACAGTAGGTACTTAACATATGATAGGCAAGCAAAGCTGGCTTCACAGGTGTGTGAGCACGTGGTTGCACGGGGCCCCTGCTCAGAGGGTCCCCACTTGAGGTCGCAGCCTGGTTGAATGCTTTATTGTTGTCTTCTAGAAATTCTTAATGTTTTTTGAACAAGAGTACCCTGCATTTTCATTTTGCATTGGGTCCCCCTGAATCCAAGAAGGATCACGGGTCCCACACTCTGAGGCCGCCACTCCATCACGGCCTGGTTTCTGGGCCTAGGAATTGTTTCTCTGCCCATCCACCATGTTTGTTGCTGTTACTTAGGAGAAATCAAAGTGAGTCATTCACAACCACCAAGTCTCTCCTTCACCTCCTGCACCTCAGGACTGTGGGCCATACTCCTGCTCCCCCTGAGGAGGGGGGCTTTGGAACACAAATCTTGAGTCCGGCTCTCGAAACCCAGGTGGTCTCCCTGTCACCGTTAGGTGTTCAGTGCCAGATCTGGAGCCTCCAATTCTCCCAACTGTCTCCCTCCATTGAGATTTAGCCCTCCCTACCCACTGGGCGAAAAGGTAGGGGTAAGGCTGAGGCTGAGCTGGAAGAACAAGGTCAGGGAATGGCAGGAGTGGGGGGGGGTTGTGGGGGTGAGGGGGAGCAGGAGGAGCTCCAGACTGGAACCTGAGGCTCCACTCCTGCTCCCGCCAGCGCCTGTCAGCTCTGGGGCATCTGATCTCCAAGGCGTCTGCCCCTTAGCTGTTTTTAGACTTCAGTTCCCAGGGGCCGGCCTTGCTAAGTTGGCAGTCTGGGCCCACTTACTGCCCCCCACCCCCACCCAATGCTGCAGGGGAAATGGAAACCACGGGGCCAGGAGGCTATCTCCTCTCACTGGCTCTCAAAAGTGGGCTTAACCCATTTCTCCTTTTAGGAGACTTTTACGAAGACAGCATGAGGTAGGGGATGCTGGAGAAGACCAAGGAAGAGGAGTGGGGTGTGGCTGCAGGGCTGTGTGAGAGGAAGCAGAAGCCCACCCAAAAACCAGGAAATATCAGAGCCAGAAGGGAGAAACTGAGTCAGGGAGGAAAAGTAAGTCACCCGAAGTCACAAGGGCAGGACTGGAAAGGGGGTCCGGGGGGTGGGTCTCCCATGTCAAACTGAGGTAGTGGGGGTGATGAGGGAATGAAGTCCTCCCCTGTGATCCCCACCACTCTGTATACATACACATTTGGTACCCAAACAGGACATAAATTTAAAATTTCAGGGCTCCACCTCTCTCCCCAAGCCCCTCTCACCTGTCCCAGGGAACAGGCCTTAGTAGCCTATGCTGCCACCTCCTGGCCAAAGCTGGTTAAGACAGGCCCAGGGTGTTTTTCAATGTTCGGTGAAGTCATGGGATCTGTGACCCTCTGCATGCTGTTGATTTCCAAATATATGCAGTTATTCCAGCCCCACCCCCAGATTTACTTATACATAATAGACATACGACATCATGTAAATTCAAGCTGGACAATACGACCTTTTTTGTGTGTGTGTAGAACTGGGGTATAGGCCAGAATTGTGTGGGGGGCATAAGTTTCACCAAAGTGGGGAGCAGAACAGGTGGATCTACTGAAACACGCTGCTGAGGGGAGCAGCAGGTGAGTCAGGAGAGGTCTGCTGCGCCACGTGGGTAGCTCCCTGGCCGGGGATTGAACTCAGACTATAGTGGTGATAGTGCTGAGACTCAACCCCTAGGCCACCAGGGAGGTCCCTGTGGAACAGGGTGGTCCCTAGGGAAGGGGGAGGTTCCAGGTTCCCTACCCTACCCCAGGATGGAGCTAAGCAGGGAGGAAGAGAAGCTGGAGAGGAGACTGGGGAAGGAAGGAAGCAGGATGGGGAACCAGAAGTAGACCCAGAGACATGTGAAGAAGCTTCATTTGCTTCTTGGTCCTGGACTGGTTGAAACAGATGTGGGCAAGAGACCCGTGGGGAGGTTCACAGAGGCAGCTTTTATCTTGGTTTTGATGTTGCTCTTTTCCTCCCAGACTTGACTGTTTCTGACTCTTTTCTATGGGTCCCCACTGGAAATTGCTTTAGACGTGTGGCAGGCTTTTAGGCCTTGCTCTGGGCCAACCTTGTTTGGGATGGGTAACTTTGGGTGCTTGATTTGGAAACTATATTTTTTTACTTTTCTGTATTGCACATAAATTGTATGTGCAATACAATTTAATTCCATTAAAGGTCTTATATGTTTTGTCTTGATGTGGCAGATGGCAGAACCTATTTAGAGTGGGTAGGTTTTGGGGGTTCTGGGGTGCTCCTCTCCCTGTCCTATAACACCTAGACAATGTGTCTTGATCCACCCCCATCACCTCACACAGTTTCCTTTCCTCTTTTTTTGCGGGGAGAACATTTAAGATCTACTCTCTGTCCAAATCTTAACCTCTTGAGAATCAGGTCTCTGTATCCTGAGTCAAATGACTCTAACTCCCCAGTACCCCCGAACTCCCCAGAGCTCGGGGATGGACCCAGACGGCAGGCTCCTAACCCAGCCTTCATACCCCAGCACCCCCTTCTCCAACCACGGAGTGTAAAACACCAACAAAATGAGTGGGACTGGAGAAGATCACATGCCAGCTGGTGCCAGGACAGGATCTAAACCCCAGTCTGAGTGGCCTCCCTGGTGGCACAAGGGGTTAAGTAACAGCACTATGAAGCTGTTGCCAGCCACCAAAGCATGAGTTCCATCCCCAGTCAGGGGGCAACCCACACAGCACAGCAGACCTCTCCTGTCTCCCTGCTGCTCCCCTCAGCACTGTATTTCAGTCAATATGCCTGTTTTGCTTCCCACTCTGTCACTGGTGAATACTCTTAACACCCCCACCCCCACCCCACCCCTCTGGCTTACACCCCAGCTCTGGTAAGCATAAATAAATAACATTAATCTTTAAAAAATAAATAAAAATAAACCCCAGTCAGAGACTGGCCACCCGCTCCTGAGGGGCTGGCGAGGGAAACGGCTTCTAAGACATATAGACAGTGACGTGGAAGCAAAGAAGGGCTGGTGAGCCCCTGTGGTGTAGAGGTGTGCGGAGGAGAGGTTGCAGGGGAAGTTGCCAGGACTCCCCACCACCCACTGGGAGCCGGCAGTGTCCTTGGGGACAGAGGTAAAGAGGACAACCGGGCTGAGGGCCAGACCTTGGATTCTGGCCTCACCAAGGGAACTGGAAGAACAAATGGAACAAGAGACAAAGCAGCAGCAGTCAGTGGAGAAGAAGCTTGAAGCCTTAGGAGACAGTCTGCGGCTGAGGGCAGGGCCTGGACATTGCAAGCCTACCATCTGCTTGTTTTCACACTGGCTGCAAGCTAAGCAGGTCATTTGCATTTTTAAGTGTTTGAAAATTTCAAAGGAAGAACAGTGTTTCCTGACACCTGAAAAGTATATGAAATCAAAGCTCAATGTTTATAAATAAAGTTTTATTGGAACAGCTGTGCTCATTCCCTTCCCTGCTGTCCGCTACCTGGCAGTGTTGAGCAGCTGCAGCAGAGACTCTAGGCCCAAAAAGATTGAAATAGTTACTATTTGGGTTGTAAGCTTCATACCATCATTTGTTAAAAAGGAACACTGGGCCCTCCTGGTGGTGCAAGTGGTTAAGATGCAACCTATGAAGATATTCGCAGCCACTGTAGCACGAGCTTGATCCCTGGCCAGGGAGCTACTCACATGGCGCAACAGACCTCTCCTGTCTCCCCGCTGCTCCCCTCAGCAGTGCATTTCAGTCAGTCTGACTGTTCTGCTCCCGACTCTGCTTCTGGCAAATCCTCTCACCCCCCACACACACATACCTACCTCTGGCCTGTACCCCAGTTCTTGTATTCATAAATAAATAAATCTTTAAAAAAAATTAAAAAAGGAACACAGGGCTGCTGAACTGTGAGGAACTAATTCAACTAATTTCAACCAGTTTGAGAGAAGAGAGAGCACTTTCAAACATTAGAGTCATTTTCTTTCAAAAAACAATACATTTTGTCCCTTCACAGAGAAGTTTGCAGACCTTTACTCTGAGGGGCAGGGCCAAGCCACAGGGTCTGCCTCAGGTTGGAGGGAGGCAGCCTGGGGAAGTGTAAATTGCAGCCAGAAGAGGGGGTAGGCTCTTGGGAGGCCTTTGCCATGACAAAGCTCCCCTACAACACACCTCTATCTTCTTAGGCCCTTAGCTGCCCAGGGCGATCCCACGCACCTCTGACCTGGTGTAGTGGCAGGATGGGCCACTGAGTAGCTTTTCTGATCCGGCAGACGGGGTAAAGGAGAATCTTGAAGCCCTCTGTGGTTTTCTCAGGCTTTTATTGAGCTTCACATGTAGTGTGGCAAACAAGTACACAGCAGGCAGGGGTGCCAGGCGGCCAGAAGGCCTCCAAGCCCCCAGCAAGTCTTCACTCTGGGCTACTCTGGCTTCTTTCTCTCCTTCTCCTGCCTCTCTCCTGCTTCTTCTCCTGGTGACTGACTATCTCAATACTCCTCCCATGGCCCACAGAAGTAAACAACACAACAATGTAACAAGTGCAGGTGCCCCATCAGTCAGGGCAATCCTAATGGTGGGAGGGCTGAAAAGCCTGAAAACCATTTACCCTACACCTGGGAGCCCCGGGTCCATATTATAAACTGTGGGTTTGTGCCATTCCACCACTTCTAAATCTTAGGGTTACCATCTGTGAGATGGAGATGACAGTGCAGACCATGGAGGACTGCTGAGAATCCTGTAAGGTGACAAAGGTCACAACCCCCATCTAGGTGCAGAAAGGGTCCATGTGTAGATGAGCCTCAGGTTCAGGCGCGGGTGCACTCCTCGAAGTGCCCACTAGAGGGCAGGAACTCCCTGCGGGACGCCTGGAGGTTGGCCCACTGGTTCCCTGCCTGGGAAAGTGCCTGCTTGGGGCTCACAGAGCTGGCCTCTGATCAGCTCCTGTTCTTCCCCAAGCCAGCTGGGCGCCAGACTGCACAGAGCTTCCTACTGGGGGAAGAGCAGGCTTCCTTCTCGCCCTGTCAGGGCCAGGTTAGACCAAGGCTTGGTCACTGTGTAAATGCTCCTTGTCTGGCCTCCGTGCACATCACGTCCTCTCATCCTCCAGCGACCCAGATGCAGGCAGAGAGGGTAGGATAATGCCCCTTATCCCAGGAAGGGAACCAAAGCTCAGAGAGGTTAAGTGACTTGCCCAAGCTGGCTGACTGTGGCAGAGCCGGTAGGAAGCATCTCATGCCAGGTGTGACTCCCCAGGCAGCAACTGGCCTTGTCCACCATGCTGTCCCTGAGGCTCACCTCCTGCAGCATTCCTCCTCCTGCTCTCCTGCCAGTGAAGCACCATGTCACCCCTGTACCCAGACAGAACCAGGGTGCTCCCAGGGCTTCCATACCTGAGTTCACTGTTGCAGACAGGCGCCCCAGGGGGCTTGAGGGCAGTGACTGTTCTGCGGGCTCTGGTGCAGTTGGGAGCACCAGGGGGATTGGCACACAGATGGGAGGCCCAGCTGAGGTGGCCTGGCAGTGGGCGGTGCTGCAGGGCTTGCCGGTTGGGGCAGCCTGCGGGAGGGCGGCCTGTGGGAGGTTGTGGGAGGACAGTGAAGGGCAGGCTGCTCAGGGCGAGCAGGGACCTGGGCAGGGCCACAAGCAAACAAAGTGGAGGCAGCCCGGGTGCCCTGCAGGCCATGGAGGTGGCTTTGCAGCCTGGCTGTGGTCTATGGGAGGTGGATTTGGCCAGGCGGGACCTGGGTGGGACAGAGGCTTTGGGGGGTTTCTGGAAGGCTGACATGAACGTGATGGGGGCACTGGATGCATTGGGGAGGAAGCAAAGGAGGATGCATCTAGATTCAGGTCCAGATGAGGCACGATGGAGAAGGCCTGGTTCTGGAAGAGCTGCCAGAGGTGGAGCCTGAAGTGACGCGGGAGGGGGAGGGGGACAGGCCTGCAATGGAATGATGAAGCCTGAACCCCAAGCAGAGTATCTGTGAGAGGGGTGATGGCAGAGGACGGATGAGGAGTCCTCCACGGGAGGACGGCTCTGAGGACAGCAAGCAGAAGTGCGCTGTGAGGACATCAAGGTCCAGGCTGGAGTCGTGCAAGAGAATCAGAGTCGAGAGGTAGAAGTGGGGGGAGTGGCCACGTGAATAGGACCCCAAAGCTGTGAGAAGGGCATGGTGCCCAGGGAGCAGGGAGGGAGAAGCCTAGCTGGCAGGGAGAAGAAGGGAAAGGAGAGCGTCCAGGGGTCGGGTGAGCATGGTCCCCCACTAGCGACTATAATTGGTGGGGGGACATTTGTCCAAAATCAGGCCTTCCCGTTGGGGAATTAAGGACTCTTTTTTTTAAAAAAAAAAAAAGATTTATTTATTTATGCATACAAGAACTGGGGTACAGGCCAGAGGTGTGGGGATGAGAGGATTCACTAGAGACAGAGTGGGGAGCAGAACAGGCAGATCCACTGGAATACACTGCTGAGGGGAGCAGCAGGACAGTCAGGAGAGGTCTGCTGCGCCATGTGGGTATCTCCTTGGCTGGGGATCAAACTTGTGCTGCAGTGGCTGGCGATAACTTGATAGCGCTGAGACTTAACCCCTGCACCACCAGGGAGGCCCCTCCTACTGAGCTTTCTGTCCAGTGCACCTTTCCCACCAGAACTGCCTCTAGGACCCTCGTGCCTCCGGACCCCCACAGTGGGAGGGGAAGCACTGAGCCGCCTGCAGAGGACTGCCTGGGCCGAGGTCATGAGATCACAAGGCAGGGCTGGTAAGAGCATCGAGGTCCACTGATGCCCCCAGGACCAGGTCACCCCTATGCTCTTGGGTCCCCACCATCCCCTGCACACAGCTCTTCCCCGTCTCCCACCACAGACCTGGGTCTGCCCTCTGGGAACCCTGAGGGGGACTTGCCCCTCTCCTGTGAGTACTGGCAGGGGGTCTTCCTCAATTTGGTGCTGGTTCCCAATGTGGGGGTCCAGGTTGTGTCACATGAAGGGATGAGGTCCCCAAAGTGGCTAGGGAGACCAGAGTGGAACATCCCACCCCCTTAAGAGCAGGAAATGCAGGGGGCCCTGGAGTCCAGAGTGAGCTCTAGGTCATTCCGGGAGGTTGCTGACTCTGGGTGGCTGATGGGGGGGCCGGGGGCTGGGAGGCTGCAGGGTTGTGCACCTCCACCTGGGTGACCACAGCATCTCACGGCCAGAACAACCTTCCTCCGGGGGCTGTGGGCCTGGCCAGCAAAGGGCTTGCCCCTGGGCCCAGCCCGAAGCCCCCCCCCCCCCCCCGCACATCTCAGCATCTCCAGCTCTCACTTCGCGTGAGTTGCCACATTTTGCCAAGTTTGTCTGCTCCAGTCCACCGTCTCCTCGCCCCCCAGCAGGCTTGCCCTCTTCCCACCTGGGCTGTTGTGAGACCCCCTCATGTGCCCTGTCTTGCCCGTAACCCCCTCCTCCTCTCAGCCTCCACACTTGCCTCCTAACGGCCCGGCAGACCTGTTCTGGGCTATTTCAATTGACAGAGTCTCCGCTCCACTGTGGGGTCATACTCAGCCCTCAGAGGCTAGGGCCCCTGGCCCGACTCCGTCCTGCCGGGCGTGGTGCTGCTGGCCTGGGCTCCTGGCCTCAAGCCCTGCTGGCTGCTCTCGGGCTCCAGGGCCAAGACACCGCCCCCTCTAGGCCCTTTTCCTCACCTGTGGAATCAGAGTTGTCTTGTAGACTGGACGGGAGAAGCTTCTGTGAGGCAGTTACAGCGTGGCCGGCCTGCCCGCCCTTCCTGTCCTGCATCTCCCTGACTCACACATTTGCTTGAGCAGCTTGGCTTATCTGCCCCCCTGCAAATTGTGCTTCTTCTCACCTCAGAGTCTGGGCCCTTGCAAGAGCGAGCGTCCTTTCCTGGCCTCAGCGTGCACCCCCCCCCCCACTTCCCCAGCACTGTCCTGCTGGCTGGGCCTAGGATCCTGCACGGTGCACTGCATGCCCCCCATAAATATGTGATGACTGAAGGATATGTTTTCCCTGACAGGCAGGTTTTGCAGTGGGCATGCTCGTATGGGACTGTGTGGGTATTGCTGGGACCTGGCAGTAGCTGTTATAGTCACGGCCCACCCCGTGCCCTCTCCATCAAGGACACAGTGATGGACCAAATCAGGGGAGGGGACCTGAGTCTTCCAGGGGCTCAGGGGAAGGAAAATAGGAACTAGGAGAGTGGGAAGCTGCTGTCCCCAACTTTTCTTGGGTCTTCAGTGATTCCTGTCTCTAATGTGACCCCACAAAGTTCCCTGGCCTAGAGTTAGACCAAGGACCTGGCACCTTAGCTCTGCCTGGAGCCCCAGAAGGTGCCATGGTAATGCCTACTCTTCCATCCCAGGGAGATTCCAGGCTGCAGGTCCCCGCTCACCCATCACACACCACCCAACCACTCACTCGGCCACCGGTGAAGCGTCTTCCGCTCAGGCGGGTGCTGGCTGCAGGGGCATGGCCTTGGCTAGGGCACATGTTGTGCTGCTCCTGGGAACTTGGAGAATGGTGATACAGATGATGAAGCCAGGAAGCTGCGGTGTAGGGAGCTGCGACCAAGGTATAAAGGGAGTGATGGGATTGGAGGGGCCCCAGGACTGCCCTCTGCTCATGTGGAACCACGTGCTAACGACATGGTGTCTTGTGGTCAGATTCCTGGCCCCATGACCCTGCTGCCCACCCCCCCAACTCCTACATGGACCCACATTGTTGTCTGTCAACACTGAGGTTCTGAGCACTGAGGACTCAATATCATGAGACCCACAGGCCCAGCCAGTCTGTGTTTAGGGCCAAGTTGAACATATTTCCAGATGTCTGGGAAGGGAGAATGGACAGCCCAGCTACGCTTCACGTGTTCTCCCAGTGCCCACACAGCCTGGTCCTGGTGCTTCCCCCTCTCTCTCTCTTTTTTTTTTTAAGATTTATTTATTTATGCATACAAGAGCTGGGGTACAGGCCAGAGATGCAGGGAGTGAAAGGATTCACCAGAGACAGAGTGGGGAACAGAACAGGCAGACTGACCGAAAATACACTGCTGAGGGGAGCAGTGGACCAGACAGGAAAGGTCTGCTGTGCCATGTGGGATGCTCCCTGGCTGGCCGGGCATTGAACTCGAACTCATATTGCAGAGGCTGCGGATTACTTCATAGTGTGGTGCTTAACCCCTTGCGCCACCAGGGAGGCCCCTGCTTCCCTCTCTTGAGAGGCATCCAGAAGCAACTGAGCAAATTTAAAAGCTCCACTCTGGAGCTGGACAACCTGGGACAACCTGGACAACCTCATCCCTTTCTGAGCTGTGTGACCTTGAACAAGTTGCCTAACCTCTCTGAGTCTCTGTAATATCCAGGTTGCGAGGTTGTTGTGAGGTTGCATGCCTTAATTCATGTGAAGTGCTTAAAGTAGTGATCAACAAACAAACAAACAAAGCAACCGGTGCTGACAACTGGCATGGGTTAGCTCTCAGTGCTGCCTGAGCTCCGTCCTTGCCTCTGCCACACTGTGCTGGGTGTTTCTTGTCTGGCTGTCTCGAGATCCTTGAGGGCAGGACCCTCGACTTCCTCATCCATCTTGCTATCCCCAGGGCCTGGCACAGGGCCTGGCTCAGAGCAGAGAGGCCAGAAATATTTGTTGAGTGAGGCCTGACTGTCAGTAGGAGCCCTGGGCTGGGCTGGGGCAGAGCCAGGCCTTCCCGGATGTGGGCAGCGTTCTCTGTTAGGGAGGGGTCCAACGGGAGGGGGCCAGGGTCACAGGAGACAATGTGAGAGGTCACCTGGTCTGAGTGCCATGCTTCTTCCTTTATAGCTCCAAGCTCCCAAGGGCGCCGTGGCCATCTGTCGGGGGCGGGAGAGGCAGGTGCCCGGGGAGGCAGAGGCCAGAGCCAGCCCGCAGGATTTATTCTTCTGCCACTGAGCTCCTGGACCGGGGACAGCTAGAAGGAGAGCCCATGTGGCCGCCCAGAATGGAGGGGGCAGCTGGTCAGGCACCCCTAGAACTGCCAGGACTGCGAGAAGGGGGTGGTTCTGGTGGCTGCCAAGGGGGCAGGGGAGCAGTCCATGAGAGACCAGATGCGGAGGGTCGACCCCAAGCCCTTGCCTCACTGAAACACTGGGGCCTGGTTGGCACATCAGCAGGGTGAGTGTAGGGCCAGGCCTTCCACAGGGGTCCCCAGCATGCTCCCCACCAATGACATTCCCGCACACATGCACCCTGCCTGCTGGGCTCTTGGTGCTTGAAGCTTGGGCAGGCAGGGCTGGCACTCACACTCAGCTGGGTGGGATGAAGAGTCTCAGGGAGTCAGAGGCATGGTCTATTGCAGCTTGTGTTCTAAGTCCGTTAAGAACTGGCTTTATTGCTAGTGAACAAGGTCTGGAATATTGGATTACGAGTGAGGGGTGTCCCTGGCTCTCTAATCTGCAAGAGATTGGGCTCCTTTTTCTCCTCTCGGGCCTCCATCCCTGTAAATGGGATCAGAAAATAATAAACACTGAGAGTATGATTTGGTGATATTTAGTTTTTTCAGAGTTCTGTAGCCGTCATCACAATCAATTTTAGAACATATTGATCACCCCGGGAAAGAAACCCCATTCCCTCCCTCTACCCCTGGCAAGCATGAGCTTAATTTTTGTTCGTAATTTGCCTATTCTGGACCTTTCATGTAAGTGGAATTATATATTGAGTGCCGTGCATCTGCCTGCCCTCACCCAACATTGTGTTTTCAAGGTTCACTCATGACATAGCAGTTACCCGTATTTCATTCCTTTTCACTGCTGAATACTATTCCACTGCATGGATATACCACTTTTATCAGTTTGTCAATCAGTGGGCATTTGGGTTGTTTCTACCTTTTGGCAGATATAAATTATGCTGCCATGAACATTCATTCTCAGATTTTTGTGTAGACACATGTTTTCAGGTTTTTTGGGTGTAAACCTAGGACGGAATTCTGAGTCACATGGTAACTCCCAGTTTAACAAAGCCAGATGGTTTTCTAAAGCAGCTGGACCACCAGCAATGTGTGAGTGCTGTGATGTGAGGTAAGATTATGATTGTAGGATTTTATTTGCGAAGTGACCTCAAGAAACACAAGTAGGAGGACAGGGGAGAGAAAGAGAAGGGAAGGCAGCCAATAAGGGATCATAATCTAGCAAATGACACTGAGAGTAACTGAAGCTTCGGGCCACTGCAACTCTGGGTGTCAGTATAGAATGGGCACTTCAGACTCATGCCCCTTGAGGAGCCAGGGAGCAGGCGGATGTAGACGCCAACTCCCAAAAGCCATTGGCTGAGTGGTGTGCGTGCGTGCAAAAACTTCCTGTGTATGTCCTTTTGCTTGATGCAGAGGCAAGCATGGCAGGCACAGCAGGAGAAAATTATTATGCCAGAAAATGCAGATGCAGGCAGCTGGAGCCAAGCCCGCTGTGCACTGGCTGGGGTCAGAGCAGAGAGGAGGGGTACCCATGGCACCAGCTCCCTCACTGAATGAGGTCACTGTCCTCATGGGGATTGCGCACTGATGAGTTACAAACGAATGACACGGTGTAGAGTCAGCTTGCACCATCGGGCAGGTAATGCAGAGCGGAGGATGGCTGTGTCACTCAGTGGTTAGGGCAGGTGCCACAAAGGAAGTGACATGGCAGCTGAGACACGAACATGAGAGACAGGCTCACAAGCCCCGGTGAATGTTGGGAACAGCCCTGGAATCTGGCTGTGGAGACAGGAAGCACGAAGACCCTGAGCCAGGAATGACCTTGGTGTTTGGGAGAAACTGCCATTGTGGCTCAGGCAGAGTGAGGGAGCAGTGCGTTGTAGGAAAGGGCAGAGATATAGCCAGAGGCCAAGTTGGGAAATCTGGATTTTGGCCTAAGGTAATGGGCACCACTGGGAAGGCAGGGATTTCCCGTCTGATTAATACTGGAACCCAGTGCTAGCCCAATATTTAGAGAGTCTGTTAGGCCCCCAAATGTTGTGCTAATGCCTGCTGTTGAGCACCCAAACTCAGCCCTGCAAGGGCCATGCATTCCACTGATCAGTCCCAGGCTCTGTTCTAGGTGCAGTCTGCAGGGGCGGGGGCACGTCTGACATGAGCCCTGCCCACGAGGCGCATACATTCTGACAGGAGAAGGCCAGGAAACAACATAATAGGACTACAGCTTATAAATACATCACTCATGCCAGGAAGCAGCCAATGTGTCAAACTACAGAGAGAGGAAGTAGACACGCAAGGTCCAGAAGGCTTGGGGGCTTAGACATTTCAAATAGATGGCTTCTCGAGGAGTTGACAGCAGAGACACACCTCCCGCCTTCCCGACAGACACCTCTCGGGGAAGGCGGGAGAGGAGCACAGGCTGGAGCAGGGCTGGGCCTGCTTATCTGCCCGGCCAGGCGCACAGTCTGGGAGGAGGAGCTGGGTGGGGGCAGGGGAGGAAGGGGGGTTGGGTCTGCCAAGCCACAGGGGAATATTGATGAGTTTTCTAGCCAGAAGTGACGGAGCTGGTGGGGTTGGTGTAATGAAGACAGATGATCCCAGGCCAGGTCTGCTCATCTTCCTGCTGAAGGAGGGAGAGTCACACCAGGTGGGGGTGGAATGGAGGGGCCGCTGGGTGCCAGTGCCCTCTCCTTGGTACAGGTCTCCTCTCTCTTCTCCCCTGCCGCCCTCCTCCCTCCTCTCACCTGGGTGGTCCTCTGTCCTGGCTCCTTCCTGCCCTGCTTCTCTCGGGCTAGGCCCTTTCCCCTCACTGGCTTTTCTTCTCAGTCAGCACTTCTCCCCATGCGCCTCTTGCTGCGCCTCCTCTCATTGCTCTTCTTTTGCCCCTCCCCTCCCCCATCCTGACAGTCGCCTCCAGGGCCTGCTGCGGTCCTTTCTCTGGGACTTCTGGTCCCCTAGCAGCAGTCTCATCAGCAACAAGCCCCTCTCCCCACTCCACCGTGTTGTGGGCACTGGCTGTGCCAGCCTGTGGGCCGTGGCCACCACAGTGCCAGAGAAAAAGGGCACAGAATTTTTTTGCCTGATTATATCTTTCTAGCTGTGGAAAAATACACAGCACAACATTCATCCCGAATGCCATTTAGTGCATTTGCAAAAGTGTGCACTACTATTTCATTCTAGAACATTCCATCATCCCAAAAGGAAATCCCCACCAATTAACAGGCACCCCTTCTACCCCACCTTGGAGCCACTCAATTGCTTCATGTGGACACTCCTCATCAATGAAATCATCCACATAGCTTTTGTTTCGGGCTTCATCCATCCAGCAATTTGTTCTCAAGGTCCATCCATGTTGGAGCATGTGTCAGCCACTTCCTTTCCTGGTTGATAACCTGCCAGTGCAGTCCCCACCACGGCCCCCACATGAGCCTTTCAGCCTTGACAACATCATCTGCAAAATGGAAGTGTAAAATTGAAGCTCTCTGGTGCGCTTTCAGAGCATAAGGAAAATGAACTCTGGTTCTGGATTAATTAGGAATTGCCTCACTGCCCTCTTTTTATACTCTCTTCCCATTTGCTATTGAATTTGGGGTAAACATTCAATGAAAAGATCCAAATGCCAAAAAAGGTGGGTGATGTATCCTGTTGTGTTCTCTATCTTTATACCATTTCACTGATTCAAAGGCACATAGTTTTGGGCCTCCCCGGTGGCGCAGTGGTTGAGCGCTGGGTTGTGAAGCTGCCCGCGGCCTCTGAGGCGCTGGTTCGATCCCTGGCTGTTCCCCGGCCACCGGAGGAGGGTCCCACATGGCGCGCAGACCTCTCCCGCGGCCCACTGCTCCCCTCAGCAGTGTCCTTCGGTCCTTCTGCCTGCTCTGCTCCCTGCTTTTAAAAAAGATAAAAAGATTTAGAGATTCAAAATTGGGTCATTTACCAAAAAAAAAAAAAAAAAAAAAAAAAACAAAGGCACATGGTTTTTCAGATTTTATTTTTTTATTTTTTTAAAGGTTTATATATTTATGCATACAAGAACTGGGGTGTAGGACAGAGGTGCGGGGGGTGAGAGGATTCACAGACAGAGTGGGGAACAGAACAGGCAGACTGACTGAAATACACTGCTGAGGGGAGCAGCAGGCGAGACAAGAGAGGTCTGCTGTGCCATGTGGGTCACCTTCCTGGCTGGGGATTGAACTTGTGCTGCAGTGACTGAAGATAGCTTGGCAGTGTTGTCTTTAACCCTTGCACCACCAGGGAGGTTGTTAAATGCAGTTAAATGCAAAGACTTCAAATTTGAAGTCTTTGAAGTCGACACACACTGTGCAGGGGTCTGTAGGACAGCGTTGTGAGTGCAGCCAGTGGCCCTAGGCCCGAGTGGTCTGCTGGGCAGGGGGTGGATATCACCATGAAGCAATAAGAGAAATAAAAACTGACTCCCTCATGGAACAATTTTGGTGGTGGGATCGTGTGAGTTAACATCTCCTGGACTGTGAATTCCAGCTAACTGAGATGGAAATACTGATTTACTTGAACTGACAGGACATTGACACCACTGTGAAGGTCACGTGGGCTCACATTGCTGGCTCAGAGGGTTGGAAAGTGCAGGGCCACAGGGAGAAGGCACTGAAGTCCCTGGATTCCAGGGTCCCAGGAGGTTTCTCTTTCACTCTCCCAAAGACCCTCCCCCTGTCCCACCCACTCCACCCCCTTCAATGCGAGGGAAGCCACAGACAACACAGAGCATGTCAGCTTCACCGACACAGGGCAGACACTAATAGTGTCCCATGAAGCAGAGGGCGCCATGGGAGAGGGAGGGGTGAATGTCAGCTACATGAACAAAATCCTGGGACTCGTCATTGATGGTGAGTAGCTTGGCTATTGAGGGACGTGCTGGCTGTGCTCACCCTGGTCTCCTCCCTGGACCTTCCCTGCCTGGCTAAACCCACAGCAAATGCCACGGGTCAGGACCTCAGCACTGATGGCACCTGTGGACGCCTCCATTGGACTGTGAGCCGTTTCTAGGCGGGCATCTGGTGAGCTTCCTGTGGTTTGCCCGCAGGTCCAGGCTTGCAGTGGAAGTGGAAAGCAGTGACCAAGCAGAGCAGCATTTCTCAAAGTGCCTGCCCAGCCCCCTGGCGTGATTCTCACCTGCTGGGGCTGCTTGCAGGGATCTGCATTTAATAGGCTCCAAGGAATTCTATATTCAATAAAGCTGGAGGATGATAAGGGCTAAGAATGAGCTAGGGAGTGTGGTGGTGCGCGCCCAGCCTGATAGCCTGTGATGCACGTGCCCACCTTAGGGTGGTTGGTCTCAACCCTCTGAGTCATCAAAAGCCTCCTGTGCCTGTGGTTCTTGCTGGCACAGGAGATGGAAGCTCAGCCAGGGCTCAGGAAATAGCCTCACTGTCCCTGTTCCCTGAAAGAAGGGAGGGAGAGTCAACGAGAGGGCGAGATGGGGCATGGAACCCAAAGGGGAGCAAGCAGGGGGTGCACTTGGGCCCTGGTGGTCACTGGGCCCTACTGTTCCCAAGCCCTCCCACTGCCCTGCCCACCTGACCAGCCCACTGGGGAAGGAAGGAACGTGGCCACCAAGATACCAGGAGGTCTCAGCAGGCCACCAAGAAGGATGGATTTTTTTAAAATTTTTGTGTAGAACTGGGGTGTAGGTCAGAGGTGCAGGGGGTTGAGAGGATTCACCAGAGTGGGGAACAGAACAGGCAGATTGACTGAAATATACTGCTGCGGGGAGCATCGGGTGAGACAGGAGAGCTCTGCTGCGTCATATGTGGTTTAGCTCCCTGGCCGGGGATTGAACTCAGGCTATAGCGGTGATAGTGCTGAGACTCAACACTTAGGCCACCAGGGAGGCCCCACGAAGAATGGATTAATGTCAACGGATGAGGAGCATGGCCCAGGGCCCTTGAGTATACTCACCTCCTCCACACATGAGCAACTCTGGACAGACTGACGACACGGAGACCATCTTGACTCCGCTGTCTTGGATGGTTCTCTTGTCTGAGTCGTGTATGCCCAGAGCAGAGCAACAGCTAGAGCAGTTAATAGCCACTATGTGGGGCTCTGAGCTAAGCCTTACCTCATTTAATCTGTGTGCCAACTCTACTATTAAATCCCTTTTACAGATGAGAAAACTGAGGCTGTCGTATATTATATAACTTGCACAAGGCTCCGTCTTAAAACTGGCAAGTATTTCACCTTTTCCTGAGGTCTCGCCTCTGTCCCAGTCACTCTCCTGAGCAAGTTGCCCTTGCCCTTCTTACAGCAGCGGGACTGGATCTCAAGCCACCTTGGGTGCGCCAGAGGCTCTGGCCTCCCTGCCCTTCTGTAGTGGGATTTTCACTACACTGGTGACTCAACTCAAGCTTGTTGACAGGTGAAATCTCTAAATTGATGTTTTGGTCCCAACTGCCCCCATAGTCTTATATAATGAGGAGTCTGGGCCCAGATGCAGGAGCTCACATTCATTGCTATTGGCTGTTTTCACCTGCACACTTCATGGTTCTATAAGCTACATCCCCTACAGACAGACGGACAGACAGACAGACAGATATGCACATGCATGCACACACAGCCCTCTCTTCTGGATGACAGCTATACATTTTGGATAGTTCATTCCTGGGGGCTATCTTTGTCCCCTCCTTCCAACTGGAGAAGCAGGAGCTGTCACCTGCTTCATGCCCATAAGTGCAGGCTCGGGGTCAGGCCAGCCTGGCTCGAATCCCAGCCTGAGCACTGGGCTCTGTGATCTCAAGATGTTAATCTGCCTCTATGCCTCAATGTTTTTCTCTGTAATATGGAGATGATTGTATCTACCTTACTTGTTTCCAGGACTAAATGCAATGGCCATAGGTCAGTAGATGGTCATTGGTCAGCAGAAGCCACTTCCTTCTTGCCTGCTCTGGCTTTTTTGGATACCACAATCTTGCTTTCCTGCCCTGATGTCTCTTACATCTGCTTGATCACACCCAACCTTAGTTACGAAGTGGAAGCCGGAGTTTCTGGGATGAAAGTTCTTAGCTACAGGTTGATCCAGACCCTTTGCTTCACAGATTGAGCCCAGCACAGCTCCTCCACCATCCCACTCTGCTGTGTTTTCTCCCGAGTGGCTGTGTTCCAAGCACCCCAGGGTCCTCCTTTCTCTCTCTAGCTCACTCAGCACTCAGATCAGGCAGCGTTTCCCGGTGCAGTCAGTGAGCTCCCAGCCTCCAGCCTGCAGGATTTATGGTTCTCTCCCACCTCCCAATCCTCCTGTTCTATGCTCTCGGGAGTGTGGGCACTAGGAGTGTGGGCTCAGGCACATCGGCCCAACTTGGCAGTCACCTTTGGGGCCAGCTGTGTGGAGAAAATAAAATAAAATAGAAGGGATGATGAACCAGCCTCACCATTATGCTCCTCATTCAAATCCAAAATTTTTGCCACAGGGCATATTGGGAATGACTGAGGAAAAAGGCAGAGACCACTGAAGAAGGCCCGGGAGAGGACCACAGGCAGGGCGGAGCTCTGGGCTAAGGGGAGGCTGCACGGAGGAGCCAGACACGACAGAGGCTGGAAGGCTCTCGTTCCCCCAAATCTCCATTAGTCCTTCCAAACCAAGGCTCACAGTCGCGCAGCCCCCTTCAGGCTCATTTCCCAGACTCCTCATTCCAACCAGACTACCACTTCTAATGGTTTTGTCTCCCGCAAAAGTCCTGGGCCAGCCCCTGGCCAGTGGGGAGGGAGTGGTAGTCTAAGATTCCAGGCAGTTCTGTAATAGTGGGGATGGGTGCTGTGAGCTAAACCTCTCCTAGATTTATTTCTAAGTGAGGGGAAAAAATGCAACGATCATTTATTAAGATAAAGGACACTAAAGGGTGGGGAGAGAGAAGCAGAGAGAGAGCCCAAAATGTCAGGTTGAAGGACAATCCTTTAAATTGAATTAATTTGACTTTATTAAAAAGTCACTCGATTGTCTCTCTGTTTGCTTTTTTGCAGCAGTGCAAGGAGCTCTGGGCCTGAAGCTCTGGGCCTGAAGCTCTGGGCCTGAAGTCTGAGATCTGGGGGATCATTTGGGGGTGCCACGTTGAATAAATTAACCAAAGGACTTGAAGATAGGCAGACTTGTTCTGTGCCTGTGAGCAGGAGTGGCAGGCCACTCTCCAGGGCAGTGGGGGAAAGAGGTGCCGGGAAGAGGGGATACTTCCTGAACACCCGCAGAAACCCAGGCTCAGGACACAGGAGGGCTGCTCTAACTCAGGGTGACCGATGAAGTAGGCTTTATCCTGACCATTTTTTTTTAAGATTTATTTATTTATGCATACAAGAACTGGGGTATAGGCCAGAGGTGCAGCGGTGAGGGCGGGGAGGGGGGGGGCGGTGAGAGGATTCACCAGAGACAGAGTGGGGAACAGAACGGGCAGACTGACTGAAATACACTGCTGAGGGGAGCAGCAGGCGAGACAGGAGGGGTCTGCTGCGCCATGGAGGTAACTCCCTGGCCAGGGATTGAACTTCTGCTGCAGTGGCTGCAGATAGCTTTGTAGGTTGCGTCTTAACCCCTTGCACCACCAGGGAGGCCCCTCCTGACCATTTTACAGATGGCAAAACTGAGACTCAGAGTTTAGGTCATTTGTCCAAGGTCACCATAGAGACAGTTGGTGCCCAAGTCTGAATACCAAGCCCGCATTCTTTCCAGAAAGCTGGTAGAAGGAGAAACCGGGAGGGAGAGAGGAGGCAGAGGCAGGAATTCCTGGTCTGGACCTCAATTGTCTTAGTGAAATTGAAACCAGATCACCTAGTGAGATGAGGAGCAGGGAAGGGGCAGGGTGGTGTGGGTTTGGAGAAGCCTCTGTGGGTCCGAGGGGGAGCGTCCTCATCCTCAGAGATGGGGCTCCCAAGAAGTTGCCCAGGAGCTGGTCATCTCTGTGATGAGATCCTCAGTTGGGGTGAGGGAGGGAGGAGGGACTGGGGCTCTAATTCTTGCCGAAGGAACAGATCTTGTGTTTTGCTCTTTGCTGAAGGCCCAGCCCCAGGGCCATGGCTGGGGTAAGCAGTGATCCCTTCACTCCATCAGCAGCAGGGAGCACCTTCTCTGCTCCAGCTCCCTTGTGGGCTGTGATTCAGCAGAGACAGGGACAGGTCAGACCCCTACCCTTACGGTGTGGTGTTTCCAGCCTAGAGGAAAGTGAGAGTAAACAAGGAGGCTCAGACAGTAGAAACGTTATGAATAAAAAATAGAATAAAGGGATAGGGTGTGTCAGTTGCAAAGTGGCGGGGGGGGGGGGGGGGCGGTTTCAGGATGTGACATTGAGCTAAAACGGATGAGGGAGAAACTGTTCTTGCCAAGATGGGGGAAAGGGTGTTCTGTACAACAGGAACAGCCAGTGCAAAACTCTGAGGCAAGAGCAAGCTTGGAACGTTCAAGGGAGACAGAAGGAAGGTTTATGTGGTTGGAGAGGAGGCGAGCGTGGGGAAGATTTGTAGGAAATGAGAGACAAAGGGTCAGATCATATAAAACCTCATAAGCTAAGTTAAGAAGCTTGGATTTTATTCTAATTCCAGTAAGAAGTCTTTGAAAGGTTTTAAGCAGTGGGAGGGATGTGATCTGATTTATGTTCTAAAACAATCCCTCTGGCTTTTAGATGCAAGTAAACTGCAGCAGGAAGCAGGGAGACCAGTCAGGAGGCTGGTGCAGCAGTGCAGGGGAAAGAGATGAGCAGGCTCTGGTGGGGGGAGCGGGGAAGGGGGTGGGCGCAGGAGAGAGGGGAGAGGGGTTGGGCTGGGGTGATGGGTCTTGCTGATAGACTAGATGTAGAGAAAAAGAGGAATCAGGATGTTTTCTGGATTTTTAGCCAGAGCCAATAGTGCTGCTAACTGAGATGGGGACAAGAGGATTAGAAATCAGGAATTCCAACTGGATATGTCAGCTGAAATACCTAGTTGGAGTCTGTTACGGGTAGACTTGTGTCCTCCCAAATACGTTAAAATTCTTGTTCCTAATTCCTGTGAATGTGACCTTGTTTAGAACCAAAGTCTTTGTAGATGTGGGCAGGTTAGGATGAGGTCATTAGAGTGACCCTCATCAACACAGCTAGTGTCCTCCTAAAAAGATGAAAATGCGGCTGCATACAGGGCCGAGGAGCACATTGGGTGAGCAGAGGCACCAGAGATGCACGTGATGATGGAGGTGGAGACAGGGTGATGCTGCTCTGGGCCAAGGGGCACTAGAGCCCCAGAAGCTAGAAGAGGCCAGAAAGGCTCCTCCCCGGGGGGTGGGATTCAGAGGAAGCTGACACCTCAACTTTGGACTTCTGACCTCCAGAGCTGTGAGACAGTAAACATCTTGCTTCAAACCATCAGGTTTGTGGTGCTTTGTTACAGCAGCTCTAGGAAGCGAATACAGCATCTAAGCCTGAGGGTGTCACGTGAGCACTGGGCTCCCCAGGCCTGGAGCTTAGCAAGTCGGCTCTTAGGCTCTTAAAGCCCGAGACTAGACAAGATTGCTCAGAGGAGGAATTAGAGGGAGTTGAGAGGGAAGAGAGCCCATGGAGAGACAAGGTGGGTGTAGAGGGAGGGTTGGAGGCCCGGGGAGCTCTTTCAAGGAGCTGAGAGCTGGCCTGGCTTTGCTCTTTGGATTTGGGAAGAAGAGGGAGATCAAAAGCAATAAGGGAGGAGGTTGTGAATGATGTTGACAAGAGAGATGTCAGGTGGTGGAGACAGAACCAAACTGAGATGCCTAAAAATGAGGTTATTGGAGGTGCAGATATTGGCAATGACAAGATTCAGGATGCAATCCTGTGAATGGGTGGAGAAAAAAGCAAAAAGGTAACAGAGTCTGGAATTCTGGAAAGAGGAAGAAGTCTCTTTTTTTTTTTTTAAGATTTATTTATTTATGCATAAAAGAGCTGGGGTACAGGCCAGAGTTGAGGGGGTGAGAGGATTCACCAGAGACAGAGTAGACAACAGAACAGGCAGAAATACACTGCTAAAGGAAGCAAGGGGTGGGACAGGAGAGGTCTGCTGCGCCATGTGGGTTGCTCCCTGGATGGCCCAGGATCCAACTCTTGCTTCAGAGGCTGCGGACAGCTTCATAGTGCTGCGCTTAACCCCTTGCACCACCAGGCAGACCCTGGAAGCACCTCTTAAGACCTGACATATGTGGTTATGAAAAAAAAAAAAGCTCCCTGTTTTCTTTTCTTTTTTTTTAAAAGATTTTATTTATTTATTTATATAAGCACTGGGGTACAGGCTAGAGGTGCGGGAGGGTGAGAGAATTCACCAGAGACAGCAGGGAGCAGGAAAGGCAGAAGGACCAAAGTACACTGCTGAGGGAAGCAGCGGACGACACAGGAGAGGTCTGCCCCACCATGTGAGAATCTCCCTGGCCGTCCTGGAATCGAACTGGCGCTGCAGAGGCTGCGGACAGCTTCACAGTGCAGTGCTCAACCTGCTGCGCCACTGGAGAGGCCCTGTTTTCTTTTCTTTCTTAAAAAGATTATTTATGCATACAAGTACTGGGGTACAGGACAGAGATGTTGGGGTGAGAGGATTTACTAGAGACAGCGTGGCGAACAGAATAGGCGGATCTACTGAAATACACTGCTAAGGGGAGTAGCAGGTACACTGCTAAGGGGAGTAGCAGGAGACAGGAGAGGTCTGCTGCTCCATGTGGGTAGCTACCTGGCCAGGGATCGAACTCATGTTGCAGGGGCTGCAGGTAGCTTCATAGTGTTGCGTTACTTAACCCCTTGCACCACCAGTGAGGCCCCTCCCTGTTTTATTTAACCTTCATCCTGGCCAGGAGGAGGCTGGGCCGTTGGAAGGCAGTGTCTCCAGGGGACAGCCAGGTGTCCACAGAGCAAGACATGTTTGGGGAAGGGCTTGAGGGGGTGGCTGGCTGAGCCCCAGAGGATGTGGTGGAAAGGTAAGGGATGGCGGAAGAGGTGGGCGATGGAATTCAATTAGCAGCTGCACAGAGTCACTTGGGGATTCAAGTCCATGGGAGTTGGATGATGTGGAAGGCTAGGACTTGTGACAGTAGGTGTGAGGGGGCAGTGTGATTTGTCATTGTCATTGAGGAAGGTAGCCAGTTGAAGCCACATACAGTACAGAGTATGAGGACTTTACTGGAGAAAAGGGTGATTGAAATACATACAGCACTCCCAAGGGTCTAGTGCTATGCTAGACACAGATCCCAGGACACCCCACATGATAGGTGCTCAGCATCCTGTGGGTGACTACGACATGTGTAAGCACTTTTGATTGTTTAATATGGAAATAGTTTGTCCTTGGTCCCTTGATGAAGGTCATCCTTGTGTCCACGTCTGACCAGGGACTGTAGTAGTGTCTGCCTTAATTAGGACAGGAGTCAGGAAGGTGATCTGTCCAAGGCGGGGGCCTAGGACACCCCTGCCCCCAACCCCTGTTCTGGACTAAAACCCCACACCCTCCTTCCAGGTCCTTCTCTGGAAACTGAGCAGGCAGAGAAAAAGGAACAGCCACAACCTTCCCTTAGAAAAATAGCCACGGCAGCCCTGCCTTCCTTTTGCCCTCCTTTTCTCTCTTAGTTTCTGTTTCTCCAGAAGAAATCATCTGTGTCTTTTAATTCCTATTTTTCTAGTCTTCCTGACCCCATCTGGCCTTGCCTTTGTTTCACTGAGGCTGGGGCCGCTCTTTCTCTCCCCAGGATCTCCCATAAAATGTTTCCTTCCTATCTTGGCCCCTCCCCCAATGCCACTAGGTGTGAGTCCAAGGCAGTTTTCAAAGAGGCCTCTGAAGTTCCCCTGATGTCGCGCCCCGGTGTCTGAGGTGACCTGGCCTGGTCTCCCTGTGGTGGAGAAAGTGTCTCTTTGTGCTGGCTGATGAATGGCTGCCCTGTCCCGTTCAGGACCTCGATACCCTGAGAGTAACAGGAGAAAGCCCACTCCACTCCTTGGGCTCTGCATTTGCTGCTCTCAGCTTTCTTTGGGGGCCTCGGGCGTTCAGGCAGGTAGCTGGCTGGCTCAGTCTTCCAAAAGCAACAGCAGGAGAGCAGTCTGGGCGTCCTTTCTGCCCTAGGCTCTGGACAGAGCAGGGCCTGCTCAGAGGCCACTCACACCCATGGCCTTTCTGCCGCATCATGCAGGCTCCATCCTGTCTACCTTATCCTACTTGCAGGGATTTGGGTCTCTCACCAGGACATGAGGCCTGTTGAAATGCTGTTTCCCTCTGTGACAAGTGCTTGAACTGTAGGATTTCCAGGCTGGAGAACATCTCACCTGGGTGGACATCCTCACCTTTGCCTGTAGACAAGACAGCAAGCCAGTCCCTTTCTGAGGGAGACTCTGTGATTGTCCCTGTTTCAAACTGCAAAACTCAATTCAGTCCAAATATGTGTGAAGTGCCAATTTTATTGTTATGTTGCTTTGCATATCATTTCATTTAAATATTTCATTACTCATTTTGGTGCTCAGGATTACTGGAGATGTACTCAGGTTACAATACCACAATGGTTGTCAGGTGAACCACGAAAGGATTCTCTGTTCCCTCCTGTGCCCCATGCACTCGGATCACTTCCCAGTAGTTGCTGCTACCAATGTCTTGTGCAACACGTGTTTTTCATAGTCCGTATACGTATAATTTCACCTGATCTCCAGAGCAGCTTTCTCAGATGGGTATTGTGAACCCCACTTGGAAGATGAGGGGGCTGTGGCTCAGGAAGGCTAAATGAAGTGCGCAGAGTGTGTCAGTAACAGCGGCAAGTCCATGTGAGGTCTGTGAAAGTCCCGGCCTAAGTTTCAGCTACACCGTGTCCCATGTTCCTGATCAGCTCTTCAGTCATTTCCCTCCCTCCTGCCACAGACACAGCTACTCGCTCAGCAGGGTTGGCTTGAGAGCCCCTGTCCTAGGGCCCTGTCCTAGGTGCTGAAGGCTCGTGGAGAGTCTGGATTGCATAGACCCTACCCTCATGGGGCTCGCTGGTGAGCTGGGGACACTGGCAAATACCTGACATCTAGCGGAGAGGCGGCCGGGCTCTGTGTGTGGCACCAGGCAGGCCACTCCCCCTTTCCGACCGCCAGTTTCCCCATCTGTCCCATGGGGATAAACTGAGCTGTGAGAATCTGGGAAGATTAGGCGTGAATGTGCTTGGGCATCATGCGCCCGCAGCACATGGACAGGCACGGAGGCCAGCGCTGTGGTACCTTCCCTGTGTGTGGGCCAGCGTCTCTGCAGAGTGGCACAAGTCACTGGGCAGCAGAGATGTCATTATCCATGGTCTTCACTCCAGGGTTATCTTTAGCAGGCAGTTATCTTTAGCGCTAACAGACAGTAACTAGAAGTAAAGTGGGAGGAGCGTATGGGGTTGTCCTAGAATGAGAGATAACAAGTGAGCTGTTTCCAGAACACTAGGCTGCAGGGCCTGGAGATGTCGGCCAGGTTATACATGTAACTACTATGCTGGGCGGCTCGCCCACTTCCCCTAGGAAGCCCCTCACTTCCCCCAGGAAGCCAAAGTCTGGGCCTTCCCCTCCCGCCTCCCCCTGACCATGATGGATGTTTACTTGCCTTCTAAAGCCAGTTTCCAGTAGCTCAAGGGCCTTCGCACAAGTTTCTCTTGCCCAGCACTCTCCCCGCGGCCTCCCGCCTCCACCTAGCTATCTTTTTTTATCCTTAAGACCTTTGCTTAAGTCTCATTTCCTCAGAGAAGCCTTTCAGGGCTCTCAGAGTAGATTAAGGGCCCTTGCTATCCACACCCTTCCCCTCCCCCAGCTCTCCTGATTAGCTCATATCACACAAGTCAATGCCCATCTTGTGCACCAGACTGTCCACTCCAGGGGAGTGGGCACCATGCCCGCCCATTCCCCTATGTAGCCCCAATATCCACCACAGAGCCTAAGACATTTGTTGAATGAGTGGCTGGATTTGGTCGCTCCTGCCTCTGGGTTTGAAACTTGTCTGTTCCTGGGTATGGCTCCTCTGACACATCCGTAATTTTATTTTATTTTTTACATGCCCTCGCATCTGGATCTTCTCCCTTTATGACCCTGCCTGGCCCCAAGGGGTGGTCCTGCATATTGCTTGCCTGCTCGATGAATGAATGAGTGAATGAATGAATGAATGAATTCTTGGCAAGGAGTTGCTTTGAATCAGGCGTTTCCCGCTCCAGCAGTTAATGAGCTGTCTTCCCAGGTGGCCGCGGGAAGGACCTGGGCGTGAGGAAGATTATGCTGGAGATGATGTGGCCCGTGAGGGGGAAGCAGAGTGCTTTAGGGCCGACTCCTCTTTGTCACTGCTTGCTGCTGTGTGGAGGCCGGGAGACGGCCCTAAGGGAGGGCCTTGCTCACTGACCGGCTCCGAGGCTCTAGGGCCCTCTCTGAGGCGGCGGCGGGCCTGGCTCAGGTGACTGACCCCAGAGGCACCGGGCTTTATTCTTGGAGAGGGGTGAAATGAGAGAGCGGGAGGTGCTGAGATTTCTATCCTCTGGGCTTCCGCCCCCACCCCCTTCCCAGCCCATCCCGGCCCCCCTCAGTCGGTCGGTCCCCAAGACACCCGCTAGAACGCGGAGAGCAGAGAGGTCAGGCCGAGCGGGCCGCCGGGGGAGGGGCGGCGCGGCCCTCCGGCTGGTGTCCTCTGTGTCTGGAGCCAAGGCCCCGGGCTCTCGGCCCCCGCGAAGCGAGGCGAGCCGGAGCTGTGCGGTGAATGCAAAGAGCCGGCGAGCTCCCAGCCCGGCGCCGCCGACGGCGTCCTCAGGCGCAGCCCAATGAGAAGCGAGCAGATAATTTATTCTCTAATCCCGGTTCGGGTGCCCGGCGCTGGCGAGCGGCGGGGGCTGGGGGTGGGTCTCGCGCCTCCTCGCCCCCTCCCGCCGGCCGCCCCTCCCCGCCCCGCGGGCTCCCGGCGCGCACACACACATTTCCTGACAATTAGCGAGCACACCTTGGCCGCGCGGCCTCCGGCGGCGCCGCAGCTTTTGTCTCCCGCCCGCCGGGCGGCGAGGCGCGGGCGGCTGGGCGCGAAGTTGCGGCTCCGCGGCGCTGCTCCGGAATGCCGGCCGCCCGCTGCCGTCGGGGGGGCCGGGGGCGGGGGGCGGGGGGGGGGCGGACGCTCCGGCCCCGGGGCTGGGGGGCTGCAAAAGAGAGAAGAGAAAGAAAAGTAAGGCAGCTCTGGCCCCTCTTTGTTATAACCCTGAGTGTGTGCGGGCGTGTGCGCGCGCGGGAGTGTCTGTGCGCGAGTGTGTGCATGTATGGGTGCGCGCTCGTGTGCAAATGCGTGCATGTGTGTGCGGGCCGGGACCGGCCAGGAGCCGCCGGACCCGAAGCCGCCGGGCGGCAGGGCCAGAATGGGAGTTGAGCCGCGTCCCGGGTCTTCCTCGCTGCGCCCGGACGTCGGGCGTGCGGGCAGGTAGCGGTCCAGCCCTGGCCGGCTCCCCAAAGGTCTGCGCTCGGAGTTTGTTCACAGAGCCCTTGCGGGCGGAGGGCTGGGGGCCGGGCGGCGCCGCGGCCTGGCCCGGGATGGGGCGTGCGGGCAATGGAGCCGCCCGCTGAGGGTCTGCCCCGGCCGCAGGGGGCGCACTAGAGGGTCTCCCGGCGCCGAGCGCGGCGCGGACGCCGCTACGCGGTCCCCTGACGTCCAGGTAGGAGCCTGTCCTGGCGGCCGCGAGCTGGGGTGAGGCGCGAGGCTGTGGAGGGGGCTGCGGGGTGATGAGGGGATAGCGGGGCGGCGAGCGCAAGTCTGTCTGAATGCCAATTCCCTGAAGTTCAGCGCATGGGTTGTCATTTCCCACCTTAATGCATATTTATGCTGCGCTGAAAGAGGCTTCATAATTAACTCCCGGAGTCATCCGCAGAGGTTAAAGGGACCCCGAAGATTTGTGCATTGATTGGGTACCACGGCGGTGTGTGTGCGCGCGCGCGTGTGCGTGCGCCCCGTTCGAACCCATTGAGAAGAATAATTATTTTTCTCCACTGGAAGCTAAGCAGAGAATCAGACAAGGAGGGAACAGAGAGAGAGGGAGAGAGAGTGAGAGTCTGGAGAGGGAGAGAGGAAGAGAGAGAGAGAGACAAAGGAAGTGAGTGCAAGAGAGGAGCCGGCTTAGCCTCCGAACTGTGAGTACTGAACGGAAACAGGCAGAAAGTGCTGCGAGTCGGGGACCCCCTCGGCCTGGCAGCGGGCGGGGGGCGGCTGAGAAGGACCGGCGTCTTCGCCGGCTGTGGGGGCGAGGGGGTTGACTGGGCGAGGAGGGGCCCTTGGGGCTTAAGGGGACTCTAGGATTGGGGTTGAAACACTCACCTGAAAGCCAGCGCTGACCGGCCTGGCCTGGGGCTGCCTGGCCTCGGGCTGCGTCAACCACCGCCCCAGGTCGGCCACTGGAAAGCCCCCTACCCCACCCCCACTGCCTTTGTTCCTTTTAAAGGTTTTTGCAGCTGGTGGGATTCTGGGGGGAGGTGCGAGGGAGCTAGAGGCCTCACTCAAAGGGCTCCCCAATCTCCTTCTCTGGGCTGGGGGAAGCCCTCTCTGGAGCCTTTTTTTTTTTTACCCCCTGCTATGGGGTGGGATGGGGAAGGGGCTATAAATGAGGCAAGAATCAGGACTTCACGACATCCGTGCAGTTGTTTAGCACTAAGAAGGGAAAACAGAGGTGTCCTCTACCCCAGGGGCAAAGGTCCTCAGGAGACCTGGCTTGGGAGCCTGGGGAAAGCCATTTCCTTGGGCAAAATCACCAGCTCTTGGCCTTGGCCTGCCTCTGTCTCCCCTCCTCAATCCTAGGGCCTTTCTACACCTAAGAGGGGCTGGAACTGGAGGCCGGCTAGGGAGGGGGAGCCATGGCCTGGGTGGGGTCTAGGACGCAGGTCCCAGAGGACAGCTGCCTCCTTTCCTGAGATAGGGTGTCCTCAGGGAACCAGCAAGACCCCAGCCCCTGTCTCTACCAAATTGATCAGGAGAGGGCGCCTGGGGGTCCAAGGGAGAGCCCCCTTCCTGACCGCAGTCCATTGCCTCCCTTTGCAAGCCTGAGCCGGCTCTTCTCCCCTCAACCCTCACTAACAAATTCTTCAGATCTGATTTTACTCTTTCCTGGTCATTTTTCAGTGTCCCTTCCTCCGCCAGTGAATAACTTAGCCCAACTTAAGCCTTCGAAGGACAAACTTTGGAGGGAAATGTGGCTCTTTTGAGGCTGGAATGGGAGCCCCAAAACCAGAGGTGGATGGGATTGTCCTCTAAGAAGTACCTTGGGGGTGATTTTGGTGACCCGTGAATCCTTCTTACGCCCACCAGGAGGCCCTTTTTAAGGCTCTGATTCAGAACAGCTTCCATCTCAGCTCCCCATCACCCCATGACCTGTCCCGGTGAGGAGAAAGAAGAGCGGCTGAGCTCTCTCTCACACAGAAACACTTCTCCCAAGAGACCCTGACCCCTCAACTGCCCAGCCTGAGAGGGAGACAGACAGACACACAGACTTATGTCCAGCTAGGGACATTGTCATAAAGGCATGAAGAGGAAGGAGAGACCCTTAGTGAAGAAGCAAGTTCCGTGGGTCTGAGACAACAGGTCAGGGAGGGGCACTGGTCTGAACGCCATCATGTCTGGGGCCTGTCCCCACTGGGCACCTGCTTGATGACTGTGCCTTCCTGCTGCTGTCCCTGGTGCCTAGCACCGTGCCTGTTCCATTCAATGTGCTCTGTGCATGTTGGCCAAATGAGCATCTGCCCCACCCCCTATCCAGCACCTTCTCCCGCCCTTTTCTCTGCCAACCCCTCCTCTAAGTTACTCCCTAGGTCCTTGGTGGTGTCCAGCTGTGACATCCTTTAGGCCAGGCCACCATCTATGTATGTGGGCTGAGGGTGGTCTGGGAGAAAAGCAGTGGTGGGTGGGAATGGGCCTAGGCAAAACTTGGGACCATTTGATATTCATGAATTGCTCAGGTCCAAGCTCCTGAGTTTGCCAATGACCCTCGGTTGTGTTTCTTTTTAGCAGCTGACTGCTCTGAGAGGCAACACTGGCAGGGCCTGTGCTGGGGGCAGGTTGCACAACCACTGCCCTTCCCAGCGCTTTTCTCCCTCCCACAGCCCAGCCCTGGAACTTAGTAGAGATCAGATCCAGGGGCTGGAGGTTCATATTGTAGTTACCCCACCCCCAGCTTCCTGCCCCTGGGTCTCTCTCTCTCTCTGCCCTGGTTGTCTGAGCCCATTCCTAGGTCTGCCCTTCCTTCCCCTTCTCCGAGGGCCCAGGGATCCTGCCAGCCTAGGGGCTCCCTGTGTGGCTGGGAAGGCTCAGAACTGAGGCTCCTGAGACAACCAGAGCCCTTGGGAAAAAAGAAAATTCATGGCTGACCTCTCTGTGCTCTTGCTCAATGGAGCAGCACCCTCCCTCGGGGAGGGGGGGCTCCCAAGCCAGAGACTGGGAGGGAACCAGAGTGTATCATGCTGAGGCGAAGGAAAGAGCCAGGGAGAGGGCCTGGAGCTGCAGGGAAGGCACCTAGTGGCCTCAAGCAGGAGGTCACTCTGGTCTTGGTGGCACGCACACAGCTGGTTTGCTCCAGCTCTGAGCGCAGAGCCTACGAGGTCCATGTGGGACGGATCTTCTCTAGGATCTGTTCTTTGCCAGGGGCTGTACCCACAGGTACAGCCATCCCAACTACAACTCCACATCTAGAGAGGCCTGTTTGGGGCAGAAGCAGCAGAATCAAATCTCTGGGGCTCTTCTCACGTCTGGCAGTACCTTCCCCACGGAGGGGGTCAGATGCCAGGGTATGTTTGCTGCCTCTCCCCACAGAGACCCTCCTGGAGAGTGCAGGCATGAGGAACTCTAGCTGCAAGCCAAGGGAGAACCTAAATCTCTTGTCCTTGCTTGCCAGCTTCGTCCTCTTTCACCCACCCTCCCCATGTCCTCTAAGCCAACAAATACATCCTCACCTCATTCACCCTACACTCTTAGAGTAACGTGGCGTGTCCAGTTTAGTCTCTTCCAGGTTGGAATGTGTGCTGTGTGGCAGCAAGTCCTGCCTATCCAGTATCTTCCTAACATCCTGGTTTCCAGTCACCCTGGGCAATAAGACTGAGCTGCTGCAGGGTGCCAAGTCCCAAAAGACACCCAGGCCTATGCAAAGCTCTGTGAGAATTCAGTTCCGGTGTAGACTCACAAAGTCTTGGAGTTGATGGAAGCTTCCATGTGCTCTGTCTCACTTCCTTCCAGGGGCAAGAATCCCTCCCACACTGCCTAGCAGTTATCGGACACTTACTGGGTGCCTGGCAGTGGGTCTGAGAGTGGTTGTGCACCCTGTGTTTGACTGCTGCTGGCGGGGCGCCCACCGGCTCCTGCTGGAGCAGGTCCAGTTCTTGGTCAGTCTTTTCGTGGGTGGAGTCCAGTCTGTACACCTAGCCTCTTCCTGCTCTGTGCAGGGCCCTCAGAGTGTCTGCTCTCCCGTGTCTGCAGGGAACTGCGGGTCAGGGCAGGCAAAGTCTCTGGCCAGCCACCCCTCACCTCCCACTCTCCTCATCTCTTTGCCCCCTTCTAGTCTGCTTATTTCCTGGCTCGTCCCTCTACTGTCCTTGTCAGCGTGCTCCCTCTCCAGACTCGCTCTCTCAGCTTTCTGCCCTCTTCTCTAGGAGCAGAAAATGCCCAGGCAGCCTCTATAAGCCTCAGTTTTCTTATCTACCAAATGGGAATAACGATTTGTGTTGCTGAATGATGACCCTTAGCCGGGCCTAGCACAAGCATGACACCTGGTTTTCACTCAGTAAAATAGCTCCTTCCCTTTCTCCCTCCCCTTTTCTCCTCTATAATTTCTCTGCTGTCACCTCCTGTCCTCAGTGTTATCTCTCCCAGTTCCATCTCCTCCCCTTCTGTTTTGTCCCCCATTTCCTTTCACTCCCTCCTGGTTGACCCCCACCTCCCACCCCACCTCCTGCCACAGGCTGGTGACAGGCCCAGGCTGTGATGACAGCTGAGTGGCTTCTCAGCTTCTCATTAGAGGCCCGAGAATGTGTGGAGTCATGAGGGACAATGGGAGTGCCAGGAGGAAGAAAGGGGCCTCTGTTGGCAGAATCTCCCCAACCCTGGGCTGGGCTGAATGGAGTACCTGAGGGGCAGGGAGGGGTGGAAACTGGAGGTGGAGAGGCCACAGGTGGCAGACATGGGGGACTGGCAGGGCTCTCTGGAGTCAGGCCCTGGGAATTCTCAGCATCTGTTGGCATTTCTGGGGAAAGCTCAGCCCTCAAAGGTGACTGTCTCCCTGTCTCCCTGGAGTGGCCTGTCCTGGCATCGAGCGGGAAAGCCAGAGAGACCCTCCCAGGGGCCCTGTGAGGTGTCTTTCTACCCAGGCCCCAGTCCTACCCCTGCAGCCCCTTACAGAGCTGAAGAAAGTTTGGGGGTGTCCCCAAAGGAGAAAGGATTGTAGAGATGGCCCAGCTTGAAAAGGGTGAGTCTTTGGGGGTTTGCACTAAGTTCTGGCCCCTCACAGGAAAGCAGAGAGTCAGAGAGTCAGTATTGGAGAGAGCAGAAGAGGTCTCCAGGACAGGCCTTTGCCTGGAACCTGATGGCTGTCACCCTCCCCTCCCCCAAATCCTTCTGGACTCAGAAACACCTTGCCCAGCGACTACCCTTTTGGCACTTTCTTGGGGCTCCTCAGGTGGCTGGTGGGGTAGGCAGGGCTGAACCATTCACCTAGTGGCTAGACTTGGGGTGGACTGGGCTATTGTGACCAGCGCCAGGTGAGGTCAGTAGATGACCAGACCTGAACTGGACTGAGGAGCTTCTAGGCAGAAGGACAGACACATGTGGGAGCAGTCGATGCAGAGGGGGGAGGCGTGTGGGGCAGTCGAGGAGAAGTAGGGCTGCGGAGGTGGGGGGTGTCACCTCAGGTCTCCTGCCAAAAATTAAACCATAAAAGAGCTGGAGGGGAGTGGCAGGGGAAGGAAGGACAGAAAGGAGATGGGGAGGGGGAGGGGACAAAACAACCCCTCACACCAATAGCCCGGCAGGGGACGTGAGTAATACATGGCTGCTTCAGCGGGAGCGAGATCAAAAGCAAGTAGATACTAGAGGTTTGTGCTTCACCGACCAGACAGCCAGAGGCTCAATGAGACCTTTGTTACCCAGGGCCAAGTCAGGGTTGAAGGAATACCTGACTGCCGCCGCCCCCACACCCAGGGCCACCAGGCTGGGGGAGGGGCACCAGGTCTTCACTAGAGTCAAGTTGAGTTGGGCTCAGCTTGGACCTGGCTGGTGGTGGGCGGGAAGAGGGCGGAGGCCTGCCCTCCCTGAGGCGTGGAGCTTCTGGGGGTGAGGGAGAAAAAGCCAGGTTGCCTGAGAGGCAGGAAGTGGCTCTGCAGGAGATGGAGGGCCAGGGGCCCCCGGCCCAGCAGGTGAGCAGCCCCTGGGCCCCAGTGCTGGCCCAGGGTCCCTTGGGAGGGGACTGAGGGTATTCTACTTGAGGACCACTCTGCAGGTCCTATGGGTCCCGACCTGGATGCTGGGGGCGCATGGGAGAAGAAGGAAAAGGGAACCAGAGGCCTTAGGGGTTGGGGTTGATGACCCAAAATTCAGTTAGGAAGTTGGAGGATGTCCAGTTTGGTCCTAAGGTTGGGCAGGACTGGGGTGTGTGTGTGTGTGTGAGAGAGAGAGAGAGAGGTTGTTCTGGCCGGTGAGCCTGTCCCGAAGCTATACGAAGGGCTGAGATAGGGGCTGCCGCCACTCTTTGGCAGAGATTAGGCCTGATCAGGGTCTATGTCCTCTTACCAGCCTGTTAGGGGTCCCTGAAAGGTCAAGGCCAGGCTTGAGGATCTGAATCCCTTGACCTTGGGCAGCAGGAGCACCCAGAGGCCCAGTCCTCCAAGGCTGAGCTGCCTATAACTGACCCATGATGGGGGGAGGGAAAGGGGACAGTACATGTGGTTAGAACACGTTTTTCCAGGGTCTTGAAACCTTGGTCCCCCTCGACTCAGCTCTTCACCCTAGTTCTGGAGATGCCTGTGCCCACGATGTATCCTGCCAGCGAGAGGCAGGACACTAAGTTCCCCCTCCCACAGGACCTCTCAGGGCTGGCTCCAGGGCCGGTTGCCCTAGGTTGGTGGGGATTTCAAGCGCAGGCCCTTTTTCTGCCTCCGTCTAGGCCTGAAGACAGAGACCCCACTCCCCACAGGCCATGCAGGACTGGGTGTAGCTGGTGGCTGCTCATGCTAGTCTAGGAAGTGGGCCAGCCCCCAGCCTCGAGGGTGCCCAAGAAACTTGTTCAGCCTTCTAAAGAAAGGGCAGGCTTTTGTCTGCTCTCCTTTACCCAGACCCTCCTTTGCCTGCTTTGCTTCCTGTGCCTGGACTAGAAAGGGTTAAGCTTTGTAAAGAGAGAGCCTAATGGGGGGGTGGGGGGCTGCAGTAGCAAAGAAAGATCCGGCCTTATTCTCCTGGGGAGGGGGTAGTTAAGGACCCCAGGCAGGGGGCTGGGGGCTAATTAAGGCAATTGGAGAAGGTCCTTTATGGCCAGGAAGCCACCTCTCCTATACCCTGGAGTGAGGCCCATTGTGCGGGGGGCCTTTGTGGAGCAGAACTGGAAACTCATTACTGGGATGGCTTTAATGCTTTGGGGCCTGGGAAGGTGGTGGGGTATGGTGAAAGAAAGTAACCTGGGGGGCCTCAAACCTCGAGGGAGGCAGTGTGGGTGGCTGGGGCTGGTGGGAAGGGAGTAAGGTCTACTTAGGTACCCCCACCTCCCTGCTTCCTTTTGAGATTCCCGCCGCCGGACCCCCTCAGCTCTGCTGTGGCCTATGGCTTTTCATTCCTATGTGATTGCTGTTCCAAATTCATGTAGGGCTAAAAGCCATGGGCTACAGTGAGGGGCGTGCTCCTGCTCCTGCTGCTCTTGCAACCCTCCCCCCAACACACACAGGACCAGGCTGGGGGTTACAACAGAAGGGGACTCTGCTTGAGGGTGGGGCATGCAGGGGATCTGGTAGCCAGTGACTGGGGCTAGGCCATGTAGCCCTGGCGGAGTCTCTTTCCCTGTCTGAACCTGTCCCTCTGAAATAAGGCTGGACTGGTGACCTTGGAGGGGGCTACCCCCTGGGGCTGGAAGGAAACATTTAAGGTAGGATAAGGGCTTTGAATGAGTCCCTTTCCCCTTGTTATTGGGGCCCAGCATGCACCAGTTTTCAGACATACTGGGCCAGTAGCACTTTAGCCTTTGCTCCATGCTCTAGGCCAGCCACTGAGGAGAGAAGCCTCAGCAGCATAAGAGCAGGAAGGCTGTGAGTTGGAACCCAGGGCTCCTAGCTCCTGGTTTGCTGCCCTAACCAGGCACGCCCTCCTGAGTCTGTGATGATACCTGCTGTCCCTGTTCTTTCTGCCTATCACTCATCTGGCTTGGATCCTTAGGCCTATTTCTACCCAGCCTCCCATTTAAATCTGCCAAACTTCATCCTAGCCATCCCGGAGGACTCCAACAGATGGAAATCAAGCAGCAGTATGGCTGGAGCAGCCGAGGAAGCACTCCCACCTCCTTCCCTTTTCAGCCTCCTGTCTGTCTGGGATAGACCACTGAAGAATCAGAGGACTGTATTTGGTATGGAGAGTCAGAAGGCAAGTTCCCTATAGTGCCTTAGAGTCCTGCATTTACCCAGTGCCTGCTGTGTATCAGGGTCGATTTTACCCATCTGACCCGCATGAAAGAGATACTGTTGGTACCCCATTTTACTTATGGGTAATCTAAGGCACAAGGGAGCTGGGAAACAGGTCCATGTTCATATGGCTAGTAGGGGGCAGCACCTGCCATGGACCTGTGGTCTCCTGCAGCCTGCCGGTGCTAGCGGAGCCTGCCAGCAGTGTTGGGAAAGAGGTCTGAAAACAGCCAAGTGCTTCTCCCAGGATGCGTGTCCACAGGTGGCCCTGTGGCTCAATTCCAGTCATTCTTTGTCCATCACTCCTTTTCCTAGTTTTCCTTCTCCAGCTGGAGCAGAAGGGAGGGAATGAAAACAATAGTAGAAGCACAGAGAAAGCCCAAGTCAGTTGGGTTTTGCCTGAGGCTAAGCAGGCCACTTCTCTCCCCCAAGTTCCCCAGTTTAGATGGTGGAAAAAACAGGGATGAGAATTTGCCAGGGTTTCTCACCCCCTCTGGCTTCTCTGCCAGAGATCAGGGGTGACATAGCACCTTCCACACCTCCCTTGTCCTGCTGCCCCAGACTCAGGATGAGCTTCTCCATCCTCTGCTCTGCTCTGTGGGCATCCAGGTACCTGAGTTACTCCTCTCAGCTCCCAATCTCCTAGTTGCACAGTCAGGTTGGAGCAGTGTCCCCTTCTTGCCCCCCAAACTGGGTCTTTCTCAGGAATCCTGCTGCATAGTTTTGGGGGAAGTCCCCAGTGCTAGGCTGGGTCTGGGAGGACTGGAACAGAGGAACCCCTCCAGAGACTGGGCCAGGGAAGCACCAGCAGGGTAAGGCACTCTGTCGGGGTTGCTGAGTGAATTGTGAACGGGGAGAAAAAGGGGGTGGACTGAAAGCTGGACTAGCTAAAGGTAGGGGCACAGCAAACCCCCCAACTCAGCAGCTGGCCTTAGACAATCTCCTCTTTGCTGGGACTGGCCTGGGGTGCTTCTGGGGTTACAAAGATATAGCTCCTTTCAATTCTTTGTCTTTTGGCCGCTGCCAGCGGGGCAGGCATGGTGAAGATAGGCAATTATATATTTCACATAATTGTTGAGCAGAACTGAATAGGCAAGCTGGCCTCATGCCCTCTCTCCCCAGAGGACGCGCACATTAGAGTGCTTGCTGTGCTGCCCTGCGCCCTACTGCAGACAGCTGAGGCCTCAGTATTCAGAGCAACCTAAGCCCTTTCCACTGCGCACAGAGCTACGCAGCCAGGCCTCCCTTGGGAGAGCGGGCGCCTGTTTAACAAGGCTGAGATTCAGGGGAATCTTTTGGTTGTTTTTGTCCCATATTTTGGAAATACAATTTGCTCCTTTCTAAATGCAAAGTCTATCAAACATAATCTCTGTCCCCTCTCTAGAAGGGGACAACATTAACATTTGGTCTGGTGGCCCTTTGGGTACTGAAGTCTGGACTGTCCGGGTACAATTGAATAAAGCGATTGTACCCGGCATGGACCACCAGGTTTCCAGCCGCTCCGCACGCCGAGCACGCCACCCTGGTCATGCTTGTGACGGCTAAGCGGGGTAGCCTCTGCCTGGCAGGCCTGGAAGACCCTGGAGGCCAGGGCAGAAGGACATTTCAAGACTGCAGGTTCTGGCCCCTCTCACTCCCTTGATGCCCTCAGAATTTCTGCTTGAATGCCCTTGTAGTCTTGAAAAGTGGGGGGAGCTTCCCCTCTTTCTTCATAAGGGAGACAAGCAAGAAACAGCAACTGGGTGCGGGTATGGGGTGGCATCTGGCCCAGGCAGGCTAGGACCTCTGAGGCCCTCAAACGCAGAGAAGACTTTGGCTGCAGATTCCAGTAAGTAGAGGCCAGGGCTCAGTTTCAAGCAGGCCAGGAAGGAGTTAATCTCCAAGGAGAACCTCGGCCTTCTCCCAGACTGGAGGCCTGTGCCCAGCTTTGCTGCTGCCAACTCTGGGAAGAAGTCCTGGGATCTGTAGTTTGTGCCACCACCCACCCCTGGCCGGCCTGTTTATCAACACCATCTTGCAGACTACAGTTCCCAGAAACCTAGAGAGGCCAGGCTTTGGGGGAAGGGGTGGGGTGTGAGGCTCAGTGGCAGCAGGAGCGAGAGGGAGAGGGAGGAGGTGGGGAGAGAAAACCCAATTCAACCCCTTCCTTTTTAATTCTTTCTCCTGGTGTGTCTGCTCCACCGCCCGAGCTAATCCCCCAAATCCGGTCTCCTAAGCCGCAGCTGCTTCCCTGCGCAGTGATGAATGGCCCGGGGAGGGAAGGTGAATTCATATTTTAATTACTGAGGCGCGGTGCTGAGGGCTGCTGGGGAGGGGGCGGAGGGTTCAGCTTTGTTCCCGACGCAGGGGGCTCCCCTCCTCACCGGGTCACTTTTGCCCTTTACCTGGAGGTGGGGGTGGGGCAGAGTAAAGATGGGGGTGCCTTGCTGGAAGCTGCTCCTGTTTTAGAGGTGTGGAGATGGGATGGGAGGAAAAGTATCCCTTCCTTGTTGGTCAGGGAATTCCTGGCAGGTCCCAACACTTACAAAACACCTTCCAAACTGCACCCTCCCCACCCCCCCACCCGATGCGCTGCCCACTTTAGTGGAGGATAGCGCTCAAACTGGGAGCACCACCTGGGACCTGGTGCTTGGACTCTGGAATCCCCTGGCTCTTGCTTCACCTTAGTTTCGAGCCTGCCTTCTTCCGCGTGGTCCTTTCACGTATCTCAGACCCACCTCCCCATTTGTTGGTGGACCCTAGGAGGGTGTCTGCATGGAGGGGAGAAGTGGGGTGAGGGCCCAGTGAAGGGAGGCTGGGGAGTCTCCTGGTGGTTCAGGATGATACTCTGTGGGTTGGCAGCTCTTCTGCTGGTTCCCACGAAGCTGGCTGGGCAGGGAATCAGCTTTGCCCCCATGCCCCAGGCCTCTTGGACCTGAGCTAGGGAATGTCCGGAGAGGAGGCTGGGGAAGAAACTAGGGCCAACAGCTTGCGGTCAGAGACAGCCAACTCTGGGGTGGCAGGGATTTGTCCCATGTCCACCTCCCTGTCCTTCCTGTTCTGAGTCTCTGGGGTCTGTTTTTCCATTCCTTGACCCCTCCTGTTCTTCAGGCATGAAAATTGAAGTTGGAGGGGAGAGCTGCAGGGTGGGACTGCACAGATGGGTGGGGCGTGCACGCAGGTGCTGGTTCACTTGCGTCATCAAGACTCCTGGACTCTGTCCATTCCAGCATTCAGCTCCCTTCCGTTCAAGTGGGCATAGCTAGAGGAGCGTCGTCGGGACCTGACTTCTCCAGGGAGCCCCCCAGCTGGTGCTGGAGCACTGACAAGTGTGAAGGGGTAAAGGTAGGGAAGAGAGTCCACAGACTCCTGCTGGGGCAGCGTAAAGAGGAACAGAGACCACCCTGGGAAAGGGCACCCCAACTGGGCAGAGGGAGGAAGAGAGGGGTTATAGCAGGGCCACTGACCTGGAAGGGGTGCTTTCCCAGGCCCGTGCCCAGCTCATCTCCAGGCCCCTGAGGTGGCCCTGTGCAGTAAAGAGTAGACATACTTGGGGGCGCCCCTAGCAGACCTTGCATCAAAGATGGGCCAGGCCTTCTCTGCCCTTAGAAATAGGTCCCAGGAACCCCGTGAGGCAGTCAGCTTTCATGTGGGCCCCTAGTCCAACTCTTGAGGGGCATACGTCATCTGTCCTCTGAAGTGTATCCATCTCTTCAGTCCTCCCATCCTATCCCGGAGTTCCCTACAGTGAGCAAAAAGTCGACATGCTTTCATCTCTCCCAAAGGACCCTGGGGAGGAACCATCACACCAGTGGGTACATTTTGCTGTTTTAAAGAAAGAGCAGGCATGGGCCTCCCCTGGTGGCGCAGCGGTTGAGCCCTGGGCTGCGAGGCTGCCCGCAGCCTCTGTAGCGCCGGTTTGTTCCCCGGCCGCCGGCAAGGGTCCCACAATAAATAAAGAAAGAAAGAGCAGGCATTGGAGGGGAGGTAGGATGGAGGGGGGGTCTATACTCCCTGGGGACCAGACACCCTAAGTTGTACCTAGACCTGGGGTGGGGTGGGGGAGTAATGGTCAAAACTACTTGCCTGACTTGTTTTAGCTATGAGTTCCTTCCCCACATCTGCTTTATGGTACCCCCTGACTTCTCCCCAGATGTGCTCCCTGTAATCATGGGAATGCCTTGATGGTGGTGCCCTTCACCTATACCCCTGGTAAAGAAAATGTATCTGGAAAGCAATTGCTGATTGCTGGAAAGGATACCTGCTCACTTTTTCCTGATCATGTGAGGATTCCCAATCCCCATCCAATCCCCATCTAAGTTTTAGGTCCCAAGTATTAGACCTTTGTTAATCCCCCGGGACACTGAAGTGAAGGCTTCGGCAGGGATGGCCACTTGCTTAGGGCGACACAACCTGCTGGCGTCAGAGCCAGGAATAGGGCCCAGGTCACCTAAGCCCCAGTTTAGAGCCCCGACTCTCTAGGTTTATCATGGGAGGGATCCAGAGATAGCTGCAACAGAGAGATCTAGAAATATAGTAGTTGTGTCTCGGCTCTGTCTATATATATCCTGGAGATTGCTCTCTGTTCTCTATATATACTTCAGGAGAGTGGGTGTGCTGGAAGGCGGGTGATTAAATAACCAGTCTACCTACCCATGCTGACTCAGGCTGGGCGGCTTGCCCATCCAGCTGGCCATGGGGAATGCAGGGCACCTATTAATTACAGTCACTCGCTGTGCTAGCAGGACACTGGGAGGGTGAGGGAAGGAGGAGCCTGACAAGACCCGGTTCTACTGTGGGCCCTAATCTTGGGGAGGGCCTGCGGCTTGCCCCCTGCTCCGTCTGGAGGACCAGGAAGGGAGTTTGTCCAAAGGAGCAGGGTAGACCAGACCTGTAGGTCTGTCTGGAGAGCCCCCACCTGGGTCGTGTCAGGTTCCTCACAGGCAGGGGAAGCACCGGGCCAGGGTCTGGGACTTACGATGTAATTTCTGTTGCCAAGAGGGGGCTGGGGAGGGCTGTGCCTCCTGCTGCCTTATTCCAAACCCTCCTACATAGCCTTCCCTCCTTCCCATAGCGTTTGCGCTGCTCCCAGGGTTCTTCCTGAGGAGAGAAGTATTCAAACCTGGCCCAGGATGCAGGCCTGGCCCCCACACTGGGTGCTTCCTTTGTGCCCAGCTGCTCCACTTGAGCTGGTTTGGAGGCACTTCTGTCCCTTCCAGGGTAGGCCTGGGGACAAAGGAAGGGCAGGAAAGTGAGCAGGAGGAATCTGTAGATGGCAGAGGCTGGGAGACCCCAATAAGTATCTGGGGAAAGAGATCCTCACAGTCTGAGAGCTGATCTCATAGCCCCTCCCGTTCCCAGCTGGACTGCCCAGGTACCAGAGGAGCCCTACTTCCTGTGCTGAGGGCTCTGTCCACCAGAGGTGGGGGACACAGGCCTAGCAGGGATAAATCCAGTCTCAGACTTGTGCCAGGGAAGAACCAAATCTTCACCTCTGTGTACCTACCCCAGTCCCCTTTGCCAGCTTAGGTGCTCAATAAAATAGTCTGTTGGTTGAAAGAACTCTCTGCTGTCTGTTTGCCTGAGGACTGGTATTTATGTTCTAAAGTGACCAAAGAAAAGTGCATTCTCTTCGCCAAGGGCACTGGGCAGAAGGGGAGTGCTAGGAAGGGGAGAGAGCGCTGCTGAGTTCCAGGTAGAGGCTGTGATCCCCAAAGGACTGTCTTCAAGGGTCACAAGGTCCTGCCTTTCGCTCATCAGACTAAGTGACCTAAAGGATTGAGCAGAAAACCTGGAGCTGTGGCAGGTGGCACAAGCCAGAGCTTATTTGTGCTTCTTACTCCCCATTTCCCAGCCACAGGTGTGTGGTCTGCCGAGAGGCAGAGGGCCTGGGAGGGAGCGAAGGCGGCAGGTGGGCCTTGCTCTGCCCTACTCAGGGCTCACCAGGGCCCAGTTGGAGGAGTGACTTCAGCTCCCCAGAGATCAGGAAACATGGAGGTTTCAGAGACTTTTTGCTGGTCTGGGCCCTCCCTGGTGGTGGGAGAGGCCTAGCAGAGTCTGGACAGCTTCTGGGAGCGATGGTGACTCCTGCCAGATCTGAGGGCTCCAGACGAACCCTAACCCAGCTTGCTTCTCTCTCCTGCCCCCTCTGCCTCCCCGCCTTTCCCTGCAGATCTCTGGTGAGCAGCCCCCAGCCTGGCCTAGGGCATGCCCCAGTTCACTTTCGCCTGCTTCTGTGGCCTCCACGGCTTCTGCAAGATGAAGAGGAAAAAGGAGGAAGTTCACAGAGAACGGGAAACAGCAGTGTGAGCAGATCCAGGGTCCTCCTCCAGCCCCTAGCAGGCTCCAGGCCCATGGGGGCCCTCTTCTGGCTCAACTTTGGTGCAGGGTCTCAAGTCAGCTCTCAGCTCAGCCTGACTCCTTCTGACCGAGGGCACCAGCCTCCTATGTGCCTCAGGCTCCTAGCTGACCCCAGAGCTTCCAATCCTGAGACCTCCCAGGAGAGAGGCCCCAGCCACACCTGGGGAGCACAGGACCTGCTCTTTGCCTTCCAGAAACTGAGAAGCCCCAGGGAGGCCCCGGGAGTGAAGCTTCTCTCCTGTCCTGAGGGATGTCCTGCATTGGGCCAGGAGAGCTGTTGCTAAATAGGAGGCTGTTGCCCGACCAGAGGATTTCCCAGCCCTCCCTAGGGCTCTGGCAGGCCAGGCAGACGCAAGTGTACAGGATGGCATCTCCTTGGGACCCCAGGACCTGAGGCAGGATCCTCCATAGTGTCCTGCTGTAAAGCCAGGCCTGAGGGGGCAGCCTGGCTGTGAATAAGCTGGTTGAGTCAGGACACAGAGGAGGCAGACAGGCTAGCCGCTGTTCCTAGCAAGAGGCAGACTCATGTCTCCTAACCTGCTCCCCGACACCAGACAGCAGCCCGCCTGATGGCTCCCAGCTGCTCTCGCCTATTCAGTCCACCATGCCAGCAGCACAGACATGGGGAGGCCAGTTCCCCAGACTCCAGCTCCCCTCCTCAGGGACTGTCTTCTAGAACCACTGAGGGACACTTTCCTGGCCTAGGCCTTGCCTTCCCTCTGTTCTCCTGTCTCCTTGCCTCATACACCTGCCTCTTCCTTCTCAGAAACCATAGAGGGAAAAGTGCTTGCATGTGGTGCCTTTAGGGGAAACTCTGGGGGGTTCCCTCTAGGACTTTCCTAGACTTTCCCCCCAATCTCCTGAACCCCATCAGCCAGGGTCTCCCCAGCCTACTTCCAGGAGGTAGGAAGCAAATATAAAATCATTTCCTTTGCCCCTCCCTTGCTCCTCCCTCTGCCCCCATTTAATACAGCTGGGCCTGTGTCTTGGTGCCTGGGCCTCTCAGTGCTGGGAAGGTCACACAGACATGACACCAGCAGAGACTCACGGCAAGTCTGCCCTGGACTTCAGCACAGGAGCCAGGTCCAGTCCCCTCCAGCATTCAGGGACAGAACAAGCTTTCCAGCAGATAACAGGCAACCTGGGTAGAGGTCAAGGTCCAAGGACCCGAGAAGGGGCTGCCCACTCTGTTCCTTGGAGGCCGCCTCTGTAGAGTGAGAGCCACAGGGCACATCCCCGTGGGCCAGCTCTACTGCCCGTGCTCAGGGGCATGTTCTGGGTCTTTGACAGAGTTAGTGAGATCCAGGCCAACTTTGAGAGGCACAGTTTAAGACTCCTCTGCTACCATCCTCCCCCCATCTTTTGCCCCAGCCTTCTCCAATCTGTTACTTCCTTTTATATCCAAAGAATTATAAACAGAAGTCCTTCCCTGAAGGAAACAGCAATAAAGGCCAGTGGGGTCATAAGGGACAGAAGGACTCCCTGGTTCTTAAGCCTCTTGGGCAGCAGAGGCCCAGGCTGAGGCAGAGATTGGCAGAAAGCTTTCAAGGGTACCTTGGTGCAGAGCTGGAGCGCCCGCCCAGGGCACCTGCATCCCCAGCGGCTGCCTTTGAGGCTACAGCCCCAGAGAAGTCACTCCTGTGGTAGAGAATGAAATTGTATCCCTGGAGACTCAGAGGTATTGGGTGTTATGTCCTGACCACACGGGCCCACCCAAAGGAAGGTCAGGAGAATGGAGATAAGAATACTCCACCCCCGCCCAGCGGGCTGCTTAGCCAAGAATACTCCACCCCCACCCAGCTGGACGCTTATGGTGTTCTGCTGCAGGGGGTTGGCCTGAGCCCTTCAGGAGCCACTCTCCCTCTTTGAGGACTCCCTTGGCTCCAGAGGGACACTGGACATCTTGAGTCCCTGCTGTGGGAACTGGGGAGAGGTCTAGGTTAAGGCATCGCTGAGTGGAGGCCCAGCAGATGCTACCCTGGCCTCCACACTGGTGGCCCTGTCCCTCCAGGCGGGGGTTGGGTCCACACTGCAGCTGGGCAGTCTGAAGAGGGGGTTGCAGTAGCAGCTTTGAGCCAGACTTCCCTCATCCTGTTGTCCCTGAGGTTCCTTCTCAGTGAAATGGAGATTTTGCTCCTCTCAGCACCTGGGGAGTAACCATAGACCCTTTGCCATCTCTATGCCGGGGGCGTTGACTCCAGGGAAGGGATTTCACTCCACAAGGCAGAAGTGACAGTACACCCCCCCCACCCCCCACCCCCACCCCCTTCCTAGACCTCAGGCTTCCAGCTGGGCTCCTCAGGGAGGACCCCTCACTTGCTGGTATGCTTTCTGAGTCTCCTCCCCCATTCAAATTCCCTCCACTCCGTGGTTTTCTCCCAGACCCCATCTTCAGGAGGGGACCCAGAGCTCCTGGGATGAGATGGGGCTCAGAAGTCGGTGACTCTGAGGAGGGGCTGGGCCTCCTACTGCGAGGCACTGAGTGCTGCTTGTAGCAGCCTAGGAGGCCTCAGTAAGTAGTCCTATCCACAAACTAGAACCCCTGTGCCCACTGCCCTCATGCTGTGGGCCATTGTGTGAGGAACATAAAAAATGTGAAGGGTGACCAAGGTTCTTGTGACTTGGGTATTGTCTGGGACCCTGGCCCGAAGGAGTCTGGGGACTTGTCTCACGTTAAAGACTTATTAGAATGTAATTTCCTTCTCTACTTCCTGGGAAGGGCTTTTTTTGTCTGTCTGTTTGTTTGTTTTAAAGATTTATTTATTAGTGCATAGAAGAGCTGGGGTGTAGGCTAGAGGTGCAGGGGGGTGAGAGGATTCACCAGAGACAGAGTGGGGAGCAGAACAGGCAGACCTACTGAAATACACTGCTGAGGGGAGCAGTGGGCGAGGCAGGAGAGGTCTGCTGTGCCATGTGGGTAGCTCCCTGGTGGGCCGGGGATGGAACTCATGCTGCAGAGGTTGGTGATAGCTTCATAGTGCTGAGACTTAACCCCTTGCGCCACCAGGGAGGCCACGAAGGGCTTTTTGAATGTAGCATATGGGTCAATAGAAATCTGTCAGGAAATTGTTATTTTTTAGAAAAAAAAAAAAAAAGCAATAATTTAACTAGCCGAAATATGTGTTAGGTAGCCAGTGGGATGCAAAAGCATCGATCTAGGAGCCAGCTCCCCCGGATCCTAGCCCTGCTTATATGCTGATGACCATGTGGCCTTAGGCTGATCATGTCCTATATTGGGGACTTTCCTCAACTATAAAGAGGGGATTGGCTAATGTCTTCAAAGTCCCCTCCAGAGTCCAGGCTCTGTGGGTCTGTGAATTTGAGCCTCAGCAGGACTCAGGGCATGGATCCAGAGGGGTTGCAGGTTTCCTGAGCTTAGCTGGTGTCTGCGCATGCGGAGCAAATGTGGGGAGGTGGAGAGGAGTGATCCAGCAGACCTAAGTCCTGATGGGGTAGTAAGGGAAAGCCCAGGCACCAAGAGGTTCTGCTAGGACCTCCCCACCCCCAGCACTCCCTACCCAAGGAGCCCGGACTCCCTCCAGCGTGGACTCCTCCCTCTTCCCTGTAGCCAGATCCAAGACAAAAGTCTCTTAGCCCCGACTCCAGCTCCATACCACCTAGGCCATGACAGGACATGACAGCCGCTTCTGTACACACTCTCTTGCACACACATTTACACACACACAACCCCTTACAGATGGAATCTCCCTACTTCAGTTACATCACCCAGGGGTTTGCCTTCTTGAAGTTTCTGGTGAGCCCAACTCTGGGCAGATGGACACACCCCACCTTATTACCTTGCCTTCCGCAAGGGGAAGTGCCTCAGGCTGCCATGTGCCCTGCCTGCCTGCATTCTAAATGTGCGTTGCCCTGTGGTTTGCACCAGCGGTGGGCACAACAACTGCCTGGATGGAGAACCAGTGTCCCAGTGGCTGACGCCCCACCTCGGCGACTTGCCTCCTTTCTCCCAGCCTCCCGTGAAAGGTGGTGATAAGCCCCTTCCCTCCCTACCTGACGGGAAGGCTCGAGTTGTGGCAGCATCTTGTGTCAGATATGACTTGAACTTTTGGAGACGGACACTTGGTTCACAGTCACCAAGATGGACCCACAGCAGAGAAGGAAATCTCTGCGCTGCTTGTGGACACCTGGCAATCTGGCCTGGAGAGCCTAGTGTCTGCCCTGAAGGGACTGCTGTGCCCGGCAGCTGAAGGGGGCTGACGGCACTACAAGAAGTAGGAACCAGAATCTTCTCCCAAAGAATGAATGTCCGGTCCACTGACACAGCAAGAGGAAGAGGGAGCTCGCCGCAGCCCCCGGTGCTGTGCTGCCTCACCGTCTAGGAATAGGGCGTCTGCTTTGTTCCCAAGGCCCACCCCAGGCCAGTCCCCTTATCCCCCTGGGCTCCCTTCTCTAAATTCCTGTGGGATCAGAAGAGGAGCCAGAAAGTTCGGCTGTTCACAGGGGAGCCTGGGAGGGCAGGACCATTCCCCGAGAGTGAGGGTGAAGTGCGGGGCTACTCTGCATCCCTGGAGAACTCATTACACCGAGGGAGACATCCCAAAAGCCAGGAGCGGCCTCCCCCAAACTGGGCAGCCCAGACTCCAAGCAACTTCAGGCTGCTGGTCTGTCCCCTTCCCTTTTTGGTTGGCTGTTCCGCCTCCCTTAGCTCATTCCTGTGTTATATCTGGGGGGAGGCTAAGTCTGGAGGGGGAGATGGCAGGACCCAGATGAGATCCTCGGGACTCTCCCAACCTCTGTTGCCATGACAACACTGCTATTTTTATTCCGTTGTTCTTGATGCTCAAAGCTCTGACTCTGTGTTCCAGGGACGCCAGACCGACTTCTGCCCTCGTCCTTCAGGGCAGCGCCTTCTCCCAGAGGCCTGAGGAGGAAGCAGAGTGATGGAGGATAGGGGGCCCTCTGGGTCACCCTCAGCCCGGGGTCTGTTGGGCAACGGTTTGCCTCTGCACTTTTGAGTCTTTGGTTTTCTAGTTGGTTTAGGTGCTGCAATGAAGAAATGAGGGTCCGGGGTTCCGTCCGGGGTTCCGTACTTTCAAAGAGAACAACACTCCCCATGGTCTCCCTGAGAGGCTGCTCCAGAGGAAAAAGGAGGTTGCTGCTCCAGATGGGTTTTCCCGCCCAGCTGTGCCGGGGCTGCTGCCTTCTTGGGGGAAACCCAGACCCCACTCCGGAGAAGGTCCTGAGGGTACAAGCCAACCTCTGGCCTCTTGAAAGGTCTTGGAGAGCTAAGTTTGGTTAATTAGCAATCAGATGCATTAACATCTGGGGAATCTAAGCCGGTACCTATTTCCTTTCCTCTGCCCCTCTGCCCAGTCTTTATGCCAAAGGTAAGATAGCACAGGTGCACTTCTCCAGGGGAGACCTCCCTCTCCCCACACAGCCGTGACTCTGCCCAGGGCTCGAGGTTTTGGATTTTAATGATGTTCTTGAAGGCAGAGTTTAATGAAAGGATTTCTATTTATTTATTTTGCATAGAAGTGGAGTGTAGGCCACAGGTGGTGGGGGAGGGTGAGAGGATTCACCAGACACAGTCAGGAGCAGAAAGAACACACAGATCTACTGAAAGACACTGCTGAGGGGAGCAGAGGGCAAGACAGGAGAGGTCTGCTGTGCCATATGTAGGTCAGCTTCCTGGCTGGGGATTGAACTCATCCCACAGCAGTAATAACGCTGAGCCTTAACCTCTAGGCCACCAGGGAGGCCCTAATGAAAGGATTACTTAAGCGCTCTTCTTCCTCTACCCTTCTCCCTGGCCAAGCTTTTGGACCCGTGCCTGTGTCCGCATTTCTACCCCAGTTGCAAAGTACCCTTGAGAGTCAGTGGTGCTAAAGTTCCCCCATACATGTTCCCTGTGGGCCTAGGAGATTGGAACCCAGCAGCTGGGGTGGTTGAGTTGGAGGGGGTGGATTTCATGCATGTCCTTGAGACCATGACCTGGACACAAGTCCAGTCCTTAACCCAGCAAGTAGCAATCACATCGCGTTAGATTTCTGCATTGAACTTCTTCTATGGAACTGACTTCTGGATCGTTCGCTTTTGTAGGGTGGCTGAGACCTATTTACTAAACCTCTAATTGGTTTCATTTTGGCTCAAGTTGCTTGGTTTCCTGAATCGATGCACCTGGAGTAAGCACTTTTCTGGTGGCCTCTGAAAAGCATGCCGGCAAATGCCGCTCTGTTAATTGCTGTAATAAACAGACTTTATTATATCCCTTTGCAGTGAATGAATTATGTTGTCAGGGTGGATGGGGCATCAGTGTTGCTTTCGCACTGTGATACGCTGCCACGGCAGCAGCTGAGCATCTATGCCACCAACTGCGCTGGGGAGAGAAGGAGTAGAGGCTGGGGGGAGTTGGAGCGTGGACGTAAAGTGAGGTGATGGGGCCTAGAAGGGGGTGTCCAGAGACACTCAGCTCCTGGAGCTGTGCGCCTCGCCTCTGCTACCTGTAGTGTGAGGGACAGGCCCCTGACCTCCTATTAAATAGCTTCCAGAGAAATTATGGAATAAAACTAGTTGGAGTGGAGATAGGGTGGGGGATGGAAAGTGGTTTAGGACCACACTGTCATCATGTGGACTTAAAGGTGATTTTATTTTTACAGAAAATATAAAGATCTTTAGTGATATTTGTCTGGGGTAGTGACAGGACAAATGAGAATTTTCAGGCTCATAAGCAGAAGGGGATGTTATAAGATGGCATAACGTTAAGAACAAGAAGCATGTATGTGAATTGTACATCAATAAAACCATTTTTAAAAAAGATTTATTTATTTATGCATACAGGAGCTGGGGTGTAGGCCAGAGGTGCAGGGGTAGGGGTGAGAGGATTCACCAGAGACAGAGTAGGGAACAGAACAGGCAGACTGACTGAAATACACTGCTGAGGGGAGCAGTGGGTGAGTCAGGAGAGGTCTGCTGCGCCATGTGGGTTGCTCCCTGGCTGGCCGGGGATCAAACTCTTGCTGTAGTGGCTGGTGATAGCTTGATAGCCCTGTCTTTAACCCCTGTGCCAAACCATTTTTTAAAGAACTCCACTTTATTTGTATGGACTGGAATGGCAAATTGTCACTGAAGCAGGGGGCTCTGAGAGGGACATGGGCAGGGTGGGGGGGTTGGGGGGTGGGGGAGAGAGCATCAGATCTAACCACAGAATCCCGGCAGGATGAGATGCCTGTGCAGAAGCAAAGAGTCAAGGGCTGGGGGGGCATGCCTTTCAGTCTTCAGGAGTGGGCTGGGATGGCACCCCTGGCCCTGCTGCGCCTCTTACCCCCTTCCCACCCCGGGTGAGGGGAAGTCTGCTGCTGTTAGCTCCATCCCTCCAACCAACACTGAACCCGATTCTGCAGGGGCCTGGGGAGAGGCTGCAGGAAAAAACAGGGAAATCAGGCATTGCTGGGCCCTTGAGGAACAGGGCCTGGTTTTATATAATAAAAGGCACCGTGCCAAGGCCTGGGGGTACACAAGGCCCTGGGCAGAGCACAGGCAAGGGCTTTGAGGCTTGGGAGCCTGAGCCAGCACAACCTCTGGAGAGAGGGACGGGTCAGAGAAGGCCTGACTCTGATCGCTCCCAATTCCTCTCCTCTCTGGGAGCGGTACCTGAAATTTCACTAGTGCCTCCTCTCTAGGCCTTAAGGCTTTGCACACTTATGGCTTGTGATCCAGGAGGAAGGCAGACACTGCGCCACTGGGAGGTTACCAGGCTTTTGTCCACAGCATCAATAACCACATCCAATTCCTGCCCGCAGCAGGGAGAGACCATCCAGGGCATCCCTGGACATCTGGCGGGGGCTGGGGGAGCCCCTGTTGCTGGGGGACAGGGGTAAAGAAGGGGGTGGCTGGGAGCTGTGACAATGAACTTGCCCTGCCCCACAGCTCTGCAGCCTTCCTCCCTCCTTCCCCTTCTTTTCCTCAGCAACTACCCTTTCCTCTTCCAAAGACACTTCAGAAAACCTCGAAGACATCACCCGATGAGCCAGGGTGTCCCAGCGCACTGCCAGGCCCAGACGATGGGGGCGGGCGCCTCGGCGAGCCCCTGTTCCAGTCCAGGCCCTGCCCTGGCCCAGCCTGTTCGTGGCTGGCGAGCTCGACGGGGCACCGAGCAAGGGCCTGGAGGCGGCTGAAAGAATGAAAATGGCGGGCCGTGTCGCCTGTCTCCCGCAGTCCACCGCCTCCTGCCCGGTGCTGGGTACAGGACAGCGACGCGGGCAACCAGGACACGGAGAACTCTGAAGGGGTGCAGGGCCGCCGGGACCTGTGCAGCAGCGACCCTGTGCCCTAGACGACCTCTTCCTCACGGAACAGGCGAGGAATGGGGCCCAGATAGGCGCGCCCCCGAACGCAGCGTGGCGAGCGCGAGCTGGGGTCCCTCTCGCTCCAGATTCTGCCCCCCTCAACCGCTCACGTCCTTCTGCTACATTTTGGGGAGTTTCCTGCAGGCGGCGCTCTCCCATCATCTCAGCCCCGCAGAGTTGGGGCTGGGGTGAGGAGCGAGGGGTGAGGGGAAGTGTGAAGGAAAAACAGCCCCACGCGTCGCTCACATATTTACATCTGAACTGTCAAAATAGTTATTTTTAAGTAGAGTTCCGTCTGCTGCGGGTTTAAAATCAAGCGGGACGGGGGCGGGGGCACCCGCTGCGGAGGGCGGGCGGCTGGCGCCCCGGTGTGCGCACGCGCAGAGCGGCTCCTGGGAGGGAGACGGGAGGGGGGCATGGGGGGCATGGGGGGGTATGGGGGGGCATGGCTGAGTGGGTGGACTTGGGGCTGCGGGCGCGCGCGTGCTGGGAGGTTGGCTCTGCCTTTGCCACTTTGCGCCTGGCTTCCGAGCTGCAGAAAACGTTGGTGCCCTCTGATTTATTACTCCTGCTTCTCCTGTCTCAAGGGAAATATCCCATGCCTTCTCATCCCAACCCACCCCGCCCCACCCCACCCCATCCACCCACCCCACCCTACCCTACCCCATCCCATCCATTCCACCCACCCTCCCCCACCCCACCCCACCCCACCCCATCGCATTTACCCCATTCACACCCCACCCACCCCACCCCACCCCCACCCCACCCCACCCCATTCATCCCACCTGGCCTCACCCCACCCCACCCCACCCCCAGGTGGAGATCTGACCTGACTACCCCCTGGAAAGGAGATTTATTTTAGTTGTCCCCCTGCCCCTGATCACCCCCTGCCTGGACCTTCTCCACAGCCTCCCTCCACCTCTACTGCAGCTTGGGCCCATTCTAGCTGTGAAGCAGGTCTTCACCGGCTCCAGATCCAGGGCTCTTCCCAGGACCTCCCCCAGCCCCTCAGGCTGCCTCCCACACCATCAGCCCTTCCCTGGAAGTCGGGTTGGAGTGACCTGAAGTTAAGGACAGTTGGGTCTGCAAACAGTGAGGAGACTTAGCTCTAAATGTCATGAGTGGCAAGAATTCATTTTTCTCTGCAAAGCGAGGGGCCTTCTGGCTTGACACTCTCCACACTTCTTTCTGGCTCTCTCCCTGGCTCTCAGGGGCAGTGGGATTTGAGACAGACGCTGACTGGCCCTGCTGTCATCAATATGTGTCCTAGCCCTGTCCAATGTCTGCTCTGTAATGAGCAGTGCTTCGGAATGTCACCTCTGTTAATGGGGAAGCGGCACCTGTGCACAGCCGGAACCACCTCTCTGTCTTCATTAGGCAGTCGCAGCCTGGCTGCCGGCCGCCCTCGCTGGGTGACAGATGACGGGCAGAGGAGTGAGAGCAGCAGCCTCCTGCTGTCCAGGATTCATTCCCAGACAATGACCCTGAATGCCTGTCCCCACTGTCCCCCCACCCCCCAAAAAATGCCCAGACAGCTAAAAAAAAAAAAAAAAGAAAAAAAAAGGCCCTTTTAGGGCAAGAACAAATAGTAGCTAAAAGTCAGGTAAAGGAGAGTGGAGAAATCATTTCCAGAAACAGACATCTGCTCTGACCGTGTGGTCTCCTGTTGAGATGGCATTTTGGGGTCTCTTCCAATCAATCACCTCCAGCCATCTTCACAGGCCACCTTTTATGTCCCTTCCAATCAATCCGCACACTGTGCAGTCGTCACAGGATGAGGGCGTGACCGTGTTCAAATCCCACACTTCCCTAGAGTCGGGCCTGTGGGTGGCCTTCCTCAAAGGCTGCTCCCTTTAAATCTCTCACTTGAGACAAGATGGCATCCCCCCAATGGCACGAGACACTCACATGGCTTCAGAAGACCCCTGCTATCATGAAAAAACATCGCCATGGTTACCCTATTCCTCTGCTCAACTCAGGGTCCCCTCCACCCCGGCCACGTTAAATGGTCATGGCATCTCCTTCATCTCCTCCCTGCCCGAGCAAGCCAAGCTGGACTGAATGTGTCCTCTCGTGTTCTCGCTATGATTGAAGGTGAAGGTGGGTTGGTGCCAGCTTTGGGGGGCTAGTGGTGGCAATGATGGCCACTTGGAATTGCCTAAGGCCACTGCCTGAAACTGCAGGACAGCTGGCTTCTAGAATGGTGCTGCTGGTGGGAGTGGCTTCTTTTTGCCAGCCCCTCGCTTTGTGAGGGAGCTACCTGGGGGCTGGGGCTTTTCCCATTCCCCCTCTGCCCTGCCTCAGGGAAGGGCACCTTTGTCCACTGAGATATTCGAGCCCAAAATCATCCTTCAATTCAAGCCATAGAGTCACCCAGGACACTCCAATAGCTCGATTTGCCCCATCACCGAATCCTGGAGGCTCCCCCTCAGGTCGACTTCTCTCCACCTTCTCTCACTGCCACCACCTCAGTCCAAGCCATCTCTCACCTCGCCGCTCCAGTCTCACCTCCGGCCACACTCACACATGCCCTGGCCACTCTGACTTCCTTACTGTTCCAGAACAAGCATGACCTCCTTGACCACCCACTCCAAATGAGGCCCTGCCCTCCCAAATCTTCCTATCATATCTGAAATGTTCAAGTTCACTTCACTTGCTTGTTTGCTTGCCCCTCCAAGGACATAAGCTCTAGGAGGCAGGAAGCCCATCTGTTTTATTGACCTTGAATCAATCTTCAATGCCAAGAGCAGTGCTAGGCATGGGGTGGCGGGGTGGGGGTGGGGCAGTGAATCATTTTTGAATGAATGAATGAATGAGTGGTTGGCTGCAACCTAATTATAGTGAACCCCATGCCACTCCTTTCACTCCCCACCCCCTAGAGCAGCTAGAGGCATCTTTCTCAAACACAAGTGTCATCACTTTCCTCCCTGCTCAAAGCACTTTGGTGACAGGCAATGTTGACCTGTTGGAGCAGAGCAAAGGATTTGTGCTGATTTCATTAGATTTTTGCTTTGCTTGCTTATAATTTACTTCTACTTGAAACTATTTAAAATAAATTGTTTTACATTATGCAAACAAAAAGCACCCCAAAACCTTCAGTGGCTCCCATTGTCCTCAGGACAATGCCCCAGCACTTGGGAAGCCCTTCGCTGACAGAGCCCTGCCCATCTTTCAGCCTCGCCCCTCGCTAGTCACCCTATTGCTCTGCACACTCAGAAGCATCCATCCTCCTTAGTAACAGTTGGAATTCTCCAGAATGGTTGTTTTGTTTTCATTTTAGGAGTACGGAATTACCCGGGAGCTTTGGTCAGCCACTAGAGCACCAGGTCAAGCTGGAGAGCCTCCTGAGAGCACAGTGGACTGGTGTGAGGCCTCAGGGCCGCCCTCTCTCTTAGCCTCATTCTTGGCTCCTTTTTATGTGCCCGCTTACTTTTCTTTGGCTTCTCCTTGAGTATCCTTCTGTGGCTGTTTTCTAGTCTTTGCTGGTACAGCATCTCCTTGAAGCCTGGAGAATTCATGTCTCCTGGGTTTCAAGGCCAGGAGCAAATGTCCCTCCATGGCCCCCTCCAACTTGGTTTGCCATTAAATTTTGTTGCTCCTCAGCGAGTTGTTCCTTATGCTGAACAACACGCTCTTCTCACTGCAACGTAAGCTGTTCCCTCTGGTGTGTGCTCCTGGCCTCAAAGCTTCCTTAGGGGAAAAGCAGGTCCCTGGCTGATCTTTGTGGGGGGACAAGCTGCTTTCAGTCTTGCTGAATTCATGGGGAAAGGCGGGACTCAGTACTAGATGAGGTGGGGCGCTGCCCCTCTCAGTGTGTCCCCTGCAAGAAGCTCAGGTGGGACCCTCGTGTGAGGCAGTCATGGGTTTTCCTTTCTGTGGACTTCACATCGAGCCCGTCCGCAGGTACTTACTGAGAAGGGCTTGAAGCACTTGAGATGCATGAACTCAGTCCTCAGTAATCCTGAGAGAATTGGACTGTTAATCACCATGTTTCCATTTTACAGATGTGGAAGGCCAGCCTGGTAGCAGAGCTAGTGAGTGGCACGTGCCCTCCATGCCCCCTTGGAGGAAGGCGCCTGGCCCCGGAGCCCGTGTCCTACCTTCTGTACCGCTCGGGCCCTCCAGGGGGTCCCGATGTCCAGGTTGAGAGTCTGGCAGTCCCACGCCTCTTGTATTCCCTCGGCTACCATTAGTCATCATGTCATGGGCAGACACGGGCAGAGGATCCCCTGTGTCTCCCTCCCTGCACTCATCTCTTCTCCAAAATGCACCTTGCCCTGCACTGCCAGCTTATATTTCCCGACAGCCCCTGCTATTACATTGATACTCTGTCAGGGGCCTCCAGAGATGACCTATTTTCAGCATCAGAGGTCCTCAAAATGATAGGATCGTGGAGACAGAGCAGACGCCGGGGATTATACCTTAACAGGAAATCCTAGTGTTCTCTAGTTCAGCCACATCTATCTGCTTCTCTAAGGCAAAGCCTCTACTGAAACCAGCCTTTTTCTCCTCCCCTTTCTTGCTCCTAGCCTCTGTTCATACTGCGTCCTTGCCCAGAAAGCCCATCCTCCTTCCTGCCTATACAGGCCTTGCTTGTTCTTTATGTCCCACTCTGAGTTCCCCCTCCTCCAGGAAGTCTTCCCTGAACACTGTAACCCACAACCATTGGTGATTTTTCTCTTTGCTTCTGTATCTCTGCAGCACATAGGGGTCTCACTGTGTTGGTATTTGATCATGAACTTTGACTTCTTACCTTTTTCCTTGTATGTTTTTAGTGTGTTGTTATCCAAAATGTGTAAATTCGGGCCTCCCTGGTGGCACAGGGGTTAAGTCTCAGCACTATCAAGCTGTTGACATCCACTGCGGCCTGAGTTCGATCTCCAGTCAGGGAGCTGGCCCACGTGGAACAGCAGACCTCTCTTGTGTTACCCGCGGCTCCCCTCAGCAGTGTATTTCAGTAGAGCTACCTGTTCTGTTCCCCACTCTGTTTCTGGTGAATCCTCTTACCACCCCCACCCTCACACCTCTGGCCTGTACCCCAGTTCTGGTATCCATAAATAAATAAAAATAAATCTTTAAAAATTTAAATATGCAATTCCGTTGAAAACAAAAACAGCATTTTAGATGTGTCTATTGTCTGTGGATTAACCAAAAAAGTTTGCATGTGGTTTATGCACAATAAATCTCTCTTTGCAGGACTGATAAGGTGCCCTCAAGATCCTCATCCGTCAGCATCCAAGGTTCGCTTTATCTTCAGGACAGGACAAGAGGCTAGGTGTCTTGCTTTTAAGCAGCACAGATGATAGCATAGGCAGCCAGTAGCTTCCTAACCGTGTAGCAGTGAAAGTCTCCCTTCAAAGCCAGTCTTCTGAGGCACTCCATATGTAAAGTTGGTGGGGGTGGAGTTGTCCTGGCAACTCCAATGGGGCGCTCTGTGCTCCTCACCCTTCCACGCAGCTGGGAGAAACCTTGGGGCTGGAGTGCCATAGCTTGAAAACCACCAGGGAAGATCACATCCTATTTCTCATAAGGAATTACTAATTTGGGATACTGAAAGAAGAAATTCTATGCCCTCATTTTATGGGGAGCATATTGACGGATGTGTTTATAAAATGGCAATTAGGTGACTCCCCCCTTCGTCTCATACAGATGTGTTTTTGTTTTTCTCCATTAACCTTGCTCATGCCCTTTTCTCTTGAGGAGATGATTCTGCCAGAGTCTTCACTGCATTTGACAAAATGACCCAGTTACTCCCCATGTTCCCCATTAAAGAGGAAACTCCTCTATAATGAGAGCAGAGACTGCTTTATCATCTTCACTCTTAGCGGCATGCCAGGTGCTTAGTAGGTGCTCAGGACTGGATCCCACAGGCTCTGAGTCTGTAATTACCCAGCCACCTCTCACTGAGCTCCTGCCAGCCCAGGGCCTTGGTGGCTGAGCCCAGCTGAGCTGAATTTGAATGCTAAAGGGCTTTCTCCTGCTGCTTAAACTGCCTCTGAGCAGCGACCCTGCTACCCACTCCCATTCCCTGCTTCTCGTGCCCAAGTGTTATGGGCTCTGAGAATATTAGTTAATTTTAATATTAGCCTAAGAAAGATTAATTAGGAAGGCAAATTTGCTCTAAAAGGTGTAATTAATTCCAAAGCCAAATAGAAGAGTGTTATCTGCTTTGAGGCTGCCTGTAAGTAGTGTGGATAATCACTGGTTGACTAGATGAACACAGAACAGTTTTTTAAGTATCAGAACTGTGTAGACCAAACTCCATATGGTTCCTTATGTGGGCAGGCTCATGGCTGAGACAAAAGACTTAGACTGAGGTGGTGCCTATGTGAGTAAGAGAACACATCCCATCAGACCTCCTTCCGGGCTCTGCCAGCCCCTAAATCATTCACGAATCATGTATCTTCCTATCAGGCCTTCCTCCATATTCCCAAACTGCTAACAGAGTCTGGTCCAACTGCATCTTTTCGGGACTATTATAGGTAACCTTCAGACTCTCTATAGACTCATTCTTCTTCAGCATCTAACCAAATTTAGGTCAAATGCATAAACACATAATCCTTTGCCCAGGGTCAAACAGAGATCTCAGCCAGCCATGTACCACTTAGAAATTTCCAAATGTGCCAGAAGTGAAGGGTTGACTCCTCAGCATCGCCCACAAGATCCTTCACAAATTGGCACCAACCTATTCCCAGAGCTCATTTCCCTTCTCCGCACACTCCTAGAAGGTCTGCCCCACCCCCATGTTATAGAGGATTGTTGCTCATTCTGCAGGTCTTAGCCTCAGTGAAACGTTCCACCCTTGGGAGCTTGTAAGGGCAGGACAGGCCACAGTGCAGGTTTTCTAGGATCCCATGCAGACCGGGTAAAGGAGTAGTCAGAGTCCTTAGTGGCTTTTTGCAGGTCTTTTTATTGGGATTTACCTGGTACACAGCAGGCAGTGGTGCTGGGGGGCCAGGAGGCTGGCAGACCTCCCAGCCCCCAGCAAGTCTTCACTCTATCTGGGCTCTCTGGCCTTCTCTCACATTCTCTCTGCTCTTCTCATGGCTCTGCTTCTCTCTCGGCTTCTCTTTCGGCTTCTGCTGGCGTCCCCATGACGCCGCCCTTAAAAGCCCAGTCTCAGCCCAGGTGAATCCCATCTACCTATACCCACACCCTACTCCAGGTGTCCGCCATCAGGCATGCATTCAGGACCGCAAGGATCCATCATCTATCCTGATGGCGGGAGGGCAGAAAAGCCTGACATTTTTCCTTACCCTACAGGGCTCCTGACCCTAGACTCCTACAGCACGCTGCTAGCAGTTTGCTATTTTCTTATAATTATTTGTTTTCTCTTTAAGGAGACAGTGAGCTCCTTAAAGGACTGTAGCTTTTGCATCTTTATATTCTACGTCTCCCTGATTTAGGGCAGGTGGAATGTCTGTCCCATAGGAGATGATTGGTAAATATTTGTTGGAAGAAATTGATCAGTCAACAATTTCTTTTTTTTTTTTTTTAAGTTGCCCTGTCAGTTTTTTGTTTTTTGTTTTTAAGATTTATTTGTTTATACAAGCACTGAGGTACAGGCCAGAGGTGTGGGAGTGTGAGAGAATTCACCAGAGACAGAGCAGGGAGCAGAACAGGCAGAATGACTGAAGTACACTGCTGAGGAGAGCTGCGGGTGAGACAGGAGAGGTCTGCCTCGCCATGGGGGAATCTCCCTGGCCGGCAGGGCATCGAACTCACGCTGCAGAGGCTGCAGACAGCTTCACAGTGCTGCAGTCAACCCGCTGCGCCACCGGGGAGGCCCTATCAGTCAAAGATTTCAACAATGATGCCAGTCAGCTCATTGAAACCCCAAAGCCCCCATCCTCACCCCCATAGTAAGTGCTGTTGGAAAGGATCTGGGGAAAAGCCACAGTTTTCCACTTTCCTTGCCTGTGGGGCTGAGGCTTCGAGGAGGCAGGTGCTAGCAGGAGCAAAGTCATCTGAGAAAGGCAAGGATGCCGACTTCAGCCTGACAGCTGCTGATCTTTGCTTTAGTTGATTTCCCCCTTTGCAAATGGTTATTGGCAATTGAAACTGCAAATCTACTATCTGCTCCCCTATGTAAATTGCATTTACATTTAAATTGTGCATTCTTCCAAAGGATAGGGTTAGTAAATAACGGCAGATTAAACGGAGGAGAGGAAATTGTGCCCCACGTCAAACCTGAGACTGAAGTGACATCTGGCTTTGACTATTTCCGCTATTTCAGTTTAATAACAGCATGTGGCAGTAGGGAAAAGAAATTGGATCTACATTTTAATGAAAGAAGGAAGCTCTCAGGGTTTAGATACCTTATCATGTTGAATACCTAGTCGATTGGCAATTAAAACTTGCTTCCCTTGAGAAATAGAATAAAATATCTGTATCCATGGAGGGAATAAAAACAAAAAAACAAGCTAATGCCCTGGACTTCACAGGAAAAAAAAAAAAAACCAAGGGAAATAATCGCTGTAAACATCAAAACCAAATATTTCAGGTCATGGTGGAGTACAGAAATTTTTAAATAGAATAATGTGAGAACTGAATCATGGATGTTGGCAAGATCAGAATTCCAGAGAGTAACTTCAGATTTCAACCCACAAATGTTGGTTGAGCTCATCTGATTGAATCCTTTGTCTCCCAGTGTGTTTTAAGCCCCGGAAGTCTAACCAAGAAAATATTCCAGAAATGGCTGTTTTATCCCAACAGTCTCACAGTTTAAATGGAAGCAGTTCCACCTGCTGGTTGTTTTTTTGTCGAAAGCAATTCTGGGAAATGTAAACATAATGCTTGTGCATTTTGATAAGCCAAGCCTATCATTTATTTGCTTTGATTGAAACAAATGTGTCAATTTCCCAAGTCTTTGTTTGGCTAATCCAGTGTTTGGATATTGTGGAATGTTTGCATGGCGTTTGTTTGGAAACAGGCTCAGTTCACAAACTCTGGAACCATGATCCTTGGAACCACAGCCCAGGATCCCTCAACCATCCACCCAAAGATGCCCAATCTTTTCTGTGAATTCAGAAAGTGTTGAAATTATAGGGTCCGATAGGCAAGTGCAAATGGAATGAAGCCTCCTCCTGAGGAAGAAGCTGGATGTGGAAACGTTCTGAGGATGAAATAATGAATAATTCAAATCACGGAAGGATTGTCAGTGTGCTTGCCGTGTGCCAAGTGCTTTCTGTGGGTTCTAACTCACTGAGTCCTCATAACACCCTGTGCAGGATCCACTGTCACCCCCACTGCAGATGAGGAAAGGGGACACAGTGAGATGAGAACCTCATGTCACCCAGCTGGGAAGAGATGGGAGCCAGAGTGACTCCAGGTAGGGCCCCCCCACTTTCAGGTGACCCTCTCATTCCTGGTCTTTAATTAAGGCAATGTGTTTTCCCAAAGTTCCATTTTGTTTAGCATAATTGTTTTGAAGTCTTTTTTTTTTTTAAAGATTTATTTATTTATGCATACAAGAACTGGGGTACAGGCCGGATGTGTGAGGGGTGAGAGGATTCACCAGAGACAGTGGGGAGCAGAACAGGCAGACTGGCTGAAATACACTGCTGAGGGAGGCAGGGGGCGAGACAGGAGAGGTCTGCTGCACCATGTGGGTAGCTCCCTGGCCGACCCGATAGCTTCAAAGTGCTGTGCTTAACCCCTTGCACCACCAGGGAGGCCCTGAAGTCTTTCTTGAAAGACTCAGTGGCCTGAGGGATTTTTCCTTCAATGGAATTAAGGACCAACAACCTCTAGCTTTCAGGATGAGATCTGTCTCCTTACAGGCTCTTGCAGAGGTAGAAAGTAAAAAGGCCCAAACCATCATCATTCTTCAGTGTACTCTATTCTGATTCTTATTCTTAAATGAGCAATTGCTTAACAAGTCAGTCTAGGTTTCTTCCACTTTCTCAGTTTCCCTGGAGTATAAGGTCTGATTGCTCATTTACTACTGTGGGTCTTTCGATGACATTCTGGACACTGAGTTTGATTTCTCCTTTATCTTCTCTTGCTTGGCTCCATTCCCTCTTGGCACCTCCTGATATTTTATCATGACAGTCTGCTGACGGGGTTGACCAATATCTCCTTCTGTTTGAACTTAGGTTAAATTAATCATCTGCTGCTCACATCAGTCTGTTGCTATGAGGGTTCCTGATGTCACACATGTCAGGATTATGATCGCCTTAATAGCCAACAAGCAGAAAGGGTGGGTTGCTGGTAGAAACCCTGAGTGAGACTCATCCAGCTTTAGTAACTAAGCCAACTGCATAAACTATAGACAACCATGTAAAGGGTAAGTGGATTAATCATCTGGTTGGATTCCATTTGAATATTTTTCTTCCATATGTGTTTTCCCTCTAGGCAATTGTCTAGTGTCACTTGAAATGGATGAGGGCTCTTTTGGAGGTTATTTTTGGGACAGTGGTGAAACAACAGACAGCTGTTCCCCAGAACAAATGTCCCAGGATCTGCCTAAGCTAACCTCCAGTAAAAAAATAAAAAATAAAAAGTTCTGAGGTATATTGTACTTTTCCTTACTAATGTTGGGTTGTTTAGCAGAAGCCTGAAAGCTTTAACTTACCTTCCCAAACACACAGGAAAGAAGGAAACTTACATTTACGAAGCACCTACAATGTGCCAACACATGACCTGGTCAAAATGGAGCTTCAAGGTGGAGAACTGTTAGGCCAGGTGCTCTCAAACCACCCTGCTATACTTGACAATTCACAGCTTTTTAGCTTGTATGCAATGTTCTTGCTAATTGGACAGTGATTGATCACCACTAAAGGCAAAGTCATTACTTAAAATTGGGCCAGATCTTCCTATGCTGAGTAATTGTCTTGCATTTGTTTTCTCTGTGATATTAAAAAAGTCTGGAAACATGATAGAAATGAGGTACAATAAACTCCTAAATTAAAAAGCTCTGCTAGAAGATTTGACAAATGGGTCTGTCATTTTCAGGTTTTTGTTAAGTAGATGGACAGGTCAGTTTGGGGGGATAGAGGGGTCAAATGAAGAACACTGGTTGAACTTGAGGCTGTGTGGGCTTGGAAAGCTACATTAAGACTTGTGTAAATCTATATAAATCAATTTGCGTGCCCGGGAATGAATAGCTGACTTTTTTCAAATGCCAATTCAGCGATTATGAAGTCGGCTGGTGGTTAATTAAAAACTACCATCTTGTGATGTTCAGAGTTAAATTACAAGTGTGAAAACTACTACTGTTTGCAATAACTGAATGCTCCAAATTCTCTGTCCTCTCATCAAAAGGAGGGCAGGGATAAATAACTTTTATTTAACTCACTAAAAAATCTCTCTCAGCTCTTTCATATTTAATTAACATTTTATCTTCTCAGAGCTTGAGTCTTACTCAGAGCTCCTAAGCAGTAATGGAAATATTTGTTCATTTTGTGCAGAAGGTTTTTCTCACATTAGTTGAGTAGAAAAGTTAGAAATCATTGAACCCCAAGAACATTGGGGATAGCGATCCCCACCCAAAGTTTTGCAGTGAGGCATTAAACCTGGGAGAGAAATACAGCAGTAGACAGCAGCAATGGTGATCTTGCTTCATTGCCTCTGGGCCTCTACTGGGGAGATGGGGTGGTGAAGACTCTTGTGGGCTAGTTAAGTTTTGGTTCTAATTTATAAGATGACCTTAACGAATTTATTGTTTTACTGTTTCAAAGAATCCACTGCCAGAAAAGAGACCAGACTATCACCATGGTGGATGTGAAGTGTCTGAGTGACTACAAATTACAGTATGAACTTGATAAGCTTGGATTTTCCCCAGGCCCAATACTACGTATGTATACAGACAATATTAAAGACTAGTCATGTATTATAAAGCACCCCCAATAATTTTATCTTATTTTATTATTTTTTTTTTTTGTGGGACCCTCGCTGGTGGCCGGGGAACAAACCGGCGCCACAGAGGCTGCAGGCAGCCTCGCAGCCCAGCGCTCAACCACTGCGCCACCAGGGGAGGCCCACCCCCAATAATTTTAATTCTACAGTAGGAGTCTATGTAATGAAAACCATTCAAGTAGAAATAAGGAAGAAAACAAAAATCCAGAAAACCGCGAAGAGGGAAGTGGGGATAAATATACCCAGATCCTACCTAGAGATTAGGGTGCCAGAGAGAAAAGGTTAGTTTTTTCCAGCAGCAAAAAGCCAGTTGCTCTTGGTTCTATCACCCCCAATTTTTCATCTCTAGTACCCCGCTATGGATGTGTGGCCTGTATTCACCTTGAGTATTTGTGGAAGAAAAGGAGTTAGTTCAATAACTGTGGGGTCCATGCATTTTAAAACCTATAATAACCAATAATGTGAGGTACATGAATAAGGCATCTGGGTTGTAAAATATCTTAAACCACAAGCAATTTCGTCCGTTCTCCCCCTTCTTCCTCAGCTTCCACCAGAAGACTGTATGAAAAAAAGTTAGTGCAATTGTTGGTCTCAACTCCCTGTGCATCTCCTGTGCTGGAGGAACCCCCAGAGCGGGACAGAACTGAGGACTGTAACGTCAGCGGAGGTACCTGAGCTGCCTGCTGCTAGACAGTGGCTCACACTTGCTGATACCCTGTCTGGCCTGAGTGGGATTGAGTGTGCGTGAGTGGGCAGTCACAGTGGTGTGCAGGGTGGCCTGTGAAATATCCACTGGGCCTGTTTGCACTCAAGAGCCTGGAAATCAGGTCCCTGGGCTGCAAGAGGAATCTCCACTTCATGCCAGTGACTCCAGTGGGTGGGAAGTGCAAGAAGGAGGGATTCACTTGCACTACCTCTTCCTCACCAGAGCCAAATCTCTGATTGCTAAGACTAGAAGCTCCTGCAGTTCCTTTATGGGTTTCCTTTGAGGTCCCTGTTTTACCTCAATCAATTCATTTGACCCTTATTTTCTTTGGATTAAATGATTTCTTGTCCATTAAAAAAGTCGAACTCCATTGCACCTCCTCCTATGCACCCCTGACCCCTCCATCCCTCCCTGTTCTCGTGACTCACTGGGACCTGGCCACAGCTGATCTCTCCTGGTCTCAGGGTGGGTGGGGAGCAGTGGTCTCTAGCACGCATGAGCTTTGCTTTTGGCGGTCCTGCCCAGCACGCCCTGTCCTACGGAGGCACCTGGGTTGCGCTATGAGAGGGTGGGTTGAATGGTCTCACTGCCAAGCTCTTCAGTCACTCAGTATTTGTTAGGAGGACTCTCCGAGCCACAGTAAAATGCCAGCAGCTACCATTACCAGAGGCCTCTGGCACATTCCTGGCCTTGGGGTCATTGTCTCATTTGTTTTTTTTTTAAGATTTATTTATGCATATAAGAACTGGAGTGTAGGCCAGAGGTGCAGGGGGTGAGGGGTGAGAGGATTCACCAGAGACAGAGTGGGGAATAGAACAGGCAGACTGAATAAAATACACTGCTGAGGGGAGCAGTGGGCGAGACAGGAGAGGTCCACTGTGCCATGCGGGTAGCTCCCTGGCCAGCCAGGGATTGAACTTGTGTTGCAGAGGCTGCGGGCAGCTTCACGGTGCAGTGCTTAACCCCTTGCTCCACCAGGGTGGCCCCATTGTCTCATTTAACCATCACAGTGTTCAGCTGAAATCCAGAGTCCAGTGATTGGCACAATGCCACCTAAGTAGGAAGAGGCCGCAGAAGAGCAGCACCCACTGGGTTGTGACAGGAAAATGGGGCCCACCTATCTGTTTAGCTTCTAGAACAGTACCAGGCATAAGGCAGGAATTCTAGGATATGTTTGTTGAAGGAAAGTAACAACAAGGTATGAGATTTGAACCCAAACCTGGCTCTCAGACCCTTTCATACCTTATACTTTTCTTCTCACAATTTCTATTGTGAAGATGAATATATTACATTATTTTTTACCATGACTGATTCTATTAAAAAATTGTAATTTCTTAGAGTTCAAATTAATGGTTCAACAAGTAGGTATGTATGGAAATTTCTCTATAGTGCCTGGTTTTGGAGGTGGTACAGGTCTGAGCACTTTCCCCAAGGGTCTGACACAGCTGGCCTCATTTGGAGAGAGCAAAAGGGTTTAGGGATGGACCCCTCTGGTCCCCGGGCAGAAAGAATAGTTAGCAGTGGGATACCTGAGAGCATATGGCTCCCCCAGACCTTTCCTGGATGAGGGGCATGTTCAGAGTCCTGCCCTGGGCCTGGGCTGTCTCTGTTTCCTGACTTGGAAAGGAGCTGAAGGGACTAGACCAGCCTCTAATGAAATTTCCAGGCTGGAAGATTCCAGAGAGGAAGAGAAAGGCTTTGCACTCACTGCTCACCACTGTCCAGGACTGCAGGTTGGAGCTGCAAAGTCAGGGCCTCCCTGACGGCACAGGGGTTAAAGTCTCAGTGCTATAAAGCCACTGCAGCACAAGTTTGATCCCCGGGCAGGGAGTTGACCCACATGGTTCAGCAGACCTCTCCTGTCCCCCCACTGCTCCCCTCAGCAGTGTATTCCAGTAGATCTTCCTGTTCTGTTCCCCACTCTGTCTCTGGTGAAGCCTATCACTCCCACCTCCCACCTCTGGCCTACACCCCAGTTCTTGTTTGTATGCATAAATGAATAAAATAAATCCTCTAAAAAAAAATCTGCAAAGTCAAGCTGTCTCAGGCAAACCATCAGGTTCCCAGCACATGGTTCTCCACAGAGGGCATCTAGGCTGGGCTGGGAGGAAGTCAGTCTTTAGCTCTTTTTTTTTTTTTTAATTAATTTATTTATTTATACATAGACGAACTGGGGTACAGGCCAGGGGTGCCGGGGGTAAGAGGATTCACCAGAGACAGATTGGGAAGCAGAACAGGCGGATTGACTGAAATACACTGCTGAGGGGAGCAGCAGGCAAGGCAGGAGAGGGCTGCTGCGCCATGTGGGTCAGTTCCTGACTGGGGATCTAACTCAGGAACTCAGGCCTTAGCAGTGATATAGCAATGAGACTTAACCCCTATGCCACCAGGGAAGCCCAGTTTTTTAGCTCTTAAGTGTTGTCTTTGCTTTAGACTGGACATGCACCTGATGTTAGCCAACCACGGGCAGCAAGGCCAAATGCAGAAGCTCAGTTCTGTCCTACTTTGGTAATGTGATGGCCTTGGCTGAGACAAGCAGAACCCCCCAGTCCAGGTCAAGTCAGAATCAGACATTTGAATTTGTTTGTGGGAGGAGCCTTGTAGACCCAGGTGCCCTTAAAATGGAGCGGTGAGAAGGAAATGATGGGGTCCTGTGGAGGTTCAGCCTTGGGTGTTCCTCACAAGGGGGTGGAGCTGTGCTGGGAAGCAGGAGGGGAGCAGTTCCAGGACTAAGCATCACCCCAAGAGTGGGTGGCTCTGACTGCTCACATTTGCACTCACTGTTTTGACACCAGGTGAACGTAGCTTTAATGATCTATCCTCTTTTCAAACTTCCCAAGTGTTTCTGGCTCCTTCTGCTGCAGAATGTGTAACTCACGATTGTTCCAAGCTAATCAAAAGGCTCCCCTCAGACCGAAGCCAAGGGGCCATTCACAGCCATCTTTCCTGCCCTGTGCTTCCCCTGATTTTAAAGCCTTTTAGCACACATCTCGCTTTCCCTTTCCTGGGAGCCTTTTGGGATACAGAAGGAAAAAGTCCTTTTGCCCTTCCTTGACATTCAGGAAGACACGAGGCTTACAGCTGCTGGGGGTAGGCCATGGCTAGAGTGAAAATAGCCCAGCTGAGCAGCCCACAGACCCACATTGTGTTTCTCTCAGAGGCCTGGTCAGAGGTCCCCCCAAGGCCCAGGGCAAGCCCAGCTGTGGTTTCCAAGGCTGCTGCAGCCCAGAAATGCTCCTTTCCCTCTGAAGTGACCAATGAATTTTCTTCTCCTCACAGAAATCTGTGATTGAGAAAATTCACCCTGTGATGGGTGTTTGTTCCCTTTGCGAACTTGTTCGTTCTCATGGCCTATTTTCCTTTTGTTTCCCATGATCCAGAGCTTAATGCCACTATCAGTTTGAAAGGAAATATCATATTCTCAACAGAAAAAAGCAAGGGACTCAAAAAAGTATGTACAACTCTAATGCATGAATACTTTTACACGAATATTAAAAATAGGAAATAGAGCGTTTCATATGTATTAAGAAAGGAGATAATCACCACATTCGGTTATAGTGGACAAGTCCTGGTTTAAATAAGCTATTTTGATGCAGGTTTGTTTGGGGAAACAATTTTCTTTTTTTTTAATTAATTAATTTTTATATATTTTACATCACTGTTCATTTTTGTACAATGTGTGTTTCTCCTTTCAGGTGTAGTCCCCGTAAAATTCCCATCACCGATTCACTCGTGCACCATTACCATAGTCCCTTGGGCAATTCCTGCCCCTGCTTTTTATTTTTAAGATTTATTTTATTAATTTATGCATAGAAGAGCTGGGGTACAGGCCAGATGTATGAAGGGTGAGAGGATTCACCAGAGACAGAGAGAGGAGCAGAACAGGCAGATTGAATTACACTGCTGAGGGGAGCAGCGGGTGAGACAGGAGAGGTCTGCTGCACCATGTGGGTAGCTCCCTGGCTGGGGCTCCAACTCCTGCTGCAGTGGTTAAGGATAGCTTCATAGTGCTGAAACTTAACCCTTTGCGCCACAAGGGAGGCCCCACTTCCCTGTGTGACCCCTCTCTCTCCCCCTCCCCTGCAGAATGTCTCTGATTTGTAGTTGCCTGTTAATTTTGTTTTATTTATTTACTTTTTATTTATTTATTTATGTACATATTTATTTATTTATTTATTTCCTGATTCTTTATTTGGTTCCCCTGTATTCCTCCTATAAGTGAAATCATCTGATATTTTTTTCTCCCTTCTGGCTTATTTCACTGAGCATGATCCCTTCCAGCTCCATCCATGTTGCTGCAAATGGCATGAGTTTATCTTTTTTGATTGCTGAGTAGTATTCCATTGTATATATACCACATCTTTTGGATCTGCTCATCTGTTTTTGGACATTTGGGTTGTTTCCATATCTTTCCTATTGTAAATAGTGCTGCAATATGGGGAAACAATTTTCAAATTCTAGCACAGTCCCAGAAGGTCCTCCTGCCCCTGCTGGAAACAGCTACCACCCTGCTTTCCCTCTCTGCTGGGCTCCCCCTCCTCTCTGCCACAGGCTGCATTCACATGTGGCTGGTTCTAGTGAGCAGCAAATGAATGTGAGTTCTCTTCCCTTCCATCTCTCGGATGCTGAGTTCTGCCCTCCACATGCACTGCCCTCCCCAGCACAAGCCACATGCATGCCTGAGAGCGGCGGGTATGGGGCCAGGCCTTGCCGCTTGAATCCACTCGATTCTTCCATTTGCTGGATGTGCGACCTTAGGAAAGTCAAGTAACAGTTCTGACCCTCCTGGTGCCCTTTAAGAGCTGCACCTACTCCGAGGCCCATGTGAGGCGAAAGGCAGGCCCAGATCTCAGGACAGATCAGACCCCCACTTAGCCCCCAGGTAGAACTCAAGACCACCTCCCTGACCTCTGTCCCATTTCACTTAGACACCGTCTCCTTGGGTTTCAGCAGCTCTGCCCTCTCAGTTCTTGGTTCTGTCCCTCCAACTGTTTCTGTTCTGTCTTTTGCTCCTAAATATGCCTGGTGCCTGGGCCTCCCCTGGTGACGTAGTGGTTGAGCGCTGGGTTGCGAAGCTGCCCGCAGCCTTCACAGCACCGGTTCGATCCCTGGCCACCGGCGAGTGTCCCAAATGGCATGCAGACCTCTCCTGCTGTGCCCGCTACTCCCCTCAGCAGTGTACTTCGTCACTCTGCCTACTCTGTTCTCAGCTCTGGCTCTGGTGAATTCTCTCACCCTCCCGCGCTTCTGACTGTACCCAGTGCTTGTACAAATAAATAAATAAATCTTAAAAAAATTTTGCCTGGTGCCTGAGATCTTGCCCTTAGCCCCCATTTCCTCCTGCCCTGAGTCATTTCTCCTGGCCGTTCCCTTCAGTCACCTCCTCCAGGGCCTAACTCCTCCTGCAAACCTTCACACAGGACTGCTACCTGCGCACACGTGGGCCAAGAACGGGGCTCAGTGCCCTCACCCTGTATATCCAACTGCTTCCTTCTTTTTCCTTTTTCCTCATTCTCTTCCTTCTTCCACTCTCTTGCCTTTCCTCCCTTCCTGCATTCACCCAACAAATGGCTGTTTACAAGCACACCAGGGTCCCGAGTTACATGGATGTGTCCGTACTCTCCTGGGGTTCCTCTCCAGCGCCCCACACTCAGGATGGCCAGGACTAAGCTCATTTTCACTCACCCCACCTTGCATCTGTGGCCTCTGTTATTTCCTGCCGTCCAGGCTCAAAGCCTCAGAGTTGTCTTAGAACACCCGCTCGCCAAGCTCCTCATTTATTAAGCGGTTGACAAGTCTTATGAGTTTGAATTATGAGTTTCAAAACTCTACCCCTTCTTCCTGGTTCCACTGCTTCCATCCTAACTTGCACCTGTACATATAAATATATTCATTTGGGGCCTCCCTGGTGGTGCAAGGGATTAAGCAACGCACTGTGAAGCAATCCGCAGCCTCTGCAGCATGAGTTCCATCCCAGGCCAGCCAGGGAGCTACCCACATGATGCAGCAGACCTCTCCTGTCTCGCCCGCTGCTCCCCTCAGCAGTATACTTCAGTCAGTCTGCCTGTTCTGTTCCCCGCTCTGTCTCTGGTGGATCCTCTGACGCCCCTCACCCCACATCTCTGGCCTGTACCCCAGCTCTTGTATGCATAAATAAATAAATCTTTTAAAAAAAAGATGCAAACTTAACTGTACACCACGCTGATCCCACTGTCTCTTGTGACTCTATCTCCCTCATCTTCCAGCCCACCGATACTTCCCTTCTTTCTACTCCTCTCACTTTTCCCATCTACCTTTGCCTCAACAGTTCTTTACGTCTGGAATTCTTTTCATCCTTCCTACTCTATCCCATTTTTTTTTCCCTATTAAAATCCTGTGATGGTTGAAGGTCTGTCTCTGAGGCCACTCCTGGTATCCCTCTAAGACTGCCTCTTGTCCCTTCCCGGGCTCTGACACATGGCAGGGGTGCAGAGGTCACTGAGTCCACCTAACAGCTCTGGGGGCAAATAGGTTAGTTTGCAAATATAGTCAAGTATTTAAAATACTTGCTGAGTTTAAAGAAATGAAAAGAAAACCCCAAGTAAATGTGCCTACAGCATAATGTCACTTTATTTTTTTAAAAAGATTTGTTTATTTATTTTTTAAGGTTTACTTATTTATTTATACAAGCACTGGGTACAGTCAGAAGCGCGGGAGGGTGAGAGAATTCACCAGAGTCAGAGCGGAAAGCAGAGCAGGCAGAAGGACCGAGGTGCACTGCTGAGGGAAGCAGCGGGTGGCAGGAGAGGTCTGCGCGCCATGTGGGACCCTCCTCTGGTGGCCGGGACCCTCCTCTAGTGGCCGGGAGCAGCCAGGGATCGAACCGGTGCTGCAGAGGCTGCGGACAGCTTCGCAACCCAGCGCTCAACCGCTGTGCCACCGGGGAGGCCCCCATAATGTCACTTTAGCTTCCCACTTAAACACAATTCAAACTTGAAGTAATTCTGATATCAAATGTTCTAAGATGATTTTTAAAATCTGCCAAATTAAAGGAATCCTTTCCATTTAGTAAACCTCACATCCACAGAAATCAATTTTCTTAAGATTTATTTATTTATGCATACAAGAACTGGGGTACAGTGAGAAGGTTCACCAGAGACAGAGTGGGAACCAGAACAGGCAGATCTACTGAAATGCACTGCTGAGGGGAGCAGCGGGTGAGTCAGGAGGGGTCTGCTGTGCCATGTGGGTAGCTCCCTGGCTGGGGATTGAACTTGTGCTGCAGTGGCTGTGGACTGCATCTTAATCCCTTGCACCACCAGGGAGACCCCTCCACAGAAAACTCTTTCATACAGTTCCTGCAAAAGCATTTACAGGAGAAAAAGCAACTCAAGTATTGAAGATGCATCAGCTGGGACCAGTGCCCTCCAGTCTGCTTTACTTAAACCTGGAATGAAACCACATCAATATTTTGAATTGGTCATAAAATTAAATAGAAAGTTGTGATGGTAAAAATGTTTTGATCTGAAGGATTTATATAAGCCGTTTTGAGTCTCAGATGGATCTTAAAGACATCTGTTCACTTTATTTTATTATTATTTTTTAAAGATTTATTTTTATTTATTTATTTTTTATCTATGTATTTATGCATACAAGAACTGGGGTGTAGGCCAGAAATGCGGGGGTTGGGGTGGGTGAGAGGATTCACCAGAGACAGAGTGGGGAGCAGAACAGGTGGATCTACTGAAATACACTGCTGAGGGGAGCAGCAGGCGAGACAGGAGAGGTCTGCTGCACATGTGGGTCAGCTCCCTGGCCGGGGATTGAACTCAGGCCATAGAGGTGATAGCGCTGAGCCTTAGCCCCTAGGCCACCAGGGAGGCCCCACATATGTTCATTTTAAATCCACAAGTAAATGTAAATAGGCATTTACATTTCCACATAGAGGTGGTGGGACATGTTCCTCGAGATGCTGTGGGTCTGATTACCTAAGGGCAGTGGTCTGCCCCTCTGGGTACCAGGCCAGTCAGTATTTGTATTTCTTTGAAACACCGATGAACACATATTTTCTTCTCCATTTAATAGGTTTCTATTTTTTTTTAAATAAAGATTTATTTATTTATTTATACAAGCACTGGGTACAGTCAGAAGCATGGGAGGGTGAGAGAATTCACCAGAGCCAGAGCGGGGAGCAGAACAGGCAGAGTGACAAAGTACACTGCTGAGGGGAGCAGCGGGCACAGCAGGAGAGGTCTGCGTGCCATGTGGGACCCTCACCGGGGGCTGGGGATTAAACTGGCTTTGCAGAGGTTGCGGGCAGCTTTGTAGCCCAGCGCTCAACCACTGTGCCACCGGGAAGGCCCGGGTTTCTATTTTTTTTAATTTTATTTATTTTTTATTTATATATATTTTACATCCAGTGGACTACAAACCTTTTTGAGATTTGAACTAGGTCTATTTCCAGACACTTTTTAACACTGTGTGTTTTATCAAATTGCATAAGTGGTCCATTCGATTCCGTCCTAGGACCACTCAGAAAACCTGATGGATCATTTTTTAATTGGGTTTTCTCATCGGGTAGACTCTACATGCAGCTCACGCCTCTGCAGCTGGAGTGGGGCTACACCAACAGGTGCAAGGCAGGCTTGACTTCCCTTCTGCCAAAGAAGGGAAAATGGGAAGGGCATTGGGGAAGGCAGAATAATCTGCCATGTCAAGCTGCATAAAGTAGGGTTTGAGTAGGGTGACGTATAATGTATCATCCCCAATAGGATGCTTTTGAGAATGAGCAGAGGGAGGCAGGAATAACGAGAGTAAAACCGCTGTTCTGAGTACCCTGGGTATGTGGTCACCCCGGATATGTGGTCACCCCAGGTTTGGGGGCACTTCTGAAGGTCAAACCCATCTACCGAGGGCTGCTGAGCACCTGGCCCTGGGGGAGGGGGCCTGTGCTCGAACCTTAGTGTGTTCTGTCCGTTCTCCTGGCCTGGAATTCTCCCTCCTCACCTGCACCTACCCAACGCATTCTGCCAGCATTTCTCAAATGTGTTCACACAGGAGTTAAAGGCACAGCACTATCAGGCTGACGCCAGCCACTGCAGCACAAGTTCTATTCCTAGTCCGCCAGGGAGATACCCACATGGTGCTGCAGACCTCTCCTGCCTCGCCCGCTGCTCCTCTCAGCAGTGCTTTCGGTCCATCTACCTGTTCTGTTCCCTATTCTGTCTCTGGTGAATCCTCTCACCCACCCACACCTGTGGCCTACACCCCAGTTCTTGTATGCATACATAAATAAATCTTTATCTTCTCCTTTTTTCAATCTTTTTTAGAAAAGATTTATTTATGTATGCATACAAGAGCTGGGGTTCAGGCCAGAGATGCGGGGGGTGGGGGTGGGTAAGAGGATTCACCAGAAACAGGGTGGGGAACAGAACAGGTGGATTGACTGAAATACACTGCTGAGGGGAGCAGTGGGCAAGACAGGAGAGGTCTGCTGAGCCATGTGGATCAGCTCCCTGGCCAGGGATCTAACTCATGTTGCAGTGGCTGGAGATAGCTTCATAGTGCTGCGTCTTAACCCCTTGCGCCACCAGGGAGGCCCAATCTTAAAAAAAAAAAATGTATTCAGTGGGGCTGGCCCTAGGAAATGCCTTTTCCACTAAACCCTACTTCTACATTCGGCCCAAAAGAACTTTTGCTCTATGTTGTAAAACTTTGAGGGCAAAGAACTATGTCTTGGATCCTCTGTATTTCATTCAATGCCAGGCATTTGGGGGGATGGGGTGGGGGACTGGCCGGAGGAGTTATGCAGCCCCAGTTTTCTGAACTGAAAGAAGCCTTTGTCCTGTGCTGCTGCAGCTCTCGTCCACTTTCTACTCCCCACCCACCATCTATTTTGTCTCTAAGACATTTTAATGCATTTTCTTGAGAAAGAATTCTTAGGTAATAGTGGATTGATGACTGTCCAGGGAATGTTTGCAACAGATGCCCACCCTGGTTCCCAGCCTGTGAGCTAATGACTATTTATTATCTACAGGGCATTGTCCTAGACCTTGTTGAGGAAGAATAGGTACAGAAGGAGGCATAATTCTTAGTGTCCTGAAGACACTTTAAAACCAACTCTGGGCCTCCCTGGTGGCGCAAGGGGTTAAGACGCAACCTAAGAAGCTGTCCACAGCCACTGCAGCATGAGTTCGATCCCTGGCCAGGGAGCTACCCACATGGCTCAGCAGACCTCTTCAGTCTCGCCCGCTGCTCCCCTCAGTGGTGTATATCAGTAGATCTGCCTGCTCCTCATTCTGTCTCTGTCACCCCCCCATACCTCAGTTCTTGTATGCACAAATAAATAAATCTTAAAAAAAAGAAATAAAACCAACTCTGGAAACAGACCATATGCCTGAAAACATGGACTCTAAAATGAGACTGCCTGGGTTCAAATTCCAGATTTGCCACCAACTCAAGAAGACCCTTGACCCTCTCTTAATTAGTTTTCTCATAGTTAATAATAGTCTCAACTTCATAAATGTTGGGAGGATTGAGTTAAGTATGTAAAACAGTAATAATCACATATAATGCAAGCAAATAAGTACAAATAATTACAATATTATCATTAATATTATATAAAATATTTAATTATTTGCAAAACAAAGCAACATGTTTAGTGAAAATAATATAATGGAAAGTGGGGCCTTAGTATTGAACTCCTAAATATTGCATAATGTGATTTATCAGAGTGCCTCTAAGTATATTTGTATAATTAAATATACAATTTAATTAAATATTGTTCTCTGTAAGCATTAACTGAGGCAGACTGGAAAAAAGCAGGTCACAGCTTCTCTTCCTTGGACACAGGGCACACTCTTGCTCTCCTCTCCAAGTGCTCCCATTCTTCAAGCTCTAGGGACCCCAATATTACTCTTCATATACACGGTTCCTCTGTCCATTTCTTTGGCCTCCAGGCATGCGGACACTGCCCCCATAGTCCCTGTGCCATGTTTCCAGTTCAGGGCACATTAGCATCCTAGGGAGGGAAGAAGGAAGGAAGAAAAATGTCAAGTCTCTGCTTCCAATTCTTAGGTCTTTGTGCCAAAACTTTAATAGGATTTTTACTCTCTGTGCTCAGTTGTTATTGTTGCTGATCAGATATTTTATAGGCCCCTGTTAGCATTTGGTGCCTACCCCAAATATGCCCCTCAGAAGGTCCAATACCAAGGGAATGTGTATTAAATGAGCACCGTTGGTTGTGTGGTTTGAATTTCATGTCAAGGTTCTAGGGATTGTGATGTGAAACATCTCTAGTAGTTAATTTTTTTCTTTTTTAAAGATTTATTTATTTTTGCATATAAGAACTGGGGTACAGGCCAGAGGTATGGGAGGTAAGAGGATTCACCAGAGACAGAGTGAGGAACAGAACAGGCAGATCCACTGAAACACACTGCTGAGGGGAGCAGCGGGCAAGACAGGAGAGGTCTGCTGTGCCATTTGGTTACTTCCCTGGCTGGGACTTGAACTCATGCTGCAGTGGCTGTGGATAGCTTCATAGGTTGCGTCTTAACCCCTTGCGCCACCAGAGAAGCCCCATAGTTTCTTTTTTTTTTTAAGATTTGTTTTTATTTATTTATGTATACAAGAACTGGGGTGTAGGTGCAGGGTGGAGGGAAGGAGGTGAGATGATTCACTGGAGACAGAGTGGGGAGCAGAAACAGGCAGATCCATGGAAATATAACACTGCTGAGGGGAGCAGCGGTTGAGACAGGAAAGGTCTGCTGTGCCATGTGGGTCAGCTCCCTGGCGAGCTAGGATAGGGGATCTGGGATCCAACTCATGCTGCAGTGGCTGGCTGTGTCTTTAACCCCTGCACCACCATGGAGGCCCTCTAGTAGTTTCTTAATTAATTGAAAAACATCACTATTCCCAATAGTAGTTGTATATTTCAGTTGGGGCAAAGCGAAAAGTAAATTACATATTCTATAACTACTTAATAAGCTCTTTCTTCTTACCTTTGACTTGTGTTAATGGGAGCTAAATGCCATCTTTACAAGGAATGTAATTGAACATTTTTTCCTGTTGCGATATTGACCTCCTGGGCCTCCCTGGTGGTGCAGCAGTTGAGCGTTGGGTTGCGAAGCTGCCCCACAGCTTCTGCAGCGCTGGTTCGATCCCGGCCGCCGGGCAAGGGTCTCACATGGCATGCAGACCTCTCCTGCCGCCCACTGCTCCCCTCAGCAGTGTACTTCATCACTCTGCCTGCTCTACTTTCTGCTCTGGCTCTGGTGAATTCTCTCACCCTCCCATGCCTCTGACTGTACCCCAGTGCTTGCATAAATAAATAAATAAATAAATCTTAAAAATAAATAAATAAATAAAAGTTTCCTTTAAAAAAAATATTGACCTCCTGGTAGATATGCTTAAATGTGTATAATTATCAGCATCTCTTTATCTTATTGATTACATGTTGATTCTGTGTACTAGAACCCTGGTGTTGAAATACAAGAGCAGTGGCAAGAGATAGTTAAACTAAACTGATGACAGTGATTGTAAGATGGTAATAAGGTACACTAAACTTATTTTCATAAAACTGAATTATGGACAGTAATATTCTTTTTCTCTAGGAAAAATAAGTTTGTTTAGAAAACTGAGTTTTTCTCTCTTTCACCTAAGATTATTACCGTATTGACTTTAGCTAATTTAGAATTTGCTTCCGGAGTATAAATATTTATAACCATTTTAGGGAGCAGAGTTTCCTGTTTTACTTTCCACATGAACACCCCTGAATTATTTTAATCTCTTGGGACTTTTTAGGGTTTCCTGAGTACAAGGCACTATTCATCACAATTCATGAGTCCAGGCCTGATTTATTATATATTTATTTATTATTGATCATGGAACTTCTACTGAAAGGCTTCTTGGAATGAGGTTAAATGGTCCATTTTATAGATGAGAAAACATTCAGTGAGGGTCTAAGACTTGCCCAAGACCACATGAGTTAATAGAAAACTTAGAAACAGGATTCCAGTCTCCTAATTTCCATTCAGTTGCCCTTTTCTTTGCACGAAGGTGCCAGACAGAGGAAAAACAGCCAACACCTGAGTGGTGAAATAGCTCCCCCCAGTGTCGCTCTCCATGGTTCACAGCAGGTCCCCGGGACACCTGTTACCCGGAGGCAGATGCTTCCTGACACCGATTTGTTATGAGAATCCAAAGGGGGCACATTCTGGTGACTCCAGTCACACATTAAATCCACGGGACCGAAGTCAGGACAGTCACCGGGTGACATTTGTGCGGGGGTGGGAGGCGAGGGGTGGGGAGGGGGCCTGAATTTGCTCAAGTGGACAGAAAAATAATTCCAGCCTGAAAACCTTTTTGGGGACATTTTATAATAACATATTGTATGTATCTAAAAAGGCATAAAGACCTTTTCACAAAGATGGCATCAAAAGCAAGAAGGAAGTCCCTGCCTGTCCTAAAAAGCAAGGCCAAAACTAAGGGGTTGAAAGTCAAGAAAGCGGTGATGAATGGTGGCCCCAGACACTCACTCGCTCGCTTGCTCACTCGCTCGCTTGCTCACTCGCTCGCTGAGCTTCCAGGGTCCAAGTCCTGCTGCTCCAAAGGCAGCCAAACAACATCAAGCTCCCCTGGGCATGCGGCAGCCATGGAGAAGAACACAACTTGTGTTCGTGGTAGAATCCAAGGCCAACGAGCACCAGACCCGACAGGTGTGAAGATCTGTGGCACTGTGTGACACTGTGTGACACAGGTCTATGCCCCATCAGACCTGATGGAGAGAAGGAAGCTCGCGCCTCATGGGCTCCCGTCACCAAGCTCTGGACGTTGCCAACAAAGATGGCATCGAAACCAAGTGGAGCTAATTCTAATTTTTTTTTGACCATTAAAAAAAAGGTATAAAGAATTATATAATCAACAGTAAGAGTCCAGAGATTAAAAAGTAAATCTTCAGCTGAAGACCCCAATGCAACCCCCCTTGTCATTTCCTTTCCCCAAATAACCTCTATCCTGAAGTTCTTACTCATCACCCTTTCTTGTCTTTATACCCACAAACACTAATTTCTTATGATTATTTAAATCATAAACAGGCAGGATTCTTCTGTAACTTCTCTTTATCCTTCAGCACTCTGTTGTGGGCTTTGCCCAACATAGTATTTATAGCTCCAGTTTATTCACCTCCACTGTTCTGTAGAGCTATTGTAAAGATATATTTATCTATTCCTTACTTATCAGACATTTGGATTATCTCCAGGTTTTTCTAATACAAGCTGTGATGCTATGAATATTTCAGTACATGATCCATGGTGGACATATGCAAGAATTCTTTTCTCTGGGGCCTCCCTGGTGGTGCAGGGGTTATGTCTCAGCACTATCAAGCTATTACCAGTCACTGTGGCCTGAGTTCAATCCCCGGCCAGGGAACTGACCCATATGGCACAGCAGACCTCTCCTGCTTCGCCTGCTGCTCTTCTCAGCAGTGTAATTCAGTAGATCTGCCTGTTCTGCTCCCCACTCTGTCTCTGCGGGGTGGGAGGTGCCCCTCCCCTCCCGCCCCCCCACCAATGGCCTATACTCTAGTTCTTCTATGCATAAATAAATAAAAACAAATCTTTAAAAAAATAAAAAGTCCCCAGGATTTGTTTTAATCAGGAATAGTAAATTGACAGATCAGAAAGAACTGGCTTTGGTAGAAGAGTTTATTTCCAATCCCGGAGCAAGGGGCGCACTGCAGGGCCACATGGGTAGTGCGTGCCAGGACAGTCAGGACACAGGAGTGGAGGGAGTGTAGGCACAAGCTTTACTGTGTTTTTTGCAGGAAGGAATGGACCAAACAAGGTAAAGGTTTTAGGATGAACTAGTTTAAGTAATTCCAGCAGGCTCTAGGTGATGGGGCTGTTCCTGGATGTCTCATATCTGAACCTGAGTTGGCTCAGAGCGGAGGAAATCTTGGAAAGGTACATGAGAGTTAGATAAAGGAGGCTTTGGGGAGTATGGGTTTTGGACTGGTTGGTTTGTGTACGAAAGGACTGCTCACAGCATGTTTTCTGTATAGAAATTAGTCAGCCTGGGAGAGGTAGTCTGAGAAAATAAAAACCATGATTAATGTGATGGGGTCTCTATTCTAATGGATTTGTCTAACCTGTGCTGATATGAGATCTTAATCGCCATGGCAAGCCCTGCTGCACCTGGTTGTTTTCAAATAGTGTCCTTATTTTGCCATCCCTTTGTTCTTTTTTTTTTTTTTAAAGATGTATTTATTTATACAAGCACTGGGTATAGTCAGAAGCACAGGAGGGTGAGAGAATTCACCAGAGCCAGAGCGGGGAGCAGAACAGGCAGACTGATGCAGTACACTGCTGAGGGGAGCAGCAGGCGCAGCAGGAGAGGTCTGCGCGCCATGTGGGACCCTCGCTGGTGGCCAGGGATCGAACCGGCACTGCAGAGGCTGTGGGCAGCTTTGCAGCCCAGTGCTCAACCGCTGCACCACCGGGGAGGCCCTCATCCCTTTGTTCTTTCACATAAAGTTTAGAGTAACTATCATGTTCCTGTAAAAATATAGGTTGACATTTTTTATTGACCTTATAAATTAATTTGGAAATAGCTGAATATTTTGTTGAGTTTTCCTGTTCATAAGACTTTTTTTTTAAAAAGATATATTTTATTTATTTATGCATACAAGAACTGGAGTGTAGGCCAGAGGTATGGGGGGGTGAGAGGAACCACCAGAGACAGAGTAGGGAACAGAACAGGCAGACTGACTGAAATACACTGCTGAGGGGAGCAGCGGGTGACTCAGGAGAAGTCTACTGTGCCATGTGGGTCAGCTCCTTTGCCAACGACGGAATTCGTGCCACAGTGGCTGGCATAGCTAGATAGCGCTGAGACTTTAACCCTGCGCCACCAGGGAGGCCCATGTTCATGAGACTATTACATCTTTATATTTATTGAAATTTTCTTTAAAGTTCTTCAGTAAGACTTTATCATTTTCTCAAGAAAGGTCATGTTCATCATTTATTAGCTTTATTAGTAGTAGGTAGACTTTTAAGTTTTGTTGCTTTTGAGAACCATATCTTTAAAAAATGATATTTTAAATGTGTTATTGTCAGTATATAGCACAGCAAATCACAGGCCCATAAACAAAAAACCAAAAAACAAAGAAAACTCACAAAAATTAAAAAAAAAAAGCAAAAGTTAAAAATCCGAAATCAAGACTATGTTCTTTCCACAGATTTGTTAGCAAGCAGACTGGAGGGGATACCCGAGTCCCCCAAACCTGCACACTCTAAATGGGTTCTGCCACCCACTGCATAAAGACAAAGCATATTCTTAGTGTGAAAGAACTTTAACAGGATGGTATGCATAGAGAGAGAAAAGAAGAAAGGATAACAGTTTTCCAATCAAACACCCAAAGTTACCACTTCATGGGTAAATGTCCAGTCAAACAGGGTTGGCCCAAAGTGGGGCCACTGAGCCCCAAAAGCTTGCTGCAAATCTAAGGCACCTTCTGATGGGGAACCATAGGAAAGGGGTAGAAGGGGCCAGGCCAGTCTGGAAGGAAAAGAGCAAAATCAAAATATAAATTAAGGTAAAGGCTGCCGTTGTCAGCGTCCCCAAGTGTCTCTCACCCATGTTTCTTCCAAGTGTCTCTGCTTGTCTCAAACCCACCTGCCTCCTTCCTTGTCCCTCAAGTCCCTGGTACAAGTCTAGAGCCAAAAAGCAAGTACAACTGTAACTGGAAGACTGGAGTTTGGGCCACTGCTCTCTATGGAATGCCAATAGAGTAGACACAGAAATTTAATCTTTTTTTTTTTAAGATTTATTTATGCATACAAGAACTGGGGTACAGGCCAGAGGTATAGGGAGTCAGAGGATTCACCAGAGACAGAGTGGGGAGCAGAACAGGCAGGCTGACTGAAATACACTGCTCAGGGGAGCAGTGGGCAAGTCAGGAGAGGTCTGCTGCGCCATGTGGGTCACCTCCCTGGCCGGGGATGGAACTTGTGCTGCAGTGGCTGTGGATAGCTTCATAGTGCTGCGACTTAACCCCTTGCACCACCAGAGAGGCTCAGGAATTCAATCTTTAAAGGCAACTTAATCAGACAGCAAGCAATCTGGAAGATGGGAGGGGACGGGCCCGTTAACACCCTAAAGAAACCAGCTTAACATTTCACATCCACTGGCTTTTTATAGAGAGCTGAACAAAGACAGGTCAGCAGGAAGCAGGCCTTCAGCCTGCCAGGAGCTTGTGACTTCCAGCCCGGAGCTCCTTATCACCCTCCTGGACACCTGCTCAGGGGCAACCTGCTGGCTGAGGCTGATCTTCAGATAGCGCTGGCTCCCCACACTCCTTCAGACGTGTCCTGGCTGGAAAATTAACTCAGAGCAGACAGGCCATAAATGATGTGTGTATGTGCAGATTTCCTATTATACCTTGCGTGGTGTCTTATCTGATCTTCTCCAACTCCAACCCCATCACATGCTCCACATGTCTCTCTGCTCCATGTGTCTCTTCCAAGCCCCTTGTCTAGGTCTCTTCCCAGTCTTCTTCAAGCCTCCTTCAGCTTCTCCTCCCTGCTCAGCTGCACCCTCCACTAGATGGGACGGGGAACCTGGAACCTCCCCCTTTCAGATTCCAAATCAAACTACTCCCACATCTGTTTCAACTAGTCCAGGACCAAGAAGCAAATGCAGCTTCTTCACACATCTCTGCTCCATGTGCCTCCTCCAGGTCTCCTTCTGGCTCTCCGTCCTGCTTCCTTCCTTCCCCAGTCTCCTATCTAGCTTCTTCTCCTCCTGGCTCAGCTCCACCCTCCCTTGGGTGGGGCAGGGAACCTGAACCTCCCCTTTTTCTGGGGACCACCCTGTTGCAGTTTCCCAATAAACCTCCTCAAATTATCCATCCCATAATGGACAAATATCCATTTAAACAGGGTCTGTCCAAAGCGGGGTCACTGAGCCCAAAATTCTGCCACAGTCTAAGGTACCCTCTGGCGGGGAACAAGAAAAGGCTAGGCAGGTCTCAGAGCTGGCACCCAAGGAGAAATTCAGAACTGGAAATGGACCGAGCAGCCCACCATGAAATCAGGACAATGGCTCTCCCCATGTGTCTCTTCCAAGAGTCTCCACTGTCACTCCACATGTCTCCTCCTGGTCTTTCGGTGCAAGCTGAACCTGAAAAAGCAAGAGAGGCCAAGCCCACATGTGTAGTCACAGGCTCAGAGTTTGTTCCTTACTCCAACAGAAATGCAATTGATTTTTTAAAAAATTTTAAAGATTTATTTATTTATGCATACAAGAACTGGGGTACAGGCCAGAGGTGTGTGTGTTGAGGGGGTGAGAGGATTCACCAGAGACACAGTGGGGAGCAGAACAGGCAGGCTGATTGAAATACACTGCTGAGGGGAGCTGCATGCGAGATAGAAGAGGTCTGCTGTGCCATGTGGGTAGCTCCCTGGCTGCAGAGGCTGTGGATAGCTTCACAGTGCTGTGCTTAACCCCAAGCACCACCAGGGAGGACTTGCAATCAAATTTTTTGCAGATACTTCCGAGTCTAGTTTCTGTACCTTTATTTTTTTGTTTTCCTCTGCTGGCTAGACCTCTTCCTGACAACAATAAATAATAATAATAGTAGGAATTCTTTCCTAGGTTCCAATTTTAAAGGTTATGCCCAAAACATGACCTTTGAGTATGATTTTTCATATAGGTATTGGAAGATACCTTTTATCAAAGTAAAGATATTCTGTTCCTGGTTTGCTAGAAGATTTTTTTTTAATACTGGAGGTTTTCAGCTTTTCTTTGTAAATCTGGTGCAGATTATTTTTTTTAAAACACTTACTTTGTTTGTAACAAGGTAGTCCCCAGGGAGAGGAGGTGCCAGGTTCCCTGCCCCACCCTAAGGAAGGATGGAGCTGGGCAGGGAAGAGAAGCCCCAGGAGGGGAGGGAAGGAAGAGGATCAGGGAGACCTGGAGGAGGCCTGTGAACAGAGACATGTGAAGAAGCTGTGCTTGCTTCTCAGCCTTGGACTTGTACCAGGGACCTGGGGGATGTGGAGGAGACCCTTGAAAAAGAGATGTGAGCGAGAGACCCGTGGGGAGGCTGACTATGGCAGCCTTTATCTTCACTTGTATTTTGATGTTGCTCCTTTCCTTCTCACCTGGCCCCTTCTGCCCCTTTGTTACGGTTCCCCATCAGAAGGTGCCTGAGACTTGCAGCAGGCTTTTGGGCCCCAGCAGTCCTGTTTTGGGTCAACCCTGTTTGGCTTGGCATTTACCTACTTTTGGAAACTATAATATTTCCCATCTCTTCTCCCTATCCCACATGAGTTGTATTAATTTTTATTTTTATTTATTTATTTTTTCAGATTTATTTATTTATGAATGCAAGAGCTGGGGTACAGGCCAGAGGTGTGGGGGTGAGAGGATCCACCAGAGACAGGGCGGGGAACAGAACAGGCAGACTGACTGAAATACACTGCTGAGGGGAGAAGCAGGTGAGACAGGAGAGGTCTGCCTCACCATGTAGGTTTCTCCCTGGCTGGCTGGGGATTGAACTCGTGCTGCAGAGGCTGTGGATTGCTTCATAGTGCGGTGCTTAACCCCTTGCGCCACCAGGGAGGCCCACGAGATATATTTAAGTTCCTTTCCATTGAACGTTGCATGTACGAAAGTATGCTCTGCCTTGATGCAGCAAATAGCAGAATCCATTTAGCAGGCAGGTTTGGGTGTTCTGGGGTGCCCCTCCCCCTGCCCTGTAACATACTTCAGTTAAAAGAGCATAGTGTTTTTTAAATGACAATTTTATTAAATTAAGGTTGAGGTGAAAACAATGAAGTAAAAGTCTGGATTATTGTTAAGATCTTTCATTAACTTAATCATTTTTAGTCAACAAATGGATTTGGGATTAATTTGATTTTAGAAAACCTTAAATCGAAAAACTTTTATCTACCTGAAAGCAGGTCACAATTACTCCAAGTCATTTGTAAAAATGTCTGGATCTATACATAGGACTTTTTAAAAGAAAAATTGCATCAATGAAATGAAGTGATTGGAAACTGTAACATATTTCAGTTAGGGGAGAATCTTAAGACTGTCACTGCCTCCTAACTCCCCAAAGTCCAACAGTAAGAAATCCTGGGAGAATAAGATAAAGGAGGGGTAAGAGGTGTAACCCTTGGCACCCCTTCTTTGATTGCCTGTAACTATAGGTGTCAGCCTATGACATTCTAACTAGGCTTGGGTGTACACTACAAGGTGTATGTCCTGTGAAATGCAAACCACCAGTACTTCTTTATGGACAAACATTAATGGCCTCAGTCAAAGTACAGCAACTTTCTTTTTTTTTAAAGATTGATTTATTTATGTGTACAAGAACTGGGGTACAGGCCAGAGGTATAAGGAGTCAGAGGAGTCACCAAAGACAGATTGGGGAACAGAACAGGCAGACTAACTGAAATCCACTGCTGAGGGGAGCAGCGGGTGAAACAGGAGAGGTCTGCTGCACCACATGGGTCAGCTCCCTGGCTGGCTGGGGATAGAACTCGTGCTGCAGTAGCTGCGGATTGCTTCATATTGCTGTGCTTAACCTCTTGCGCCACCAGAGAGGCCCTGATAATTTATTAATGAAAATCAAATCCATTTTAGAAATGTGTATTGATATTTTTTAGTGATAAATTTTCTCAATAGTAATATGGCAAAACAAAAAAACATTGATGTTGGAGCCAGAATATCTGTGTTTACATTATGCTTTTTACTAAACATGTACCTAGGGACATAGTTCCACTCTGTAAGCCGCTCTTCTCTCATCTATAAAACACTGACTATAATAACCTCCTAGAGTTTTTAAAAAGATTAAATGATTTGAGGCATGTTGAATGCCCAAGATAATAGATGTTCAGAACATGACATTTCTAATTTCCTTCTAGGAAAGCAGCGCTGTCATCCTGCAGTGAGTGTGGTGGGTGCAGCAGAGACTCAGGCTACGTTGTCTATGTTAATTCCTGGTGCCACCTCCTTACCAGCTGAATGACCATGGCACACTACTTAAGCTCTCCACCTCAGTTTTCTCATCTGTAAAATGGATATAATAAAAGTAACTTCCTAATAGCGTATTACTGAGAATTTAAAAACTTTATTTATGTGGAGTGCTTATGTTATCAGGCAGAAAGGGGGGCACACCAGGACCCCCAAACCTGCCCTCTCTACTTGGATTCTGCCACCCACTGCATCAAGACAAAACATATTCTAGTGCATGAGACCTTCAATAGAAAAGAATTTTAATACAATTAGAGGGTGATGGAGAGAAGAGAAGAGAAAGAATAAAGTTTCCAAATCAAACACCCAAGGTTACCCATCCCCTTGTGGGTAAGTGCCCAGCCAATCAGACTTGGCCCAAAGCAGGACCACTGAGGCGCGAAAGCTTGTCACATGTCTCAGGCACCTTCTGGTGGGGGAGCCATAAGAAAGAGGAGAAGGGGGCAGGCAAGTCTGGAAGGAAAAGAATAAAATCAAAACCCAAGTCAAGATAAAGACTGCCATTGTCACCATCCCCCATGGTCTCTGTCTCTTTTAAGTGTCTCCTTCCATGTCCCCCAAGTCCTGGATACATGTCAAAGGCCGAGAAGCAAGTACAGCTTTTTCACATGTCCCTGCTCCATGTGCCTCCTCCAGGCCTCCTTCTGGATCCCCTTCTTCCCTTCCCCTTGTCTCCTCTGGCTTCTCTTCCCTATCTGGCTCCATCTTTCCTTAGGGTGGGGAATAGAACCTGGAACCTCCTCTCTCCTGGGGATCACCCTGTTATACTTAGCGAGATGCCACCTCTGCATCAGATGGTATTATAAGGAGACAGTCACGGCTGACCGTGTCTTTGTGGCTCAGTTTCTACATTTTTTTAAAAAGATTTATTTATTTATGCATACAAGAGCTGGGGTACAGGCCCGAGGTGGGGGTGGTGGTGAGAGGATTCACCAGAGACAGAGTGGGGAACAGAACAGGCAGATTGACAGAAGTACACTGCTGAGGGGAGCAGTGGGTGAGTCAGGAGAGGTCTGCTGCGCCATGTGGGTAGCTCCCTGGCCAGGGATCGAACTCATGCTGCAGTGGCTGTGGATAGCTTCATAGTTGCTTCTTAACCCCTTGCGCCACCAGGGAGGCCCTCAGTTTCTACATTTGTAAGCAAAGCAGTAAGCAGCATCACATGGATGGCTGTCATTTTCTGACTCCTATGCTGGGGTGGAGTAAAAAGGTTAGAGAAGCAGAGGAGGCCCCTGGCCTCAGCGGGGAACACTGCAGAAACAGCATTCTTTGTAGATTCTAGCTCTGGGCATAGGGAGAAAGTAGCAAAAGTATTTTATTTCCCTGTGGGTGCCATTTACCCTTACTAAGCCATTGCTTTAATGAACACCAATATTTTTTAGTTCCATTGTAAATGATGTTTAAAGTGAAAGCCACAGTATAATAGCATTAAAGGACTTTTTTAAAGACGAAAAATAAATCAACTACAAACATAGCACCTGACCCAAAAACTGATTTCATTTAATTTCCCTCAGATTTTGCGAATGTGCACATACAGTTTGTATTTGCATTGCCATCGCCATGGGCATATAATTTTATAATTTGTTTACTATGTTGAAGATTAATCAGTAACCCTTCCCTGTTATACAGTGTTTGTAATAATGATTACTATTGATGCCTGCACGGTTCAGTCACCAGACCACAATTACTCCTTTTTGGAAAATCAAAATGTCCACCTTTTACATATGGTAGGAGACTACAGATAAATGATAGCAAAGGAAATATGTTATAAAAGAAAAGGAAATCAAAGATCTAAACCTCCTAAGGCAGTAGGGGAAAGAAGGGAGGGAGGATTTGATTCCTAAGAACTGTGAAATCCTATAATTTGATTTTGCAACAGACTGTACCCCAAATGCTTTATTTAACAATTCTATTTTTAAGTTTAAGAGAATTAAAAAGAAGTTGCATGTGATGGGGATGTAGAGGTTCATTATACTGTTGTCTATTTTTGTATGTGTTTAAAATTTTCTGTAATTCAAAAGGTTTTAAAAAAGAATTTGCTTGTCAAAGATTTTTTCCCAACATTCTTAGAAATAGTTTGCAATCTCTCAGTGAGCAGGCCACTGCCAGCCCAGTGGCACATTGGTAAGTGTCTACACTCCCTCTTAGGAAACTCTGGCAGTCTATACATCTCCAAACAGCGCCCTTGGGACAGGCTGCTCCTGGGCAAAGCACAGCTTCCTGCCATCCAGAGGCCGTGCTGGGTATCCACTAAACCTGCTGAAAACATCACCTGTGAAACATTGGGGCAGGGCCTCCCTGGTGGCGCAAGGGGTTAAGTCTCAGCATTATGAAGCTACTGGCAGCCACTGCAGCACAGTTCGATCCCTGGGAGCTACCCACATGGCGCAGCAGACCTCTCTTGTCTCACCCGCTGCTACCCTCAGTGTATTTCAGTCAGTCTGCCTGCTCTGTTCCCCACTCTGTCTCTGGTGAATCCTCTAACCACCACCACCCCTCCCACACACACACCTGTGGCCTACACTCCAGTTCTTGGATGCATAAATAAAATAAATCTTTAAAAAAACAAAACAAAACAATGGGACAAGGAATTGAGGAGGAGGAGGCAATGAAAGACTCTAAAGAGTGCTCTAACAGTGCTAAGAGCAATGACCAAAGTGGGGAACAGGTCACTGTAGTGGGTTCTCACCCCCACACACAATTGCAAGACCAATTGTATGGGTAGGGGATGGGTAGTAGCAAATGATTACAGCAGGCCAGGCCTTCCCACCTGGAGTGTGTTGAGCCGGAAAGAGGATAGTGACATGCTCTGTTGGGGTGTCTTAATAACACGCTTGCCAAAACCAGGGTTATCCTTTTCCCTGGTAACTGTGAGTCACACAAGTGCCCATGTGCCCCCCTTCTGCTGTTACCAGGCAGGGTGAGGGGTAACCCTGGGACCTCCAAACCCTGCCTGATTTAAATGGGTTCTGCCACCCACCACATCAAGACAAAACGTACTCTAGTTCATAAGACCTTTAATGGAAAAGAACTTTAACATAGTTAGTGGGTGATTAAGAGAAGGAAAAAAAAGATAAAATAGTTTCCACAGGAAACACCCAAAGTCTCCCGTCCCCTCGTGGGTAAATGCCCAGCCAAACAGGGTTGGTCCAAAGCAGGGTTACTGAGGCCCCAAAGCTTGTTACAAATCTAAGGCACCTCCTGGTGGGGACCCATAGGAAAGGGGCAGAAGGGAGAGAGGGAAAGAGCAAAATCAAAATCAAGATAAAGCTGCCAGGGCCTCCCCGGTGGCGCAGCGGTTGAGCGCTGGGTTGCGAAGCTGTCCGTGGCCTCTGCGGCCCCGGTTCGATCCCCGGGTGCTCCCCGGCCACCGGAGGAGGGTCCCACATGGCGCGCAGACCTCTCCTGCCGCCCGCTGCTCCCCTCAGCAGTGTACTTCGGTCCTTCTGCCTGCTCTGCTCCCTGCTCTGGCTCTGGTGAATTCTCTCACCCTCCCACGCTTCTGACTGGACCCAGTGCATGTATAAACAAAACAAACAAATAAAGAAAGAAAGAAAACATGCCTTTAAAAAAAAAAAAAGATAAAGCTGCCATTGCAAGCGCAGCTTCTGCTCCTTGTGCCTCCTCCACCTCTCCTTCTTGATCCCCTTCCTCCTCCCAGTCTCCTCTCCAGCTTCTCCTCCTCCCTGCTGAGCTCCAACCTTCCTTGGGTGGGGCAGGGAACTGGAACCTCCTCTTTCCCTGGGGGCCCCCCTTTTACACTGCCCCACCCTCCACCCTGCCCTAGTCCAGTCTGCCCAGTACCTCTGGCAGATGTCTTCTGGCTTTCCTCCTCTGGCTCTTGCTCTGTCCTGCTGGCAGGGTGTCCAGTAATTCCCTCTCCCCACTATGGTTTGGGAATTCTCCAGTTCCTGCCTCCCTGGCCTGCAGCCTGCTACAGGGTGAGCCCTTCAGCAGCTGTAGCATGAGAGGGACCAGAGGCTCTTCAGTTTAGGGGTCCTGAGCTCCTGGGATGGGGGCAGACACTGAATTATCAGCGAACCCAACTGGTGGGTATTGTGGCTTGATTATGAAGAAATGGAACACAGCTTCATGAGGTACGCGGGTGGTCTGATGAGCGTAGAGTACTGACAGAATAACTAGTCTCAGCAGTGAGCTGTTGAGGGCAGGAATGGTTGAGTGGAGACGCAGAAATCCTCACAGCCAGCGTGGAACCTGGCACTCAGCAGTGCACAATAAATGTTGAATGAATAAATCAAGCTTCAGGTCCATAACGGAATTTACGGACATGTATATAGACCAGAGATAAAGACGAGAGATCAGAGTTGACTTCCTACCAGAGGGAAATTATCTTTATCTTTAATTTTTTTTAAAATTTATTTTATTTATTTATGCATACAAGAGCTGGGGTGTAGGCCAGAGGTTAGAGGATTCACCAGAGGCAGAGTGGGGAACAGAACAGGTGGATCTACTGAAATACACTGCTGAGGGGAGCAGCAGGTAAGGTAGGAAAGGTCTGCTTCACCATGTGTGTCACCTTCCTGGCCAAGGATCGAACTCGTGCTGCAGTGGCTGCGGATAGCTTCATAGTGCTGAGACTTAACCCAGCCTCTTGCACCACTAGGGAGGCCCAGAGGGAAATTATTTTTATTTATTTATTTATTTATTTATTTGTGGGACCCTCACTGGTGGCCGGGGATTGACTGGTGCTGCAGAGGCGGCGGGCAGCCTCGCAACCCAGCAGCCTCGCAACCCAGCGCTCAAGCGCTGCGCCACCAGGGGAGGCCCGGGAAATTATTTTAGAAACTGAGGAGCAGAGAGGAGTGGGGGGCAGGGGGCTCTAGCACAGAGCTCCACTGTAATACTGTGTGGCCTCAGGCAAATTATTTAAAGTTTCTGCACCTCAGATCATCACCTCCAAAATGGAGCCACACAGTTGCCTACTAGATGAGGCCTAGGGGACCTCAGTGAGTCTTACTGTCTTTGTGGGGCCTGTCCCTCGGTAAAGGGTGGATAGCAAAGCCATCTGACACTGCATCTTTACATTCCTCGGGCTCCTCAATCTGGATGATCAGACATCAGAGGATAAGGCCTGAATATTAAATATCAATCAAGGAAAGCCAGACAGAGTAGGAAAAACAAATATGAAATTAATAATAATTATCCTCATAATCATTATTACTAACATCTACTGAATACTTACTATGTTCCAGATGTTTTAATCACTTTGCATATATTAAGTCACTTAATCTTTGCTGCTCTAGTTCACAGGGAGGAGACAGAGACATAGTCTTCTTACTTTATTACAAAAATCAAATTTTTAGAAAAAGAAGTCATGATTATCCCTCCTACCCTTTTTACAGAATAACATTTTCATTTTCCTAAATTATTTTCTAGTCCTTGTTCATAGTGAACTTGGTTTTTTTTTTTAATATTTATTTTATTTATGCATACAAGAACTGGGGTGGGGCCTCCCTGGTCGTGCAGGCGGTTGAGCGCAGTGCTGTGAAGCTGTGTGCAGCCTCTGCAGCGCCGGTTCGATCCCTGCCAGCCGGTGAGAATCCCACATGGTGCGGCAGACCTCTCCTGTCTCGCCCACTGCTCCCCTCAGCAGTGTACTTCGTCTGTCTGCCTGTTTTGTTCCCCGCTCTGTCTCTGGTGAATCCTCTCACCCTCCCGCACATCTGGCCTCTACCCTGGTTCTTGTATAAATAAATAAATCTTTAAAAAAAAAAAAAAAGAACTGGGGTGTAGGCCAGAGGTGCTGGGAGGGGGGGTGAGAGTATTCACCAGAGACAGAGTGGGGAACAGAACAGGCAGACTGACTGAAACACACTGCTGAGGGGAGTAGCAGGGATGACAGGAGAGAGGTCTGCTTCACCATGTGTTGCTCCCTGGCCGGACAGGGATTGAACTTGTGCTGCAGAGGCTGCGGATTGCTTCATAGTGCAGTGCTTAATCCCTTGTGCCACTAGGGAGGCCCTGAACTTGTTTTTTAAACTAACTTTATTTTTCCCATATAAATGATGCTTGCTCATTAAAAAAAAAAAAAGCTGCAAGCAATTGAAGAGCATCGATAAAAAAGCAAAACAAAGAGCTAATATTTAAGGACAGGATGCTGCCCTCTTTTGGTGTGGCCCTCAGCAAGGCCATGTCTCTCGTTCATGTGTGAGTCACTGACATGAAATGTCTCCCCATGGGACTTGGATGCTTTTGCTAATTAATGAATAAAGGCAAAGGTTGTGTTCTGAAGTATTAAGCTACCGCATGTACCAAAACATTTTATTGGTTCTCAGAGAATATGACTTTTATTTTTTTAAAAGATTTATTTATTTATGCATACAAGAGCTGAGGTACAGGCCAGAGATGTGGGGGGTGAGAGGACCCACCAGAGACAGAGTGGGGAACAGAACTGGCAGACTGACTGAAATACACTGCTAAGGGGAGCAGCGGGCAAGACAGGAGAGGTCTGCCTCACCATGTGGGTTGTTCCCTGGCTAGCCAGGGATCAAACTTGTGTTGCAAAGGCTGCGGATTGCTTCACAGTGTGGTGCTTAACCCCTTGCGCCACCAGGGAGGCCTCAAATAAGTCCATTTTTAGAATAAAAAATAGGCCTTATGTACAAGACATTGGTGACAATTAATTCCTCTTGACGTTTCCTTTCTGTTCATCAGACCCTCCAGGCTTCCACCACTAAACCAAACTCTCTGGATATCTCCTGCCTGGTTCAGAAGCATTCTTGGGGAGTAAGGTAATGCTCTTCCTAGCATATGAGGCAATAGTATCTTCCGTAACTCCTGGGAAAATTTGTCATTCAGATTCCTGTGAAGGGTTTTGTGTCTGCAAAGAATCTGTTGAGAAGAAGAAAAATGTATAGTATCCTGTCATTTCAAAGCTGAGGGGCCTCACATAAGCTCCTGTTCACCGCTCTTGTTTAGAGATAAGGGAAGAGGCCAGAGAGCTTGAGAGGGATCCCAACTCACCATGAACTGAGCGCAGAGCCC